>NC_052157.1:100629739-100976200 GCF_902713615.1 Scyliorhinus canicula | reverse complement strand
TGGAATTACTGATCCACTATGATCCCTATGGGAATTACTGGATCGCACTGTGTGATCCCTATGGAATTACTGGATCAGACTGTGTGACCCTATGGGAATTACTGGATCACACAATGATCCCTATGGGAATTACTGGATTACTGTGTGATCCCTATGGGAATTACTGGATCACACTGTGTGACCCCTATGGGAATTAGTGGATCACACTGTGATCCCTATGGGAATTACTGGATTGCACTATGATCCCTATGGGAATTACTGGATTGTTCTGTATGATCCCTATGGGAATTACTGGATCGCATGTGTGATCCCTATGGGAATTAGTGATCGCACTGTTAATCCCTATGGGAATTACTGGATTGCTCTGTGCAATCCCTGTGGGAATTACCGGATCACACCATTTTCCCTACGAGAATTACCAATCACATCACGATCCCTATGGGTATACTGGATCAGACAATGATCCCAATGCGAATTAATGATAACACTATGATCCCTATGGGAATTACTGGATCACACTATGATCCCTATGGGAATTACTGGATCACACTGTGATCTCTATGGGAATTACTGGATCACATTGTGTGATCCCTATGGGAATTACTGGATCACACTCTGTGCTGCCTATGAGAATTACTGGATTGCACGATGACCCTATGGGAATTACTGGATTGTTCTGTATGATCCCTGTGGGAATTACTGGATCACACTATGTGATCCCTATGGGAATTACTGGATCACACTGTGTGATCCCTATGGGAATTACTGGATCACACTGTGTGATCCCTATGGGAATTACTGGATCGCACTGTGATCCCTATGGGAATTACTGGATCACGTTATGTGATACCTATGGGAATTACTGGATCGCACTATGATGCCTATGGGAATTACTGGATTTTTCTGTATGATCCCTGTGGGAAATACTGGATCACACTGTGTAATCCGTATGGGAATTACTGGATCATACTGTGTGATCCCTATGGGAATTACTGGATCACACTATGATCCCTATGGGAATTAATGGATCTCACTGTGTGATCCCTATGGGAATTATTGGATCGCACTGTGTGATCCCTATGGGAATTACTGGATCGCACTGTGTGATCCCTATGGGAATTACTGGATCACACTATGATCCCTATGGGAATTACTGGACTGCACTATGATCCCTATGGGAATTACTGGATTGTTCTGTATGATCCCTGTGGGAATTACTGGATCACACTGTGTGATCCCTATGGGAATTAATGGATCGCACAGTGTGATCCCTATGGGAATTACTGGATCACACTGTGTGATCCCTATGGGAATTACTGGATCGCACTGTGATCCCTATGGGAATTACTGGATCACGTTATGTGATACCTATGGGAATTACTGGATCACACTATGATGCCTATGGGAATTGCTGGATTGTTCTGTATGATCCCTATGGGAATTAGTGGATCGCACTGTTTATCCCTATGGGAATTACTGGATTGCACTATGATCCCTATGGGAATTACTGGATTGTTCTCTATGATCCCTATGGGAATTACTGGATCACACTGTGTGATCCCTATGGGAATTACTGGATCACACTATGATCTCTATGGGAATTACTGGATCGCACTGTGTGATCCCTATGGGAATTACTGGATCAGACTGTGTGACCCCTATGGGAATTACTGGATCACACAATGATCCCTATGGGAATTACTGGATTACACTGTGTGATCCCTATGGGAATTACTGGATCACACTGTGTGACCCCTATGGGAATTAGTGGATCACACTGTGATCCCTATGGGAATTACTGGATTGCACTATGATCCCTATGGGAATTACTGGATTGTTCTGTATGATCCCTATGGGAATTACTGGATCGCAATGTGTGATCCCTATGGGAATTAGTGGATCGCACTGTTAATCCCTATGGGAATTACTGGATTGCTCTGTGCAATCCCTGTGGGAATTACCGGATCACACCATTTTCCCTACGAGAATTACCAATCACATCACGATCCCTATGGGTATACTGGATCAGACAATGATCCCAATGCGAATTAATGATAACACTATGATCCCTATGGGAATTACTGGATCAGACAATGATCCCAATGGGAATTACTGGATCACACTATGATCTCTATGGGAATTACTGATAACACTATGATCCCTATGGGCAAACTGGATCACAATATGATCTCTATGGGAATACAAGATCACACTACGTATTTGAAAACTTGTCCAAAATCTGACAAAATTCTTTCTGTCTTACAGGCGATACAGTCACCGCGTCATCGAACCAGGACAATATATCACATGACTATGAAAATCCAACTGATTATGAGCCGAATCGAAGGAGCGGATATATTGATGTCCTACCAGAGGATAATGAAAGTTATGATGATGTAGTTGCCCCAGGATGGGTTAGTGACGACTATGATGACATAGCAGAAGTGGGCCATCAGTCCCATCATCCTAATGTTAACTGTTGAAAGGGGTTAAACAATTAGTCTCACTCCTTGTGCCCTTTAATTGTTTCTCTTCTCAAGTATTTATCAAACTCCCTTTTGAAAGTAATTGTTGATTGCAGATTGTCAAAACTCATTGTGTGAAAAAGATTCTCCTCCCCGGCTCGTTGATTCTTTTGCTAATTATCTCAAATCTGTATCCTTTATTTCCAATCCACTTACTAATGGGAACATTTTCTACCTATATGTTGCATCAATAAGCCTCATTAAATTGAATTCCTCAGTAATTTTCCATGTGCCAAGGAGAATGATCGCAGCTTCTCCAGCCTCTGCATGCTCACTGAAATTTCTCGACGCTGGTGCTATTGGGGTGAATCCTCTACATCCTCTCAAAGGAATGGATAATCTTCCCAAAGTGCAGCGCTCAGAATTGAACACAGTAATGCAGCTGAAGCCTAAGCAGTGATTTGTGAAAGTTCACCTTAACTCTCTTTCTATGTCTCTATTTATAAAGCTAAGGATTCCACAGGCACTTTACCAACATACGAATTTGTAATGCAGTGTTCGAAGATGTTAAACTCTAAAGCATATACACCAACAGACATTTTCATACTGCAACACATTGTCTAGTCATCTTTAATCGTAGCCTTTTTGCAGTGCTTGCTTCAACAAGAGAATATTTGTGTTTAGTGAGAACTAGAGGCATTAAGATATATTCTCCCTGGAGCCAATTTGCTGCTACCATTGTATTAAAGCCTCAACACTCAAAACGATGGCTGAGAATGTGCACGTTTAATCCCGAGGGCTCCACTTAGTTCTTGGTCTCAGGTGCACCAGTGTTCAGCTTCAGCTGTGTCAGTGAGGGGTTTCCTCTGGGAATTCTGATGCTTATCAAGAAGGATGAGAAAGAGTTGCTGTCAACGTCTTCCACGGATCCAAATCATGGATCAGGTGCCTCACTGCACCAGTGAGAGAAAACATTGGGCAGGATTCTCTGACCCTCCGCAGTGGAATCGCGGCTGGCACGGGGTCGGGGAATAACCGTTCACGCCGGAAATCTGGCGAGACGGCACTTCCGCAGACTTCTGCGGACCCGCCAGCTGTGCGCACATGGTAGAAGCGGCGCTGGTCGGGGGGCGTTGAAAGTGGCCCCCACGGCGATTCGGAGCCGGAGTTGCGGGACGACAGCGGGGCCCTGCGAGCCCCCTTGAAAACAGAGAATCAACCTGGACTTTCCAGAAAAAAGTCCAGAGTGATTTGCGCCCGTTTTCTGGTGGGCGTGGGGATTTAGTCCCCAGAACAGAGAATCCCGGCCATTGTCTGGAATCCTCACCGAGGTGCGGAGAATGTCTCCTTGATGTTTCCTGAGGAACTGTGTGGTATCACCCTGACTGGACGGTCTTGATTAATAACAGGATCAGGGGTTAAAGGGAGAAGGCAGGAGAATGGGGATGAGAAAATATCAGCCATGATTGAATGGCGGAGCAGACTCGATGGGCCGAGTGGCCTAATTCTGCTCCTATGTCTTATGATCTTATGGCCTTAGGACACCACTTTGGAGTGGGCAACAATATGTCAGTTGCCTCATGTGCTAAGCAGCGGGATTTGGGGCAGTTTCAATTCCAATCCAAGTCAACAAGAACGGCCAGGAATTGTACACAAAGTGTCAGTCAGTCTTGGGACATCAATCAGGATGGCTGATATGAAGGTGCCAGTGGGTAGCTAGGACAAGGCATGGTGCTTTCATAGGACTGAAGGTAAAGCAGGTAATTGGGGTAATTATGGAGGAAAGGTGGTTTCCACACAGATGAAAGAAGATCTGGATCTGTGGGAGAGTTTGATAGCAGCTCCTTCTCATCCTCCTTGATAAGCATGAAAATTCCCAGAGGAAACTGATAGGCAGTGACAGTTTTGTACTGCAATAATTGGGAAAAAGGTGCCTGACCATACAATTAAATGTTTCATGAGAAACGGCCTGACTTCGAAGCCTTCCTCACATCTCAAGCCATCGTGCTTATATCTATTTTCCAAAACTCGTTTTTCTTGGAATTGGTCATTAGCATGAAGCTAGAGACTGGAGCTTGAAAGATGAAGTTCCACCTTAAGCCAGGCTGACCAGCAGTACCTGCATGTTGGAAGGATTTGCATGTTGCTACTCAACCTTTTGCGCTACTTTATCAACATGTCTTCCCCGGACCATCAAGTCCTGGGTGCGACTTAAACAGAGAGCTTCTGGCTCAGAGACAGAGATGTGACCCACTGAGCCACCAGACCTCCACAGGTAGCCTTTGAATTTGACAAACAATCTTCTTGCTGGACTCTGCTCACTCTGGATGTCCATTATATAAATGAGATGACAACGTATCAACCATGGGCTGTTGCACAAGTGGGATTGTCCTGCACTCCTCAATTCCTGCCCTTGTCCACCTCAGAAGCAGTTCAAAGTTCAAAATGGGCGGAGCGGCAACATGCTGGAATTCCTCTTTCCAATCAGTCACACTTGCCAACCATGAAATTACAGCTGAGGCGAATGTGTGCAAATGCTGGAGGAGTAACCGGACCAAGCCTGAGAAGCTTCCGGGAGATTCCTGGATGTTGTGTCAACAGCTGCATCAATGCCCACCACCACTGGCAGATAAAATCTGAGGAATGTTTGAGGAACAAGGAAGAAGATTCGACCCCTGGGCACCTTCCTCCATTCAATTTGAAAGTATTTCAAATTGTATCTTCAATCCACCTACCAGCAATGTCCCAAATCCCTTGGTACTGTTATCCATCAAAATCCAATCTCAGTTTTGAACATTTCAATTGACCACCCAACATCTAATAATGTTTTTATAAAAAGGAATCCCCTGATTTTACTCCTGAGTGACCTGCCTCGTACTTTAAGAAACTGCCCTCTTATTCTGGATTTCGTGTTTCAAGTTTCTGTACTTGCTCTATCATATCGCTAATCATTTTAAACACCTTGATCTGATCTACTTTGACGGTCAAAACTCGAGGAAAGTATAAACCAAGTTTATAATACTTGCTGTCACAATTTACCCCTTTAAGCTCTGCTATCATTCAGGTAAATTTGGGCTGTACACTCTGCAGTCATTTCATTCTTCCTGAGGTGCTGAGAATGGAGGAGCTGGGATCAGACAAGGGTCTGAATAACTAATTAGCACTGCTGCCTCACAAAAGGACCTGAGTTCGATTCCAGTCTTGGGTCACTGCCTGTGTGGGGTTTGCACTTTCTCCCCGTGTGTGCGTGGGTTTCCTCCAGGTGCTCCAGTTTCCTCCCACAGTCCAAGTTGGTTGGATTGGCCATGCTAAACTGTCCCTTGGTGTCCAAAAAATGTTAGGTGGGGTTGCAGGGAAGTGGGCCCTGATAGGGTGCTGTTTCAGAGGGTCGATGCAGATTTGATGGGTCGAATGGCTTCTTTCTTCAATGTAGGGATTCTATGATGCGTCAATTCCTCACTTTAATACCCCAGCCCAGTCTGAGCGGATCGTGCCCTGTTAACTTGTCCTAATACAATACCAAAGCATCATTAAATTCTCAATGACAGAAATTGCTTCATCAGCACAGATGGAAATATGAGAGATCCGGCAAGGTATCACAGCGAGAGGCATATGATGAAATTCTGTAAACAAGTCTCCTCTTGACTCTGTTCAACATGTACCAAATGCAAGACCAGGAACACATCCAGTAAAAGCTGTCACCATTAGATTATGTTTTAACTCTGATTTTTTTGTACATATAACTCAGTGATCTTAATATACTTTGGATATTAATAGTTTGAGTGTGTTGAATATCAAAATACCTTTGGTTATTGTTAAGTAAATCTTGCTTGATTATCAAAATCTGAATAGCTGTCAGGTTAAATAGTCAAATGATTGTATGTCACAATGTTCGGTGTGTACTGTTTTTTAATGTACAGATGAATCATGAGTCAGTGTCTTTTTTTAAATGTATTTTTTAAATAAAAAGAAATCTAATTGACTGTTGTGTGTGTGTTGAAAACAGGATAATTATTTTAGGAACAGCAGGAAAAACACAAGTGAAAAAGCATTCACAACAATATTGTATTTTATTAATTAAATCGTAATGTCAGACTTTCCAGAGCAACATTATTCTACTGCTTTTTGGTATATCAAGCAGCCCAGCAAGTATCCTCACAGTCGAAGACACAAGTTAGATACTGAATATAGAGGATAGCTATAGGGCCAATAAGACTAAGGAATGCAAATCATTAACATCAGCACTAGATTGGTCCCTGGGATGAGAGGGTTGTCCTATGATGAGAGGTTGAGTAAATTGGGTTAATAGTCTCTGCGGTTTAGAAGAGTGAAAGGTAATCCCATTGAAACGTACACAATTCTGAAAGGGCATGACAGGGTTAAATACTGAGAGGTTGTCTCCCCTGGCTGGGGAAACCAGAACACAGGGACACGGTCTCCAAGTAAGAGGTTCATTAGCTAAGACTGAGCTGATGAGAAATCTCTTCACTCGAGAGAATTGTGAACTGTTGGCATCGTTTACGTCCAAGAGTAGTAGATGCTTCATGAGTTAAGACTGGTACAGACAGATTATTTGATCTCAGGGAACGGAGGGATATGGTTACTGTGAGACAGAAGGTCAACAGTGATCATACTGAATGGTAGAGCAGATTTGATAGGTCCTATTTCTTAACTCATTAAGCAAACCGTACAATAATCTTTTGGTAACAGCTGAGACAAGGGGTTGGACTTTCCAGCCTCCCAGTTGCGTGTTTCCCAATTCACTCACTGGCGGCAAGCAGGATTCTCTGTCAATAAGAATTCCCATTGAAGCCACTCCGTGCTGCTGGGAAACCCATGGGCGTGGGTGCACTGCCGGCTGGACCGGAAAATCCAGCTGTCAGTGAATGGATAGGGAATACCGGTCAGGATTTGACAGTCTAATGATCATGGTCTTTGTAGCAGGAAGACAGGCCAGGAGTAGTCATATCCGTCGCAAAGGCTAAGGTTTATAAGTTTTGTCTCAATATAATCTTCATTTGGGAGCTCTATCAGACATGACAGATTTCTCTTAAATTCAGTGTTCTTCACTATTGAGTTTCACTGTTAAGCTTGAAAATTTCTCAGCATCACTCAAACCAGCTTGTAATGGTCAAAGCTGTTTTAATGAAGTTTAGATATTGCTAGGGTTAAAACAACTAGTTTAGATCCTGATTGAAAACAGTCTAACAGATCACAAGTTCCCTCCATTTTTGATTTGGTTACAGATAAAGAGGGAGACGGGAGTAAAAGGATATATTGATGGGGTGAATTGAAGGGAGTGAGTGGACACTCGCGTGGAGTATAGATAGCAGCATGGAAGAGTTGTTTCTTTGCTGTGGGTCCTATATAAGTTGATGAAGTATCTGTGCACCCAGAGGCAGCTGAGTAGAATGGCAGAGATCCCAGACCATTCCTGCTGGATGGCCCTGATACTTCCTGTGGTTCCCTTTCAGAAGGCTACTCTCGTTTTATTTTACTTTTAGTTTGTTCAGTGCAGTGTTCCATGATCTCGCTGAGCGTGGGCCTCGGGGGAATCACGGGGATTACCTTCCCCTGCTTTCCTTGCTCTTGGTTACTGGTACCTGGAATAGTCAAGAGATACAAAATAAGTGAACTCACTCTCTCTCACATACTCGAATACTCACACGCACACACACACAAACACTGACACAAACACTCAAATGCTCACACATAATCACAGAATTTATAATGCAAAAGGAGGCCATTCATTGATTTATTATTATTGTCACATGTATTAGTATACAGTGAAAAGTATTGTTTCTTGCATGCTGTACAAACAATGCATACCGTATACAGTATAGGAAAGGAAGGAGATACTGCAGAATATAATGATACAGTTATAGCAAGGTGTAGAGAAAAGATCAACTTAATACGAGGTAGGTCCATTTAAAAGTCTGATGGCAGTAGGGAAGAAGCTGTTCTTGAGCCAGTTGGTACGTGACCTCAAACTTTTGTATCTCTTTCCTGACGGAAGAAGGTGTAAGAGAGTATATCCGGGGTGCGTGGGGTCCTTAATTATGCTGGCTGCCTTTCTAAGGCAGCGGAAATTGTAGATAGAGTCAATGGATGGGAGGCTGGTTTACGTGATGGTTGGGCTACATTCACGACCTTTTGTAATTTTCTGCGATCTTGGGCAGAGCAGGATCCATACCAAGCTGTGATACAACCAGAAAGAATGATTTCTATGGTGCATCTGTAGAAGTTGGTGAGAGTTGTAGGTGACATACCAAATTTCCTTAGTCTTCAGCCCATCGAGTCTGCACTGGCCCTTGGAAAGAGCACCCCTCCCAAGCCCATGGCCACCCGGCAGAAACCCACGCAGACACTGGGTGAACGTGCAGACTCCGAACATACAGTGACCCGAACCTGGGACCCTGGAGCGGTCCAGCAGCTGTGCTAACCACTATGCTACTGTGCTGCACTCAAATACACACACTCACAAATAATCGCACACACTCACTCAAATACACACAAACACTCAAACAATCACATCACACACGCACTCAAATACTCACAAACTCAAATACTAACACACACTCAAATGCACACATAGATACACACATTCAAAAACTCACGCATACTCAAATACTCTCACACACACTCACTCAAATACTCACACACACTCACTCAAATACTCTCACACACACTCACTCAAATACTCACACACACTCACTCAAATACTCACACACACTCACTCAAATACACACACACACTCACTCAAATACTCACACACTCACTCAAATACTCTCACACACACTCACTCAAATACTCACACACACTCACTCAAATACTCACACACACTCACTCAAATACTCACACACACTCACTCAAATACTCACACACTCACTCAAACACTCACACACACTCACTCAAATACTCACACACACTCACTCAAATACTCACACACACTCACTCAAATACTCTCACACACACTCACTCAAATACTCACACACTCACTCAAATACTCTCACACACTCACTTAAACGCACTCAAAAACACACACACTCAAATACTAACACACACTCAAATGCACACATAGATACACACATTCAAAAACTCACACGCATACTCAAATACTCTCACACACACTCAAATACTCACACACACTCACTCAAATACTCTCACACACTCACTTAAACACACACTCAAATACTCACGCACACTCAAATACTAACACACACTCAAATGTTAACACACACACTCAAATACTAACACACACTCAAATGCACACACAGATACACACATTCAAATACTCACACACGCAAACACTAACACACACACTCAAATACTAACACACACTCACTTAAACACACATGCAAAATCTCACACACACACTCAAATACTCTCACACACATTCACTCAAATACTCACACACTCAAATAGTCACACACTCACTCAAATAGTCACTCACACATGGTGTGTTAGTATTTGAGTGTGTGTTAATATTTGAGTGAGTGAGAGTATTTGAGAGTGTGTGTGAGTATTTGAGCGTGCATGAGTTTTTGAATGTGTGTACCTGTGTGTGCTTTTGAGTGTGTTGGTATTTGAGTGTGTGTATTAGTATTTGAGTGTGTAAGTTTTTGAGTGCATGTTTGAGTGAGTGTGTGTGAGTATTTGAGTGAGTCTGTGTGAGTATTTTGTGAGTGTGTGTGAGTATTTGAGTGAGTCTGTGTGAGTATTTTGTGAGTCTGTGTGAGTATTTTAGTGAGTCTGTGTGAGTATTTGAGTGTGTGTGAGAGTATTTGAGTGCGCGTGTGAGATGTTGAGTGTGTTTGAGTGAGTGTGTGTATTTGAATGTGTGTGTGTGAGTATTTGAAATGAAATGAAATGAAAATCACTTATTGTCACGAGTAGGCTTCAATGAAGTTACTGTGAAAAGCCCCTAGTCGCCACATTCCGGTGCCTGTCCGGGGAGGCTGGTACGGGAATCAAACCGTGCTGCTGGCCTGCTTGGTCTGCTTTAAAAGCCAGCGATTTAGCTCAGTGAGCTAAACCAGCACATGAATGCATGTGTGAGTGTTTTACTGTGTGTGTGAGTATTTGCACATGTGTATTTGTGTGTGCATTTGAGTGTGTGTTAGTATTTGAGTGTGTGTGTTAGTGTTTGTGTATGTGAGTATTTGAGTGTGTGTTAGTATTTGAATGGTGTGTTAGTATTTGAGTGTGTGTTAATATTTGAGTGAGTGAGAGTATTTGAGTGTGTGTGTGAGTATTTGAATGTTTGTATCTATGTGTGCATTTGAGTGTGAGTATTTGAGTGTGTGTGAGCATTTGAGTGTGTGTGAGCATTTGAGTGTGTGAGTATTTGAGTGTGTGTGAGTTTTTGAGTGTGTGTTTGAGTGAGTGTGAGTATTTAAGTGAGTGTGTTTGAGTATTTGAATGTGTGAGTATTTGAGTGTGAGTTTTTGTGTGAGTTTTTGAGTGAGTGTGTGTGAGTGTTTGAGTGAGTGTGTGTGAGTATTTGAGTGAGTGTGTGTGAGTAGTTGAGTGAGTGTTTGTGAGTATGTGAGTGTTTGTGAGTATTTGTCTGCATGTGTGAGTATTTGAGTGTGTGTATCTGTGTGTGCATTTGAGTGTGTGTTAGTATTTGAGTGTGTGTGAGTATTTGAGTGTGTGAGTGTATTTGAGTGTGTGTGTGAGTATTTGTGTCTGTGTGTTAGTATTTGAGTGTGTGTGAGTATTTGAGTGAGTGTGCGTGAGTATTTGAGTGCATGTGTTTTTAAGTGTGGGTGTTTAAGTAAGTATGTGAAAGTATTTGAGTGAGTGTCTGTGAGTATTTGAGTGAATGTGTGTGAGAGTATTTGAGTGTGAATCTGAGTTTTTAAGTGTCTGTTTGAGAGTGTGTGGGTATTTGAGTGTGTGTGTTTTTCAGTGCGTGTTTAAGTGAGTGTGTGTGAGTGTTTGAGTGAGTGTGTGTATTTGAGTGAGTGAGCGTGAGTATTTGAGTGAGTGTGTGAGTATTTGAGTGAGTGTGTGTTAGTATTTGAGTGTGTGTGAGTATTTGAGTGTGTGTGTGAGTATTTGAGTGAGTGTCTGTGAGTATTTGAGTGAATGTGTGTGAGAGTATTTGAGTGTGAATCTGAGTTTTTGAGTGTCTGTTTGAGAGTGTGTGGGTATTTGAGTGTGTGTGTTTTTGAGTGCGTGTTTAAGTGAGTGTGTGTGAGTATTTGAGTGAGTGTGTGTGAGTATTTGAGTGAGTGAGCGTGAGTATTTGAGTGAGTGTGTGTGAGTGTTTGAGTGAGTGTGTGTGAGTATTTGAGTGAGTGTGTGTGAGTAGTTGAGTGAGTGTTTGTGAGTATTTGAGTGTGTGTGTTCTTATTTGAGTGTGTGTGAGTATTTGAATGTGTGTATCTATGTGTGCATTTGAGTGTGTGTTAGTATTTGAGTGTGTGAGTGTATTTGAGTGTGAGAGTATTTGAGTGTGCGTGTGAGTATTTGAGTGCTTGTGTGAGTATTTGAGTGTGTGAGTATTGAGTGTGTGTATTGAGTGTGTGTGTGAGTATTTGAGTGAGTGTGAGTCAGTATTTGAGTGAGTGTGAGAGTATTTGAGTGTGTGTGAGAGTATTTGAGTGGGTGAGAGTATTTGAGTGGGTGAGAGTATTTGAGTGGGTGTGAGTATTTGAGTGAGTGTGTGAGAGTATTTGATTGAGTGTGTATGAGTACTTGAGTGTGTGTGAGTACTTGAGTGCATGTGTGAGTATTTGAGTGTGTGTTCATACACACTCAAATGCTCACAGATACACACTCAAATACGCAGACACACTCAAATACTCACACACTCAAATGCTCACACACACTCAAACGCTTACACACACTCAAACACTTACACACACTCAAACGCTCACACACACTCAAACTCTCACACACTCAAATGCTCACACACACTCAAACGCTTACACACACTCAAACACTTACACACACTCAAACGCTCACACACACTCAAACTCACACACACTCAAATGCTCACACAGACACATTCAAACTCTCAAACAGATACACAAACACAAATATGCACAGATATACGCACTCAAACACTCGCACAGACATATTCATATGCTCACACAGAAACACTGAAATACTCACACAGAAACACACTGAAATACTCACAAAGACACATACTCAAATGCACACTCACAGACACATTGAAATACTCTCAAGAGACACATTGAAATACCAACACTGACACTTTGAAATACCTCACAGACACATTGAAATACCCTCAAAGACACACGTTGGAATACCCTCACAGACACATATTGAAATAGCCACACAGACACACTGAAATACTCACACAGACACACAGAAATACCCACACGCACATTGAAATACTCACACAGACACACACACTGAAATACCCACACAGACACACAGAAATACCCACACACACATTGAAATACTCACACAGACACACACACTGAAATACCCACACACACACACAGAAATACCCACACACACATTGAAATACTCACACAGACACACACACACTGAAATACCCACACAGACACACAGAAATACCCACACACACATTGAAATACTCACACAGACACATACACACTGAAATATCCACACAGACACATTGAAATACTCACACAGACACATTGAAATACTCACACAGACACACTCTGAAATACCCACACAGACACACACACTGAAATACCCACACAGACACACTAAAATATCCACAGCCACACACACTGAAATACCTACACAGACACACTGAAATACCCACACAAACACACTGAAATACCCGCACAGACACACACATTGAAATACTCACAGACACACTGAAATACCCACACAGACACACTGAAATACCCACACAGACACACACACTGAAATACCTACACAGACACACTGAAATACCCACACAAACACGCTGAAATACCCGCACAGACACACACATTGAAATACTCACAGACACACTGAAATACCCACACAGACACACACACTGAAATACCCACACAGACACACACACTGAAATACCCACACAGACACACTGAAATACCCACACAAACACACTGAAATACCCGCACAGACACACACATTGAAATACTCACAGACACACTGAAATACCCACACAGACACACTGAAATACCCACACAGACACACTGAAATACCCACACAGACACACTGAAATACCCACACAGACACACTGAAATACCCACACAGACACACACATTGAAATACCCACACAGACACATTGAAATACCCACACAGACACACTGAAATACCCACACACACACACTGAAATACCCACACAGACATACACATTGAATTACCCACACAGACACACTGAAATACCCACACAGACACACTGAAATACCCACACAGACACACACATTGAAGTACCCACACAGACACACTAAAATATCCACAGCCACACACACTGAAATACCTACACAGACACACTGAAATACCCACACAAACACACTGAAATACCCACACAGACACACTGAAATACCCACACTGACACACTGAAATACCCACACAAACACACTGAAATACCCACACACACACACATTGAAATACTCACAGACACACTGAAACACCCACACAGCCACACACACTGAAATACCCACACTGACACACTGAAATACCCACACAAACACACTGAAATACCCACACAGACACACTGAAATACCCACACTGACACACTGAAATACCCACACACACACTGAAATACCCACACAGACACACTGAAATACCCACACAGACACACTGAAATACCCACACAGACATACACATTGAAATACCCACACAGACACACTGAAATACCCACACAGACACACACTGAAATACCCACACACACACTGAAATACCCACACAGACACACTGAAATACCCACACAGACACACTGAAATACCCACACAGACATACACATTGAAATACCCACACAGACACACTGAAATACCCACACAGACACACACTGAAATACCCACACACACACTGAAATACCCACACAGACACATTGAAATACCCACACAGACACACTGAAATACCCACACAGACATACACACTGAAATACCCACACAGACACACTGAAATACCCACACAGACACACACTGAAATACCCACACACACACACTAAAATACCCCCACAGACACACTGAAATACCCACACAGACACACTGAAATACCCACACAGACACACTGAAATACCCACACAGACACACACACTGAAATACCCACACACACACACACTGATATACCCACACACACACACACTGAAATACCCACACACACACACTGAAATACCCACACAGACACACACTGAAATACCCACACACACACACTGAAATACCCACACAGACACACTGAAATACGCACACAGACACACTGAAATACCCACACAGACACACTGAAATACCCACACACACACACTGAAATACCCACACACACACACTGAAATACCCACACAGACACACACACTGAAATACCCACACAGACACACTGAAATACCCACACACACACTGAAATACCCACACACACACACTGAAATACTCACACAGACACACACACTGAAATACCCCCACACACACATTGAAATACCCACACAGACTTTCACATTGAAATACCCACACAGACACACACACTGAAATACCCACACAGACACACTGAAATACCCACACAGACACACTGAAATACCCAGACAGACACACTGATATACCCACACAGACACACTGAAATACCCACACAGAAACACTGAAATACACACACAGGCAAATTGAAATACTCACAGACACACACACTGAAATACCCACAGACACACACACTGAAATACCCCCACGCACACTGAAATACCCCCACACACACACTGAAATACCCACACACATTTTCACATTGAAATACCACACAGACACACACTGAAATACCCACACAGACATACACACTGAAATAACCACACACACACACTGAAATACCCACACAGACACACACTGAAATAACCACACACACACACTGAAATACCCACACAGACACATTGAAATACTCACAGACACACTGAAATACCCACACAGACACACTGAAATACCCACACAGACACACTGATATACCCACACAGACACACTGAAATACCCACACAGACACACTGAAATACCCACACACACACACTGAAATACCCACACACACACACACACTGATATACCCACACAGACACACTGAAATACCCACACAGGCAAATTGAAATACTCACAGACACACACACTGAAATACCCACAGACACACACACTGAAATACCCACAGACACACACACTGAAATACCCACAGACACACACACTGAAATACCCACAGACACACACACTGAAATACCCACAGACACACACACTGAAATACCCACAGACACACACACTGAAATACCCACAGACACACACACTGAAATACCCACAGACACACACACTGAAATACCCACAGACACACACACTGAAATACCCCCACGCACACTGAAATACCCTCACACACACTGAAATACCCACACACATTTTCACATTGAAATACCACACAGACACACACTGAAATACTCACAAAGACACATACTCAAATGCACTCACAGACACATTGAAATACTCTCAAGAGACACATTGAAATACCAACACTGACACTTTGAAATACCTCACAGACACATTGAAATACCCTCAAAGACACACGTTGGAATACCCTCACAGACACATATTGAAATAGCCACACAGACACACTGAAATACTCACACAGACACACAGAAATACCCACACGCACATTGAAATACTCACACAGACACACACACTGAAATACCCACACAGAAATACCCACACACACATTGAAATACTCACACAGACACACACACTGAAATACCCACACACACACACAGAAATACCCACACACACATTGAAATACTCACACAGACACACACACACTGAAATACCCACACAGACACACAGAAATACCCACACACACATTGAAATACTCACACAGACACATACACACTGAAATATCCACACAGACACATTGAAATACTCACACAGACACATTGAAATACTCACACAGACACACTCTGAAATACCCACACAGACACACACACTGAAATACCCACACAGACACACTAAAATATCCACAGCCACACACACTGAAATACCTACACAGACACACTGAAATACCCACACAGACACACTGAAATACCCACACAGACACACTGAAATACCCACAGACACACTGAAATACCCGCACAGACACACACATTGAAATACTCACAGACACACTGAAATACCCACACAGACACACACACTGAAATACCCACACACACACACTGAAATACCCACACAGACACACTGAAATACCCACACAGACACACACACTGAAATACCTACACAGACACACTGAAATACCCACACAAACACGCTGAAATACCCACACAAACACGCTGAAATACCCACACAAACACGCTGAAATACCCGCACAGACACACACATTGAAATACTCACAGACACACTGAAATACCCACACAGACACACACACTGAAATACCCACACACACACACTGAAATACCCACACAGACACACTGAAATACCCACACAAACACACTGAAATACCCGCACAGACACACACATTGAAATACTCACAGACACACTGAAATACCCACACAGACACACTGAAATACCCACACAGACACACTGAAATACCCACACAGACACACACATTGAAATACCCACACAGACACACTGAAATACCCACACACACACACTGAAATACCCACACAGACATACACATTGAATTACCCACACAGACACACTGAAATACCCACACAGACACACACATTGAAGTACCCACACAGACACACTAAAATATCCACAGCCACACACACTGAAATACCTACACAGACACACTGAAATACCCACACAGACACACTGAAATACCCACACACACACACTGAAATACCCACACACACACACTGAAATACCCACACAGACACACTGAAATACCCACACAAACACACTGAAATACCCACACACACACACATTGAAATACTCACAGACACACTGAAATACCCACACAAACACACTGAAATACCCACACAGACACACTGAAATACCCACACAGACACACTGAAATACCCACACAGACACACTGAAATACCCACACAGACACACACATTGAAATACCCACACAGACACACTGAAATACCCACACACACACACTGAAATACCCACACAGACACACACACTGAAATACCCACACACACACACTGAAATACCCACACAGACATACACATTGAATTACCCACACAGACACACTGAAATACCCACACAGACACACACATTGAAGTACCCACACAGACACACTAAAATATCCACAGCCACACACACTGAAATACCTACACAGACACACTGAAATACCCACACAGACACACTGAAATACCCACACTGACACACTGAAATACCCACACAAACACACTGAAATACCCACACAGACACACTGAAATACCCACACTGACACACTGAAATACCCACACAGACACACTGAAATACCCACACAGACACACTGAAATACCCACACAAACACACTGAAATACCCACACACACACACATTGAAATACTCACAGACACACTGAAACACCCACACAGCCACACACACTGAAATACCCACACAGACACACTGAAATACCCACACAGACACACTGAAATACCCACACAGACACACTGAAATACCCACACACACACTGAAATACCCACACAGACACACTGAAATACCCACACAGACACACTGAAATACCCACACAGACATACACATTGAAATACCCACACAGACACACTGAAATACCCACACAGACACACACTGAAATACCCACACACACACTGAAATACCCACACAGACACACTGAAATACCCACACAGACACACTGAAATACCCACACAGACATACACATTGAAATACCCACACAGACACACTGAAATACCCACACAGACATACACACTGAAATACCCACACAGACACACTGAAATACCCACACAGACACACACTGAAATACCCACACACACACACTGAAATACCCACACACACACTGAAATACCCCCACGCACACTGAAATACCCACACAGACACACTGAAATACCCACACAGACACACTGAAATACCCACACAGACACACTGAAATACCCACACAGACACACACACTGAAATACCCACACACACACACACTGATATACCCACACACACACACACTGAAATACCCACACACACACACTGAAATACCCACACAGACACACACTGAAATACCCACACAGACACACACTGAAATACCCACACAGACACACTGAAATACGCACACAGACACACTGAAATACCCACACAGACACACTGAAATACCCACACACACACACTGAAATACCCACACACACACACTGAAATACCCACACAGACACACACACTGAAATACCCACACAGACACACTGAAATACCCACACACACACTGAAATACCCACACACACACACTGAAATACTCACACAGACACACACACTGAAATACCCCCACACACACATTGAAATACCCACACAGACTTTCACATTGAAATACCCACACAGACACACACACTGAAATACCCACACAGACACACTGAAATACCCACACAGACACACTGAAATACCCAGACAGACACACTGAAATACCCACACAGACACACTGAAATACCCACACACACACACTGAAATACCCACACACACACACTGAAATACCCACACAGACACACACACTGAAATACCCACACAGACACACTGAAATACCCACACACACACTGAAATACCCACACACACACACTGAAATACTCACACAGACACACACACTGAAATACCCCCACACACACATTGAAATACCCACACAGACTTTCACATTGAAATACCCACACAGACACACTGAAATACCCACACAGACACACTGAAATACCCACACAGACACACTGAAATACCCACACAGACACACTGAAATACCCAGACAGACACACTGATATACCCACACAGACACACTGAAATACCCACACAGAAACACTGAAATACACACACAGGCAAATTGAAATACTCACAGACACACACACTGAAATACCCACAGACACACACACTGAAATACCCCCACGCACACTGAAATACCCCCACACACACACTGAAATACCCACACACATTTTCACATTGAAATACCACACAGACACACACTGAAATACCCACACAGACATACACACTGAAATAACCACACACACACACTGAAATACCCACACAGACACACACTGAAATAACCACACACACACACTGAAATACCCACACAGACACATTGAAATACTCACAGACACACTGAAATACCCACACAGACACACTGAAATACCCACACAGACACACTGATATACCCACACAGACACACTGAAATACCCACACAGACACACTGAAATACCCACACACACACACTGAAATACCCACACACACACACACACTGATATACCCACACAGACACACTGAAATACCCACACAGGCAAATTGAAATACTCACAGACACACACACTGAAATACCCACAGACACACACACTGAAATACCCACAGACACACACACTGAAATACCCACAGACACACACACTGAAATACCCACAGACACACACACTGAAATACCCACAGACACACACACTGAAATACCCACAGACACACACACTGAAATACCCACACACACACACACTGAAATACCCACAGACACACACACTGAAATACCCACAGACACACACACTGAAATACCCCCACGCACACTGAAATACCCTCACACACACTGAAATACCCACACACATTTTCACATTGAAATACCACACAGACACACACTGAAATACTCACAAAGACACATACTCAAATGCACTCACAGACACATTGAAATACTCTCAAGAGACACATTGAAATACCAACACTGACACTTTGAAATACCTCACAGACACATTGAAATACCCTCAAAGACACACGTTGGAATACCCTCACAGACACATATTGAAATAGCCACACAGACACACTGAAATACTCACACAGACACACAGAAATACCCACACGCACATTGAAATACTCACACAGACACACACACTGAAATACCCACACAGAAATACCCACACACACATTGAAATACTCACACAGACACACACACTGAAATACCCACACACACACACAGAAATACCCACACACACATTGAAATACTCACACAGACACACACACACTGAAATACCCACACAGACACACAGAAATACCCACACACACATTGAAATACTCACACAGACACATACACACTGAAATATCCACACAGACACATTGAAATACTCACACAGACACATTGAAATACTCACACAGACACACTCTGAAATACCCAAACAGACACACACACTGAAATACCCACACAGACACACTAAAATATCCACAGCCACACACACTGAAATACCTACACAGACACACTGAAATACCCACACAGACACACTGAAATACCCACACAGACACACTGAAATACCCACAGACACACTGAAATACCCGCACAGACACACACATTGAAATACTCACAGACACACTGAAATACCCACACAGACACACACACTGAAATACCCACACACACACACTGAAATACCCACACAGACACACTGAAATACCCACACAGACACACACACTGAAATACCTACACAGACACACTGAAATACCCACACAAACACGCTGAAATACCCGCACAGACACACACATTGAAATACTCACAGACACACTGAAATACCCACACAGACACACACACTGAAATACCCACACACACACACTGAAATACCCACACAGACACACTGAAATACCCACACAAACACACTGAAATACCCGCACAGACACACACATTGAAATACTCACAGACACACTGAAATACCCACACAGACACACTGAAATACCCACACAGACACACTGAAATACCCACACAGACACACACATTGAAATACCCACACAGACACACTGAAATACCCACACACACACACTGAAATACCCACACAGACATACACATTGAAATACCCACACAGACACACTGAAATACCCACACAGACACACACATTGAAGTACCCACACAGACACACTAAAATATCCACAGCCACACACACTGAAATACCTACACAGACACACTGAAATACCCACACAGACACACTGAAATACCCACACACACACACTGAAATACCCACACACACACACTGAAATACCCACACAGACACACTGAAATACCCACACAAACACACTGAAATACCCACACACACACACATTGAAATACTCACAGACACACTGAAATACCCACACACACACACTGAAATACCCACACAGACACACTGAAATACCCACACAGACACACTGAAATACCCACACAGACACACTGAAATACCCACACACACACTGAAATACCCACACAGACACACTGAAATACCCACACACACACTGAAATACCCACACAGACACACTGAAATACCCACACAGACACACTGAAATACCCACACAAACACACTGAAATACCCACACAGACACACTGAAATACCCACACAAACACACTGAAATACCCACACAAACACACTGAAATACCCACACAAACACACTGAAATACCCGCACAGACACACACATTGAAATACTCACAGACACACTGAAATACCCACACAGACACACTGAAATACCCACACAGACACACTGAAATACCCACACAGACACACACATTGAAATACCCACACAGACACACTGAAATACCCACACACACACACTGAAATACCCACACAGACATACACATTGAAATACCCACACAGACACACTGAAATACCCACACAGACACACACATTGAAGTACCCACACAGACACACTAAAATATCCACAGCCACACACACTGAAATACCTACACAGACACACTGAAATACCCACACAGACACACTGAAATACCCACACACACACACTGAAATACCCACACACACACACTGAAATACCCACACAGACACACTGAAATACCCACACAAACACACTGAAATACCCACACACACACACATTGAAATACTCACAGACACACTGAAATACCCACACACACACACTGAAATACCCACACAGACACACTGAAATACCCACACAGACACACTGAAATACCCACACAGACACACTGAAATACCCACACACACACTGAAATACCCACACAGACACACTGAAATACCCACACACACACTGAAATACCCACACAGACACACTGAAATACCCACACAGACACACTGAAATACCCACACAAACACACTGAAATACCCACACAGACACACTGAAATACCCACACAAACACACTGAAATACCCACACACACACACTGAAATACCCACACAGACACACTGAAATACCCACACAGACACACTGAAATACCCACACAGACACACTGAAATACCCACACAGACACACTGAAATACCCACACACACACTGAAATACCCACACAGACACACTGAAATACCCACACACACACTGAAATACCCACACACACACACATTGAAATACTCACAGACACACTGAAATACCCACACAAACACACTGAAATACCCACACAGACACACTGAAATACCCACACAGACACACTGAAATACCCACACAGACACACTGAAATACCCACACAGACACACTGAAATACCCACACACACACTGAAATACCCACACAGACACACTGAAATACCCACACAGACACACTGAAATACTCACAGACACACTGAAATACCCACACAGACACACTGAAATACCCACACACACACACTGAAATACCCACACAGACACACACTGAAATATCCACACACACACACTGAAATACCCCCACACACACTGAAATACCCACACAGACACACTGAAATACCCACACACACACACTGAAATACCCACACACACACACACTGATATACCCACACACACACACACTGAAATACCCACACACACACACACTGAAATACCCACACAGACATACACATTGAAATACCCACACAGACACACTGAAATACCCACACAGACACACTGAAATACCCACACAGACACACACACTGAAATACCCACACACACACACACTGATATACCCACACACACACACACTGAAATACCCACACAGACACACACTGAAATACCCACACACACACACTGAAATACCCACACAGACACACTGAAATACACACACAGACACACTGAAATACCCACACAGACACACTGAAATACCCACACACACACACTGAAATACCCACACACACACACTGAAATACCCACACAGACACACACACTGAAATACCCACACAGACACACTGAAATACCCACACACACACACACTGAAATACCCACACAGAAACACTGAAATACCCACACACACACACTGAAATACCCACACAGACACACACACTGAAATACCCACACAGACACACTGAAATACCCACACACACACACACTGAAATACCCACACACACACACTGAAATACTCACACAGACACACACACTGAAATACCCCCACACACACATTGAAATACCCACACAGACTTTCACATTGAAATACCCACACAGACACACACACTGAAATACCCACACACACACACTGAAATACCCACACAGACACATTGAAATACTCACAGACACACTGAAATACCCACACAGACACACTGAAATACCCACACAGACACACTGAAATACCCAGACAGACACACTGATATACCCACACAGACACACTGAAATACCCACACAGAAACACTGAAATACACACACAGGCAAATTGAAATACTCACAGACACACACACTGAAATACCCACAGACACACACACTGAAATACCCCCACGCACACTGAAATACCCCCACACACACACTGAAATACCCACACACATTTTCACATTGAAATACCACACAGACACACACTGAAATACCCACACAGACATACACACTGAAATAACCACACACACACACTGAAATACCCACACAGACACACACTGAAATAACCACACACACACACTGAAATACCCACACAGACACATTGAAATACTCACAGACACACTGAAATACCCACACAGACACACTGAAATACCCACACAGACACACTGATATACCCACACAGACACACTGAAATACCCACACAGACACACTGAAATACCCACACACACACACTGAAATACCCACACACACACACTGAAATACCCACACACACACACTGAAATACCCACACACACACACACACTGATATACCCACACAGACACACTGAAATACCCACACAGGCAAATTGAAATACTCACAGACACACACACTGAAATACCCACAGACACACACACTGAAATACCCACAGACACACACACTGAAATACCCACAGACACACACACTGAAATACCCACAGACACACACACTGAAATACCCACAGACACACACACTGAAATACCCACAGACACACACACTGAAATACCCACAGACACACACACTGAAATACCCACAGACACACACACTGAAATACCCTCACACACACTGAAATACCCACACACATTTTCACATTGAAATACCACACAGACACACACTGAAATACCCCCACACACACACTGAAATACCCGCACAGACACACTGAAATACCCCCACACACACTGAAATACCCACACACACACTGAAATACCCACACACACACACACTGAAATACCCGCACAGAATTTCACATTGAAATACCCACACAGACACACTGAAATACCCACACAGACACACTGAAATACCCACACAGACACACTGAAATACCCACACAGCCACACACACTGAAATACCCACACAGACACACTGAAATACCCACACAGACACACTGAAATACCCACACAGAAACACTGAAATACACACACAGGCACATTGAAATACCCACACACACACACTGAAATACCCACACAGACACACTGAAATACCCACACAGACACTGAAATACCCACACAGGCACACTGAAATACCCACACAGACACACTGAAATACCCACACAGACACACTGAAATACCCACACAGACACACTGAAATACCCACACAGCCACACACACTGAAATACCCACACAGACACACTGAAATACCCACACAGACACACTGAAATACCCACACAGAAACACTGAAATACACACACAGGCACATTGAAATACCCACACACACACACTGAAATACCCACACAGACACACTGAAATACCCACACAGACACTGAAATACCCACACAGGCACACTGAAATACTCACACACACACACACTGAAATACCCACACAGACACACTGAAATACCCACACAGACACACTGAAATACCCACACAGACACACTGAAATACCCACACACACACACTGAAATACCCACACACACACTGAAATACCCACACAGACACACTGAAATACCCACACACACACTGAAATACCCACACAGACACACTGAAATACCCACAGACACACACTGAAATACCCACACAGACACACTGAAATACCCACACACACACACTGAAATACCCCCACGCACACTGAAATACCCACACAGACACACTGAAATACCCACACACACACTGAAATACCCACACAGACACACTGAAATACCCACAGACACACACTGAAATACCCACACAGACACACTGAAATACCCACACACACACACTGAAATACCCCCACGCACACTGAAATACCCACACAGACACACTGAAATACCCACACACACACTGAAATACCCACATACACACACTGAAATACCCCCACACACACACTGAAATACCCACACACACTGAAATACCCACACAGACACACACTGAAATACCCACACAGACACACACACTGAAATACCCACACACACACTGAAATACCCCCACGCACACTGAAATACCCACACACACACTGAAATACCCACACAGACACACTGAAATACCCACACACGCACTGAAATACCCACACAGACACACTGAAATACCCACACAGACACACTGAAATACCCACACACACACACTGAAATACCCAGACAGACACACTGAAATACACCCACACACACTGAAATACCCACACAGACACACTGAAATACACCCACACACACACTGAAATACCCACACAGACACACTGAAATACACCCACACACACTGAAATACCCACACAGACACACTGAAATACACCCACACACACACTGAAATACCCACACAGACACACTGAAATACCCACACAGACACACACTGAAATACCCACACAGACAGACACACACTGAAATACACCCACACACACACTGAAATACACCCACACACACTGAAATACCCACACACACACACACACTGAAATACCCGCACAGAATTTCACATTGAAATACCCACACAGACACACTGAAATACCCACACAGACACACTGAAATACCCACACAGACACACTGAAATACCCACACAGACACACACTGAAATACCCACACACACACACTGAAATACCCACACAGACACACACACTGAAATACCCACACAGACACACTGAAATACCCACACAAACACACTGAAATACCCACACAGACACACTGAAATACCCACACAGCCACACACACTGAAATACCCACACAGACACACTGAAATACCCACACACACACACTGAAATACCCACACAGACACACTGAAATACCCACACAGACACACTGAAATACCCACACAAACACACTGAAATACCCACACAGACACACTGAAATACCCACACAGACACACTGAAATACCCACACAGACACACTGAAATACCCACACAGACACACTGAAATACCCACACACACACTGAAATACCCACACAAACACACTGAAATACCCACACAGACACACTGAAATACCCACACAGACAGACACACTGAAATACCCACACACACACACTGAAATACCCACACAGACACACTGAAATACCCACACAGACACACTGAAATACCCACACACACACTGAAATACCCACACAGACACACTGAAATACCCACACAGACACACTGAAATACCCACACAGACACACTGAAATACCCACACAGACACACTGAAATACCCACACACACACTGAAATACCCACACAAACACACTGAAATACCCACACAGACACACTGAAATACACCCACACACACTGAAATACCCACACAGACACACTGAAATACACCCACACACACACTGAAATACCCACACAGACACACTGAAATACACCCACACACACTGAAATACCCACACAGACACACTGAAATACACCCACACACACACTGAAATACCCACACAGACACACTGAAATACCCACACAGACACACACTGAAATACCCACACAGACAGACACACACTGAAATACACCCACACACACACTGAAATACACCCACACACACTGAAATACCCACACACACACACACACTGAAATACCCGCACAGAATTTCACATTGAAATACCCACACAGACACACTGAAATACCCACACAGACACACTGAAATACCCACACAGACACACTGAAATACCCACACAGACACACTGAAATACCCACACAGACACACACTGAAATACCCACACACACACACTGAAATACCCACACAGACACACTGAAATACCCACACAGACACACTGAAATACCCTCACAAACACACTGAAATACCCACACAGACACACTGAAATACCCACACAGCCACACACACTGAAATACCCACACAGACACACTGAAATACCCACACACACACACTGAAATACCCACACAGACACACTGAAATACCCACACAGACACACTGAAATACCCACACAAACACACTGAAATACCCACACAGACACACTGAAATACCCACACAGACACACTGAAATACCCACACAGACACACTGAAATACCCACACAGACACACTGAAATACCCACACACACACACTGAAATACCCACACAGACACACTGAAATACCCACACAGACAGACACACTGAAATACCCACACACACACACTGAAATACCCACACAGACACACTGAAATACCCACACACACACACTGAAATACCCACACAGACACACTGAAATACCCACACAGACACACTGAAATACCCACACAGACACACTGAAATACCCACACAGACACACTGAAATACCCACACAAACACACTGAAATACCCACACAGACACACTGAAATACCCACACAGACAGACACACTGAAATACCCACACACACACACTGAAATACCCACACAGACACACTGAAATACCCACACACACACACTGAAATACCCACACAGACACACTGAAATACCCACACAGACACACTGAAATACCCACACACACACTGAAATACCCACACACACACACTGAAATACCCACACAGACACACTGAAATACCCACACAGACACACACACTGAAATACCCACACAGACACACTGAAATACCCACACACACACACTGAAATACCCACACACACACACTGAAATACCCACACAGACACACACTGAAATACCCACACAGACACACACTGAAATACCCACACACACACACTGAAATACCCACACAGACACACTGAAATACCCACACACACTGAAATACCCACACACACACACTGAAATACCCACACAGACACACACTGAAATACCCACACAGACACACACTGAAATACCCACACACACACACTGAAATCCCCACACAGACACACTGAAATACCCACACAGACACACTGAAATACCCACACAGACACACACATTGAAATACTCACAGACACACACACTCAACTACTCACACAGACACACACACTGGCACCCAGTGAGCAAGTCACTGGCACGGGCCAGTGCCCGAAGACTGCTGGAGGAAATGAAAGTCGAGGGGCGGGATCCTCCGTTTCTGAGACTAATGGTTGATGCCAACACAGAATCCGTGGTCTTTTACGACAGAAAAACCGTGCCGCACCTGGACCAAGTCCACTACCGTTAAGGGGCTAGCACCAGTGCCACGTGGAACACAACCCCGAAGAGGGGCCGGAATGTGGCGACCAGGGGCTTTTCACAGTAACTTCATTTGAAGCCTACTTGTGACAATAAATGACTTTCATTTCATTTTCATTTCATCTATTCCAATTTAAAACAGTGCGGGATTCGCCGGGTCCGTGATTGACACTCTGGAAGCTGAAAAACTGCAGCCGCATATACATATTACAATCCCAGGTAACACATTCCACGCACTTATCCCAGTCAACAAGTTGGGATTGGGAAGATGCAGTTGGGGAAGGTAGCAGGGGCAAATGGGTTTCCGGTGGAATATTATGAAAAGTTCAAAAATAAGCTGGCACCGCTGATGGCGGGGATGTTTGAGGAAGCGATAGAGAAGGGGGTGTTACCACAAACCTTGGGGCAGGCATCGATTTCCCTGTTACTTAAGAAAGATAAGGATCCGACGGAGTGTGGGTTGTATAGGCCCATATCACTTTTAAACATGGATGCAAAGATATTGGCGAAGGTACTGGCAGGTAGGCTAGAGTAGTGCCTCCCGAAGGTGATAGATAAAGATCAGACGGGGTTTGTGAAAGGGAGGCAGCTCTTTTGAACATTAGGAGGGTATTGACCGTGGTTATGGTATCGGCGGAGGGGAAGGAAATAGATGTGGTTGCGGCGTTGGACGCCGAGAAGGCGTTAGACCGGGTTAGACTTGATGGCAGTTCTGGAGCGGTTTGGAATTGGACCCAGAATGTGGACTGGGTAAAGCTATTATATAAGGAGCCGAGGGCGAGTGTCCGCACAAGTAACATCAACTCAGAATACTTTCCTCTTCACCGTGGGACTAGGCAGGGATGTCCTACGTCCCCCCCCCCCTGCTGTTTGCACTCGCGATTCAGACATTAGCCATCGCATTAAGAAGTTTGGGGGGTATGGAAAGGGATTGTGCGGAGGGGGGGGGCGATACAGCATAGGGTGTCCATATATGCCGAAGACTTGCTGTTATACGTGTCGGAACCAAGTGTGTCAATAGGGGGAATACTGGAGCTGCTTCGGGTGTTTGGGTCTTTCTCAGGGTACAAACAAGAGTCTAGATTCGGGCCCGGCGCATGTAAGAAGTTCCCCGCGCATGCGCAGGATGGCGTGGCCCAACTGCACATACGCAGGATTGAGCTGGCCCAACTGCGCATGCGCGGGTTGGCATGGTGCCCATTTGGCGCCGCATACGTTGGCTGGAACGGCAGAATAGGTCGTGCCCGGGCCCTGTTTGTGCCGTCGTGAAACGAGACGGCGTTCACGACGGCGCGAACACTTGGCCGCCATATCAGAGAATCGCCCCCAACATTTCTAGTTTGGTGGGGAGAGTGAAAGCTGATCTGGCAAGGTGGGATGTTCTCCCTCTCTCATTGGCGGGTCGGGTACAGGCAGTTAAAATGAATGTGCTGCTGCGATTCCTGTTTATTTTTCAATGCCTGCCGATGTTCATGCCAAAGGCATTTTTTAGAGCGATTGAAGGGATGATTACCTCGTTCATATGAGGAGGGAAGGTGGCCAGAATTAAAAAGGTGCTTCTGCAGAGAGGAAGGCAGGCAGGGTTGGGTCTTCCGAACCTGATGTATTATTACTGGGCGGTTGATGTGGAGAAGGTACAGAGCTGGGTCAGAGGGGTTGACTCCCAAAGGGTCAGAATGGAGGAGAATTTGTGTAGGGGGTCAGGATTGAAGGTACTAGCGACAGTGCCACTTCCGACGGCCTCGGGGAGATACTCAGGGTGTCCGGTAATAATAGCTTCATTGTGAATTTGGAAGCAGTTTCGACAACACTTCGGGTTGGGGGCAGGGCCAAGAGAAATGGCGATTCGTGGGAACCATAGAACCAGGGAAGTGGGAAGGAAATTTTTGGAGATGGGAGGAGAAAGGAATTTGAACACTAAAAGATTCAGTTCTTGGGGGTCGTTTTTGCGGGATTGAAGGAGCTAGAAGCGAAGTGTGGGCTGGAGCAGGGGGAAATATTTAGATACATGCATTTTGGAGACTTTGCCAGAAAGGAGATTCAGAGCTTCTCAGTCGAGCCGGTTTCCACATTGCTGGAGGAGGTGGTGACGACAGGGGGACTGGAGAAGGGGGTAGTACCGGCGGTTTATGGGGCAATTTTGGAGGAGGAGAAGGCGCCACTAGAAGGGATTAAGGCAAATTGGAAGGAAGAGTTGGGAGAGGGTATGGAGGAGGGGTTCTAGTGTGAGGTGCTCCAGAGGGTGAACGCCTCCACCTCGTGCGCAAGGTTGGGGCTGATACAGCTGAAGGTGGAGCATAGAGCACACCTTACAAGGACGAGGGTGAGCCGGCTCTTTGAGGGGGTAGAAGATGTGTGTGAACGTTGCGAGGGGGGGGGGGGGGGGGGGGGGGGGGGGAGGTCGCAAACCACGTTCATATGTTTTGGTCCTGTCCAAAGCTGGAGGATTACTGGAAGGAGGTGTTTAGGGTAATCTCTAAAGTGGTGCACGTGAAACTTGACCCGGGCCCTTGGGAGGCCATATCCGGGGTGTTGGAAATGGGTGCAGAGGCAGATGTCGTAGCCCTCGCCTTGTTGATCGCCCGAGGGCGGATCCTGTTAGAGTGGAGATCAACCTCTCCACCCTGTGCCTTGGCGTGGCGGGGGGACCTGCTGGAATTCTTAACGATTGAAACGGTCAAATTTGAACTGAGGGGAAGGAAGGAGGGCTTCTACAATTCATGGGCGTTATTCATTATGCACTTTCGAGAATTGGATCACATGGAACATTAGTGGGGGGGGAGGGTTGGGAGGGTTGGGGGAGGGGGACTTTATGTGTTAATGGCGACTATGGGTGATCTCTGATTCCTTTTTGTCATTTATGTATGTTAACATGCGGGCTAATGTCTGGGGTTTGGTGGGAGGATGGGATCGTTGTTATTGATATTACATTTGCTCCTGATTATTGTTTATTGTTGGGTGTAAATTTGGGAGAAAATGTGAAAAAGGAGGTGAATAAAAAAATATTTTTTTAAAAACGGGGCCTAGCAGACAGCGGGCTGCCTCCACTTCAGCTGCTGATGTCGGGGTTGCACCAAGATCGGGTAATAGGAAAGGAAAGATGAAGAAGTCTTGAAGGCACACATGTGGCACAGGTGTAAAACCTATGTATATAGTTTTGGCATTTGTAAATATATGTTCGTTTGCACTGTTTGGCAGTGCCCTAAATTCTCATATGGTTGCTAGTTGCTTTAAAGGCTGCAATTTATGGTTTGAACCTATAACCCTCTATCGTACCTATTCCATCCGTTTCCGTGACACCCCCTCCAATGAAATACTCACCAACCCAACAATTACCCTGAATCTGCCACCCTACTGCATCTCATATCCCCCTCTCACTCTGGCTGTTCCCTCTGCTGCCCAGCACCCTCAGTTCAACCTCCAGGATCCCACCATTGTCAGCACCAATCCCACCCTCTCGGGCCATTTCTGCTCTGCTATCCCGGCCTGGAATCCCCCTCCCCCCCCACCCAACAAAAGGACTTCCAGACCCAACAATCAAGGTCCTTCCCTCCATCCCAATTTGCCGCACCCTCGCATTTCCTCGTTGTCCCCCTCCATGCCCCAGACTGCCGAAGAAAGACAAGGTCTACGCACTTCACAATTCCTGAACAAGTGCACACCACTTACATACAGTCACAAATGTGAATGTTCTGATTTCTGACTGGCAGGGAAATTAATTCCGGCAATGTGGCCTTCCAATGCCCAATGTGCTAATACATGGAAAAGGGCTTCCCGGCATTGATCATCGGGAATCTCTACTCGAGAACATAATTCCTAAAGTACATCCCTACGTCAGCAAACTGAGTTTTGAATTTCCCCTGCCCGCAAAGCTAGTGGGACCAGAAGATTCTGCCCATCCTTTCTAAAGTAAGCACCTAAATTGGGTTTGTCATAATAGCCACTCATGTATATCATGAGATGCAGACAGGCAGTGATTGACACACAGGATAATCAATGAACACACACGACATAGAACAACCAATCACCAGACAGGACACCACCACTATAAAGCCCACAGGACACGGCTAGGGAGATAGTCACAGTGCACAGGCCAATGAACATCATCACCATGTGATAGAGAGCTAGTCTGGTCAAGCCAGTAGGAGGTTATCAGTTAGGTTAACAGAGTGTCAACCCACAGCAGATTATGTACAGCAATCAACAGGTTCAATAAAACAGTGTTGGACCATCTCCTATGTCGGAAGCCTGTTTCTCGTTTTACTGCATCCAGTTACAGTCGAAGTTAGACCAACACAGATAACACATCAGGATTTGTTCCAAAATCCCTCATGTTACACACAGTCACTCCAAGCCTGTACTTGTGCCCATTGACCTTCTGGCTCCAACCCTCCTTCTGCTCTCCACCTTGTTTAAATATTGCTGGATTTGTATCTGTAATAGTTACAGTGCAACAGGGAGGCTGCCTCTGGAGATGTGTCTCAGCAAAAGACGTTAAGGTCGGCCACGTGTTATTTTTAAATAGGCTGGTATAATTACTGTCATCAAATTGCAGGAAGGTAACCGATGTATTAAGCATCAAAGCCTTGTTCAAACTTCTTTTAGTAACATTGTCCATCAGCGCTGCACAGAGTTGCGAGGATCACGGTATTTTCATGGTATTATACTGAATCCACCCATCTATTAGACACAGCACGGGGAATCTTCATGGTGAAGTGAAAGGGTTGCCTTCTGGTTTCCAATTAGAGTATCTCAGACTAAGGTCTTCAAACTAAAAGATAACTACAGAATTTTCTAATTACATGAGCAGCAGTTTTTTTTACCTGAATCCAGCTGTTTCTCGGGAAATCTCGGATCCTGTTTCTGTTTCCACACATTCTTATTGGGAACTGCTTCACTCTTGTTCTTTTGCTGGAGGTACCGTTTACTATTCCGCCTGTAAACATCTTGGCTAATCTGCTTTCGTTCTGTCTTGTGGATGCTCTGTGCATTCCGTATGGTCGATCTGAAAGTGCATCACGATGTTACAATAATTTGTATTTACAGAATATCTTTGCTCCGTTCTTGCATTACCTGCCACTTCTGCACACTGCTGCCTCATGCTGGTTGGTGGTAAAAATGCAGGTTATTTTTGCCCGAATTACTTACCTTCCCGAATACACAAATGCCCCACAAGGACAGGGTCATGCTTCAGCTGGTATCCAGTAAATCCTCCCTCATTAAAGAAGACAGCATCGCAGATGCGCGGAGCGATACTGCACAGATAGAGACCATTCAGCCCATCGTGCCTGTACTGGCTCTCTGAGTGACAGATGCACCTTAGTGCCACTTGCCTGCCTTGTCCTTTCATAGAATTTACAGTGCAGAAGGAGGCCATTTGGCCCATCGAGTCTGCATCGGCTCTTGGAAAAAGCACCCTACCCAAGCATCCACCCTATTCCCATAACCCAGTAACCCCACCCAACACTAAGGGCAATTTGGACACTAAGGGCAATTTAGCAGAGCCAATCTACCTAACCTGCACGTCTTTGGACAGTGGGAGGAAACCGGAGCACCCGGAGAAAAACCACGCAGACACGGGGAGAATGTGCAGACTCCACACAGACAGTGACCCAAGCCGGGAATCGAAAATGGGACCCTGGATCTGTGAAGCAATTGTGCTAACCACTATGCTACCGTGCTGCCTACCAACCCTGTACATTCTTCCTTCTCAGATAACAATCCAATTCCTTCGGCTGAACCTACCTTCACCACACTCTCACTTCCAGATCCCGAACACTCACTGTGTGAAAATGTTTTTCCTTATGTCTCAAAGAACAAAGAACAATACAGCACAGGAACAGGCCCTTTGGCCCTCCAAGCCTGTACCTGTCATGATACCACCCTTGGCCAAAACCCTCAGCACTTTCTTGTGCCGTATCCCTGTATACCCATCCTATCCATGTAGGGCAGCACGGTAGCATTGTGGATAGCACTATTGCTTCACAGCTCCAGGGTCCCAGGTTCGATTCCGGCTTGGGTCACTGTCTGTGCGGAGTCTGCACATCCTCCCCGTGTGTGCATGGGTTTCCTCCGGGTGCTCCGGTTTCCTCCCACAGTCCAAAGATGTGCAGGTTAGGTGGAATGGCCATGATAAATTGCCCCTAGTGTCCAAAATTGCCCTTAGTGTTGGGTGGGGTTACTGGGTTATGAGGATAGGGTGGAGGTGTTGACCTTGGGTAGGGTGCTCTTTCCAAGAGCCGGTGCAGATTCGATGGGCCGATTCTGCACTGTAAATTCTGTGATAATCTGTGATTTAGAACATAGAACATAGAACAGTACAGCACAGAACAGGCCCTTCGGCCCTCGATGTTGTGCCGAGCAATGATCACCCTACTCAAACCCACGTATCCACCCTATAGCCGTAACCCAACAACCCCCCCCACTAACCTTACAGGACACTAAGGGCAATTTAGCATGGCCAATCCACCTAACCCGCACATCTTTGGACTGTGGGAGGAAACCGGAGCACCCGGAGGAAACCCACACACACACGGGGAGGACGTGCAGACTCCGCACAGACAGTGACCCAGCCGGGAATCAAACCTGGGCCCTTGGATCTGTGAAGCATTTATGCTAACCACCATGCTACCGTGCTGCCCTTTGATGCCTTGTCAAGATGCCTTTTGAACACCATATCTGCTTCCACAACCTCCCCTGACAATGCGTTCCAGACACTCACCACCCTCTGCGTAAAATACCTGCCTCACACATCTCCACACTTTGCCCCACGGACCATAAACCTCTGCCCCCTGGCGACTGACCCCTCTACCGTGGGAAAGAGTGTCTGCCCATCCACTCTATCCATGCCCCTCATAATCTTGTCGATTTCTATCACGACAGCTCTCAATCTCCGTTTTTTTAATGAAAACTGTCCGAGTCTATTCAGCAGCTCCGCATAGCTAACACCCTCCAGACCAGGCAACATCCTGGTAAACCTCCTCTGCACCCTCTCCAAAACCTCCACATCCTTCTGGTAGTGTGGCGACCAGAATTGTCTCTATTGCTTCTTTTGGCAATTGCCTTAAATCTGTCTCTTCTCATTCCAACAATGGGAAGACTTTCTCTCCCTCTACTCTGCTCAGACCCCTCAGGATTTTGAATATCTCTGTCAAATCTCCTCTCAACCTTCTCCAACAAGAATGGTCCCAGCCTCTCCAATATATCCTCATAACTGAAGAAAGATAGAGTTGAGTGGGTACTTTATGCCAGAATCCGTTTCAGACAAAAAAAGGACAGTATACATTTGGTATCAGGGAGGCGATGTATCCATCTTCACCCCATGACACCCTGTATCGCAGCCCATGTCCTTCACATTGTGTTGAATTGAAAATCCCTTATTGTCACAAGTAGGCTTCAAATGAAGTTACTGTGAAAAGCCCCTAGTTGCCACATTCCGGCACCTGTTCGGGGAGGCTGCTATTGAGATTGAACCCGTGCTGTTGGCCGTTATGCTCTGCTCTAAAAGCCAGCTATTTAGCCCTGTGCTAAACCAGCCCCTTTTGCACAGCTATACCAAGAGAGCAGGAGTTTTTCCTGGTTTAGATCCCTCTGGATTGGTCTCCGTGTGGGTTGAGGTGCTGCATTTGGTTTGGAATCATTCTGCATTAAACACATGAATCACTGAACACCCCAGACTGAGCAGAGGCATGAAATTGCAAATGCTGGGTGAACAATTACAAAGGGAGCTCAGACCTGGGAGGGGAGCTTGGACTTCACTTGCAAAAGTAATCCAGGTCAGTGCGGGCGTCCAGTGGTTAGCACTACTGACTCACAAAGCAGAGGACCCGGGTTCGATGCCGGCCTTGCGTCACTGTCCATGTGGAGTTTGCACATTCACCCCGTGTCTGCATGGGTCTCACCTCCACAACCCTAAAAGGTGTGCAGGGTAGGTGAATTGGCCATGCTAAATTGCCCCTTAATTGGGAAAAAAAGAATTGGGTACTCTGAACAAAAAAAACAGAAGTAAGCGAAGACAGATGGGGCTATCTAATAGAGAAAAAGACATCTAGTAGAGATAGGGGTATCTAATACAGAGAGGGTGTCTAATACAGATTGGGACTCAAATACAGATAGGGGTATCTAATAGAGCTAGGGCATTTAATACAGACAGCATATCTAATACAAATAGGGGCATGTAATACAGATAGTGGTATTTAATACAGATAGGGGTATCTAATACAGATGGGGTATCTAATACAGATAGTGGTATCTAATACAGATAGGGGTATCTCATACAGTTGGGGTATCTAATACAGATAGAGGTATCTAATACAGATAGGGGTATCTAATACAGATAGGGGTATTTAATACAGATAGGGGTATCTAATACAGATAGGGGTATCTAATACAGATAGGGGTATCTAATACAGATAGGGGTATCTAATACAGATAGAGGTATCTAATACAGATAGGGGTATCTAATACAGATAGAGGTATATAATACCGACAGAGGTGTCTAATACAGATAGGGTTTTCTAATACAGATAGGGGTATCTAATACAGATAGGGGTATCTAATACAGACAGATGTATCTAATACAGACAGAGGTGTCTAATACAGATAGGGGTATCTAATACAGATAGAGGTATCAAATACAGATAGGGATATCTAATACAGATAGAGGTATCTAATACAGATAGGGGTATCTAATACAGATAAGGGTATCTAATACAGATAGGGGTATCTAATACAGATTGGGGTATCTAATGCAGATTGGGGTATCTAATACAGATTGGGGTATCTAATACAGATTGGGGTATCTAATACAGATAGGGACATCTAATACAGATAGGGGTATCTAATACAGATAGGAGTATCTAATACAGATAGGGGTTTCTAATACAGATTGGGGTATCTAATACAGATAGGGACATCTAATACAGATAGGGGTATCTAATACTGTTGGGGTATCTAATACAGATAGGGGTATCTAATACAGATAGTGGTATCTGATACAGTTGGGGTATCTAATACAGATAGGGATATCTAATACAAATAGGGGTATCTAATACAGATAGGGGTATCTAATACATATAGAGGTATCTAATACAGATAGAGGTATCTAATACAGATAGAGTTATCTAATACAGATTGAGGTATCTAATACAGATTGGGGTATCTAATGCAGATAGGGATATCTAATACAGATAGGGATATCTAATACAGATAGGGGTATCTAATACAGATAGGGATATCGAATACAGATAGGGATATCTAATACAGATTGGGGTATCTAATACAGATAGGGGTATCTAATACAGATAGGGACATCTAATACAGATAGGGGTATCTAATACAGATAGGGGTATCTAATACAGATTGGGGTATCTAATACAGATAGATGTATCTAATACAGATAGGGGTATCTCATACAGTTGGGGTATCTAATACAGATAGGGGTATCTAATACAGATAGGGATATCTAATACAGATAGGGGTATCTAATACAGATAGGGGTATCTAATACAGATTGGGGTATCTAATACAGATAGAGTTATCTAATACAGATTGAGGTATCTAATACAGATTGGGGTATCTAATACAGATAGGGATATCTAATACAGATAGGGGTATCTAATACAGATAGGGATATCGAATACAGATAGGGATATCTAATACAGATTGGGGTATCTAATACAGATAGGGGTATCTAATACAGATAGGGACATCTAATACAGATAGGGACATCTAATACAGATAGGGGTATCTAATACAGATAGGGGTATCTAATACAGATTGGGGTATCTAATACAGATAGATGTATCTAATACAGATAGGGGTATCTCATACAGTTGGGGTATCTAATACAGATAGGGGTATCTAATACAGATTGGGGTATCTAATACAGATAGGGGTATCTAATACAGATAGGGATATCTAATACAGATAGGGGTATCTAATACAGATAGGAGTATCTAATACAGATAGGAGTATCTAATACAGATTGGGGTATCTAATACAGATTGGGGTATCTAATACAGATAGGGACATCTAATACAGATACATCTAATACAGATAATGCACATCTTTGGACTGTGGGAGGAAACTGGAGTACCCGGAGGAAACCCACGCAGTCACGGGGAGGATGTGCAGACTCCACACAGACAGCGACCCAAGTCGAAATCGAACTTGGCCATGATAAATTGCCCTTAGTGTCCAAAATTGCCCTTAGTTTGGGTGGGGTTACTGGGTTATGAGGATAGGGTGGAGGTGTTGACCTTGGGTAGGGTGCTCTTTCCAAGAGCCGGTGCAGACTCGATGGGCCGAATGGCCTCCTTCTGCACTGTAAATTCTATGATCTATGATCTATGATCTATTGTACCCTGAAGGTGGCTGCGCAGGTCGATAGAGTGGTCAAGAAGGCATACGGCATGCTTTCCTTCATCGGACGGGGTATTGAGTACAAGAGTTGGCAGGTCATGTTACAGTTGTATAAGACTTTGGTTTGGCCACATTGGGAATACTGGTCACCACATTACCAAAAGGATGTGGATGCTTTGGAGAAGGTGCAAAGGAGGTTCACCAGGATGTTGCCTGGTATGGAGGGCGCTAGCTATGAAGAGAGGTTGAGTAGATTAGGATTATTTTCATTAGAAAGACGGAGTTTGAGAGGGGGACTTCATTGAGGTCTACAAAATCATGAGAGGTATAGGCAGGGTGGATAACAAGAAGCTTTTTCCCAGAGTGGGGGACTCAATTACTAGGGGTCACGAGTTCAAGGTGAGAGGGGAAAAGTTTAAGGGAGATATGCGTGGAAAGTTCTTTACGCAGAGGGTGGTGGGTGCCTGGAACGCATTGCCGACGGAGGTAGTAGAGGAGGGCACGATAGCGGCATTTAAGATGCATCTAAACAGATACATGAATGGGCAGGGAGCAGAGGGATACAGATCCTAAGAAAATAGCCAACAGCTTTAGATGATAGAGGATCTATATTGGCGCAGGCTTGGAGGGCCGCAGGGCCTGTTCCTGTGCTGTAATTTTTCTTTGTTCTTTCTTTGCTTTGATCTGGACCTGGAAAACGTATTGGTTTTGCTTTATTTCCACTCCTCTCTCACCATCACATGGTCCATCTTCAACTCCCCATCCATTCCCTTCCTTGACCTCTCAGTCTTCATTCCTGGTGATAGGCTGTGTACCAATATTCATTACAAGCCCAACAACCCACATAGTTACCTTGATTACAGATCCTCAGACCCTGCTTCCTGTAAGGACTCCATCTCTTTCTCCTAGTTTCTCTGCCTCCATCACATCTGTTCTGATGATGCTTCTTTCCAAAATGACACCGACATGTCTGCCTTCCTCTCCCGCCCAGAACCTTTGTCTTCACATTTCACCCACCAAATCCACATCGTCCTCTGATATCTCATAAACCTCCAGGTCTCTCTGCTCTCTATAAAATTGTACCATTCAGTTTACATTGCCTATTCATCCTTCCAATCAAATCTGTCCCTGAATATTTTGCATTAAATTTCACCTGTCATTTGTTTACCCATTTCACATAAGCATCAAAACAGTGTAATGATCCTGATATTGACACCATGGTATACTTCAGATTCTGTAGCTCCTTTATTCACTAGCTGTCACTTGGCCAAGTATGGATTAATTAAAACATTGTCATTCATTTGTTAATTAAGGCATCAATTTGTTAAAAGCAAATTATGGTTAACTAACTTGTTTGAGTATTTGATGAAGCAACAGAGAAGATTGATGAGGGTAATGCCGTTGATGTGATGTACATGGACCCCTGAAGGCATTTGATAAAGTGCCACGTAACAGGCTTGCTAACAAAGTTGAAACTCGTGAAATAAAAGCGACAGCGGCAACATGTTTACGGAGTTGGTTTAGTGACAGGAAACAGAGAGAAGTGATGAGTGACCACTTTTCAGGCTGGAGTAAGAATACCAAAAATGGCCACTGTTCTTCCTAATGTATATTAATGACCTAGTCTCGAGCGTAATGAACATAATTTCAAATTTGTAGATATATCAAAACTTGAAAGCAATGTGAAATGTGAAGAGGATAGTGATAGACAGGCTGGTGGAATGGGCAAACATGTGGCAGATGAAATTCAATGCTAGAAACATGTGACGTGATATGATTTGGTAGGAAGAACAAGGAAAGACAATATAAAATAAAGGGATAATTCTAGATGGGGTTGCAGGAATCTGGGCCGGGTTTCACGACGGCATGAACGGGCCGCTGGGAGCCCATTGGAACCGCTGGAGCAGTTCATGCCGCTCCAGCCTCCCATTCCGGCGTGAACTGTGTGCCGCGCCAACCCGCGCATGCGCGGTGGCCTCCCCCAACGTGCCGGCCCTGACGCAACATGGCACGGGGATTCAGGGGCCGGCGCGTAAGAAAATAGGCCCGGGGAGCGAGAGGCCGTCCCGCCGATCGGTGGGCCCCGATTGAGGGCCAGGCCACATCGGAGGCACCCCCCGGGGTCAGAGCCCCTCTCCCCCCCCCCCCCCCCCCCCCCACAAAGGCCGCCCCGTGACCCTGCGCACAGAGTTCCCGCCGGCTGCAACCAGGTGTAGATGGCACCGGCGGGACTCTGCCTTTTTAGAACGGCCGCTCAGCCCATCCGGGCCGGAGAATCGGCGGCCAGCGACCGGCGCCGCGCCAAACATGCAGGCGGCAATGACGCCGATTCTCTGCTCCGAGGAGAACCGCGTGCCGGCGTCGGGGCGGCGTGGCGCAGTTTCGGGGATTATCCGGCCCAGCACGGGGCTGGGAGAATCCGGCCCATGGCCTTGACATTCAGTATAGCCAAATATTGGCCTGTGAGGGTGAACTCTTGGATATATGAGGCATATGGAGCACTTTCAGGAATAATCTAAACCACTGAACCCAAGGCCTCGGGCAAATTTGAAATTTGTGACACTTGCTTTCATTATAGGGGTTGGGAACAAAGTTGCATTCACGGACGTTGGTATGGAAGCACAGCAGTAAAGGTGGACTTATCTTGTTTCACACAGTAACATTTAGGGATGCCTGAAGCAAGTGTTCTGAGAAGTTAAAGTGAATGATTTTCCTTTAGATATCACCAGCACCCGCCACTATTATGAGCTGGCATGGTTGTCACCCTGGCCCCATTCATGAAATATCAAAACATCATTCCAGATATGTGGATATGTTCAGTTAAATATGGGACCAATCCACAAGTACTGCACAATGGAAAGGAAACTTCCGTTCCTCTGGAGTCTACTCCAGTAATCTTATGTGAATCATAAGCCTTTAAAGAATATAAAGAAACACAAGAGCTCAGTTTTCCAATGGTGTTTAGAACTGAGAGCAGAAACACTGGGGTTCATTTTTAGCTTCACCACCAGGATAGCAATCCAGCAGAGCTCACTGACCATCCGTTATAGAAGCCACAATGCTTGCAGTTGAAATAGGGTGGTCCTGAAATGGGGGTCAATGAATTGAGTTTGACCATTGGCATCACGCCGTGTTCTTTAGACAGGGACGTACCTTCTTGGCGGAGGCAGGTTTCTTTTGCTTGTGCTGAATCCCATCTTCTCCGCTGTTCCTGTTTTCTGGAGGTACATGGAGGGATAATATCCAGTAGAATCTCCTTTCCTGTTTCAATAAAACACACAAGTTATCCCTCGTAACCTAATAGAATCTTCTGGATGCTGCAGATGGATGCTAGTTAGTGGCTTGACCCACATCTTTTTGTGTGGTAAGTAAAATAGGGTTTTAGTATTTAGTATATAGAAATTGATATATAATATATTTCATTTTTGTGGCAGTAATGTTATTAAAAACCCTGGTTTAAAATATATATTGACAGTCTGTCTACTATAGCTGTAATTAAGTAGTTGTAAAAGGTGAAGTAAGCATGGTTTCTAACCAATTACTTGTTGACATATAGATGGCTAATGAGATATTGTTTTGATTGCTGGAGATTCCCTGGAATGTAAATAATTAAAAAGGGATGGTGTTTAGTCCTAATTAAGCATGTCATGGGACTTCTCAATGGGATGTAATTAATGGGAGGAACCAAGTCTGTTTGTAGTTCTGCTATCTGTTATAGGATTTTAAGTTTGACAGCAGTTTTCCTTATTTGAGTCAGACAAGACAGAAGGATTTTCAAGTTGTTCCTGAAAGTGTCTCTCTTGCCAAAGGTCTGCACAGATAAGCAAGTAACCCTGATTGCTAACTTTATTTGTAAGTGGATTTTGAACTGTATTGGGTAACTTTGTTGGGATATATAGTAGCAGCTGCGGATAGTGGGTTAAAGTTTTTTCCTTATTCAAGACTGTTTAATTGTTAACTGTAAAGCTATTTCTTTAATGTTAATGTGATTAGTTCTGTGTTGAAATTAAAATTTGTTTGAACATAAAATATATCCATCATTCAGAGTCATCGTTCTTGGGGTGAAGCATTCTTTCCTCACAGTTTTACAAATTAATAGATTCTTAGTGGTTCTCGTCCAGTATCTGAATTAAAATCAGGAATCTGGTCCGGTATCCTAACACCGAGGAACTGATTGGCAGAACTCAACATTTTGCCATCATCTGCCAAACCCATGACCTTCATCACCAAGAAGGACAGGGGCAGCAGATGCTTGGATTGGATTTGTTTATTGTCACCTGTACCGAGGTACAATGAAAAGTATTTTTCTGCGAGCAGCTCAAACAGATCATTTAGTACATGAAAATAAAATAAAATAAAAAGAAAATACATAATAGGGTACACAGTGTAAATACATAGACACCGGCATCGGGTGAAGCGTACGGGAGTGCGTTCCTCTTCAAGCAACTCATCATCCTGATTTGGAACTATATCGCCGTTCCTTCACTGTCACTGGGTCCAAATCCTGGAACTCATTTTCCTATCAGCACTGTGGGTGTACCTACAGCACATGGACTGCAGCGGTTCAAGAAGGCAGCTCACCATGGCAACAAATGCTGGCCTAGCCAGTGATGCCTACAGCTTTGTGAATGAATAAATAAACAAAAGACCAGTCAATGTTCATGGGGAAGGTTGAAACCAAATTGACTGTGTTTGGCACCGGTGCATATAAAAGAGGAATAAGGTGCATTAAGTGATGGACTGTACTAGAGAAGGGAATAGAACAATACCAAACAGAAGTAGAATAAGGAGGATTATGAGAAACAGAAAGAAAGGTTTAGAAAACATGTCTGTATATACAAAAAGTGTGGTGAATAAGGTTGGTGAGTTACAAGCACAGGTAGCTGTGTGAGAATGAGTTTGGTTATAATAATGGAAACATGGCTTAAAAATGGTGAAAACTGTATGTTTAATGTTCCAAGTTATAAAGTGTTCAGAAAAGATAGGGAAGGAAAAGAGGGAGGTGTTGTGGCAGTCCAGAATAATGAAGAGAGAGCAAGGACAAATTCATTTCATTACAGTTGAGAAGCAAAAGGGATTTGATCACACTACTGTGGAGTGTTCTATAGGCCTCCAAGTTGTGTGTGTGTGTTTGTGCGTGTGTCTATGGGTGTGTGTGTGTTTGTGTGGGGGGGTGTGAGTGTCTTTGGGGTGGGTGTGTGTATGCGTGTGTGGGGTTTGTGTATGCCTGCGTGTAGGTGAGTGTGGGTATGTTTGACTCTGCGTGTGTGTGGGTGGATGTGGAGTGTGGGTGGGTGCAGGTGTATGTGGAGTATACGTGTGTTAGTGTGTGCATGGGTTTGTGTGGGTGGGTGTGTGTGTGGGTGTGTGTGGGTTGGTGTGCGTGGGTGTGGTGTGTGTGGCTGTGTGTGTATGAGGGTGTGTGTGTGAGTGTTTATATGTGTATGTGGGTGTGTGTGTGTGTGCATGCGTGTGGGTGTTTGTGTGTGTGTGTATATGCATATGTGTGTGTGGATGTGGGTGTATGTGTGTATATGCGGGTGTGAGTGGGTGTATGTGGTGTATGTGTGTGTGGGTGTGTGTGTGTGGGTTTGTGTGGGTGTGTGTGTGTGAGTGTTTATGTGTGTGTGTGTGTGTGCGGGTGTATGTGTGCATATGCGGGTATGAGTGGGTGTATGTGGGGTGTGTGTATGTGGGTGCGGGTGTATGTGTGTATGCGGGTATGAGTGCGTGTATGTGGGGTGTGTGTGTGTTTGTGTGTGTGGGTGCGGGTGTATGTGTGTATATGCGGGTATGAGTGGGTCTGTGTGGATGTATGTGGGGTATGTGTGTGCATGCGTGTGTGTGGGTGTGTGCGTGGGTTTCTGTGGGTGGGTGAGGGTGTGGGTGTGTGCGCGTGTGGGTGTATATGCGTGTGTGTATGTACGTGTATGTGGGGTGTGTATATGCCTCAATTCAACCCCTAGCGATTGCATTTAACCGCATGTTTCCTGGCGCTCACAGAGCTGAGAAACACATAGCTGTTCAATGCGACTCACGTTATATGAGGAGCTTCAATGGGGAACGCGCAGCCGAGGCCGCACATAGCCCCGTTTTGTACACTGGAGAGCTCTGCTCGCAGGAATTCCCCAGTGTACCGAGAGATCGGGACATTTTTAAATGGTGTTCCAATCTCCAAGGCCATCGAAACAATCCCCTACCTCCCCCGCCCCTCCCCCACTCAAATGTATTACGAGAGGCCCCTGCCCCCCACCGCCTCCCCCCCCCCCACCCAACACCCACACAGGGCACCCAGCCCGATTGCGCGAGCACAAAAAAGAAAGCCAGGTTAGCACCTTGGCAGTGCCCACGGCAGCTGACAATGCCACCGTGGCAATGTCAGGCTGGCATCCAGATGGCACTGCCAAGATGCCAGATGGCACTGCCAAGATGCCAGGCTGGCACAGCCAGGCACAGCCAGGCACAGCCAGGGTGCATGCCAAAGGGTATGCAGCTGGGGGTATCCGATCCCCTGGGACACGCCCACGAATCTCTTTCCATCTGGTCCCCATTTGTAGGGATCAACGCTGAACAGTGCTTGCCCGAGGGCAAAGGTACCTCGGGAATCTGCATATTTAGAGCGAGACACTAACTGTCTCACTCTCAAAGAGATCCTGCCCACAATGGACGGGATTTACATTGCAACGGTCTTGCGAGATCATGTTGGATCTCGCGAGATGTTGCAAGCCGGGTAGATCCCGGAGCGGCGTCTCCTGGCTTCTATTGGCCACGCTGCACCACAGTGAGCTGCCTTTCTGGCACAGCGTGGCCATTGGATCGCGCGCAATGAATCAAGATATAGGTCAGTTTGGGTGAATCTAAGAAACAGCAGGGGGTAGCAGACATTGGTGGGAGTTGTTTATAGGTTGCCAAGTTGTAGTAAAAATGTTTGCACTATAAATCTCAGAAACTTAGAGCTGCATGTAATATGGGTAATAAAGTAATAATGGATCATTTCAATTTACATATAAACTGGGTATACCTAATTGGCACTAATGCTGGGGAGGATAAATTCCTGGAGTGTTTGTGCGATGGGAGAAGCACAATGAAGAACCAACTAGGGATTGGATTCTTTCAGATTTAGTATTATGTGATATAATTAACAACCTTGCTGTAAAGGAGCCTTTAGAAAATAGTGACAACAATATGATCGGGTTTTACAATAATGTTAAAAGTGATATAGTTTATTCTGAAACTAGGGTCTTAAATCTGAACAAAGGGACAATGTCGGTACGAGGGGAAAGTTGGCAATGGGGTGGACTGGGAAAATACATTTAAAAAATTGATTGTCGAGGCAATAGCGAGTATTTAAAGAAGTGTGGTCTGAGACACAAAAACCCAACAGGAAATGTGAATCAACTTTGGCTAACAAGAGAAGTTAAAGATTGCATCAGACCAAAAGAAGTGGCTCAAAAAGAACCAGACAAATGGTAAGTCCCAGAACTGGGCGTGCCTTTGAATCCAGCAAACGAGCACCAAGAAAAAGAGAATATCAATGTCAACTAACGAGAAACATAGAGGCTTCTTTAGAAAAGGTCAAGATTAGCAAGGACAAATCTAGATCTGTTGACAAATCTAGGGGCTTTTCACAGTAACTTCGTTTGAAGCCTACTTGTGACATTAAGCGATTTTCATTTAATTTCAAACTAGGTCTGCTACAGGTGGAGACAGGAGACTTTATAGTGGAGAATAGGGAAATGGCGAAAAGATGAAACAACCGTGTCTATCTTGAGGGAGGAAGATGCAGAAAATCTGCCAGAAATTCTAGGGAATCAAGGGTGTTGGGAAAATGAAAAACTCAAAGAAGTAGGCATTAATAAAAAAGTAGTGCTCAAAATGTTAATTGGATAGAAGGTTGATAAACCCCCTAAGACCAGATAAGCCACATTCCAGAGTGTTGGAGGAAATGGCTATAGAGATAATGGCTGGGATTCTTCGACCTCCCGCCGGGTTGGAGAATTCCCGGGGGGAGCCGCGAATCCCGCCCCACCGCACTGACGCCGGATGCACTATTCTCCGGCGCGTTTTTCGGGCGGTGGCGGGATTCCCTGTTAACGGCCCCTGACCGGCGATTCTCCGGGCCCCGATGGGCCGAACGGTCGTCCAGGTTTGCTCAGTCCCACCGGCGTGAATTATTCACCTAACGCACAGCAGAACCTGGCAGGTGAGTATTCAGGGACAGTCCTTGGGGGGGGGGGGGGGGGGGCGCAGGGGGATCCGACCCCAGGGGGTGGGCCGCCAGACATGCGATCAGGGCCCGCCGATCTGTGGCCGAGCTTGTTCCATGGGGGGAACTTCTTTCCTCCGCGCTGGTCCCCTGTAGGGCTCCGCCATATTGCCCGGGGACCGGCGCGGAGAAGAGAACCCCTTACACATCCGCGAAAATATGCCAGCTGGTCTGTGCATGCGCGGAAATACGTCGACCAGTCCGCGCATGCGCGAGATCACGCCGGCCGTTCCGCGCACGCGGGGAAGAATCCGGCGGCAACCTAGCCCCCTAGAAAGGTGATAATTCCTCACCTTGGAAAGCCATTGATGCCGGAGTCGTTGGCGCCGGTTTCCCGCCAGTGTGGGGACATACCCCTTTTTTCAGAGAATCGAGCCCAACAGATGCATTGGAAATTGGATGCACCTGGAGTATTGAGGCGCAGCTCTGGTTTCCATACCCAAGGAAAGATATACTTGTCATGGGGGAGTGCAACAGAGGTTCACCAGACTAATCCCTGCAATGGTGGGATTGTCTTATGAGGAAACAATGAGGAATCTGGGCCTGTTATGCTCTAGAGTTTTGAAGAATGAGAGGTGATCTCATTGAAACTTAGAAAATTCTTACAGGGTGTGACAGGGTAGATCAGATGTTTCCCTAGGTTGGTGAGTCTAGAACCAAAGGACACTGCCTCAGAATAGGGGGCAGATCATTTAGGACTGAGATAAGGAGGAATTTCCTCACTGAGAGGGTGGTGAATCTTTGGAATTCTCTGCACCAGGGAGTTGTGGATGCTCAATCATTGACCACATTCAATCAATAGATTTCTGGGTACTGATGACATCAAGGAATATGAGGATAACATGGAAAAGTGACAGAAAGGTGGATGATCGGCCGTGATCTATGTGAGTGGCGGAGCAGGCTCGATGGGCTGAAAGGCCTCCTCCTGCTCCTAACTATAGACAAATGTCAATTGGGATAGTGTTGGAGTAAAGGGTAATGATGGGAAGGAATTCCTGAAATGTGATCAGGAGAACTTCCTTGATCAATATATTCTTGGCCAAATTGGAAAGGAGACATTGCTGGATCAGATGCTGAGAAATGAGATGGGCCAAGTGGACCAAATGTCTCTGGGGGAGCTTGACTATCTAAATGAATTATTTGATGAAAACATGAACATACGAGATAGAAGCAGAAGTAAGCCATTCGGCCCCTCAAGCCAGCTCAGCCATTCAACGAGATTATGGTTGATTTGTTTGTGTTTCGAGTTCCATATTCAGTGACCCTGCTTCCATCGCTCTCTGAGGCAGAGAGTTCCAAATTTGCTCAACCCTCAGAGAGAAACAATTTCTCCTCATCTCTGTCCTCGAAGGGGTACCCTTAATTTTAAGCAGTACCCTGTTTAGTACCTGGTCACCGGCAGCACTCTACCCCTCCTGTCTTCCCCTCCTTCAATTTGAAAACCTTCACACTTACTACCAAAGTACAATGGTCCCTCTTTGCCAAACCCCTCTCCCCACCAAACAAGCACGCAAGGGTCATCGAAACCCATCTAAGCAGGTCCAACAGGCCCCTCTCCCCATCTCATTCCCTTTCACTAACTAAGACCTAACTGCTGGTAGGGTAGCCCCCACCAGGGTCCACACCTAAAGGATAAAGAAAAAGAGAAACTCACCTGCCCGCATCCGCTGCAAAGGAATAACTGAAACCAAATCCTTTGCAATTCTCAACATTCCACATGGGCCATGTATTGTCCATACTACTGCCTTAACCATTACCCCCAACTACATTGTCCCCCCATCACTCCCCAAACAGCATATAGAGTGGACACACCCTCCACCCTCCACTACAGAGCAAGAAACTCCAAATAACTAGAAATATATACAGAATACATCCCCAAGCAATCCCATTGCATCACCACCCATTAAAGTCTCATTCAACCCGTTTCAATTGGGTCCAAGTCCTTGTTCCTTGACAAAAGCCTCCGCCTCCTCCTCCGACGCCTCAAAAAAGTGATTGTTCGAGTCATACGTAACTCTCAACCTCGCCGGTTACACCATTCTAAAACGCACTCCACTTTTATGTAGCACGACTTTTGCTTTATTAAAGGTTGCATGCCTCTTCGCTAGCTCTGCCCCGACGTCCTGATAAATCCGGATGCTGCTTCCTTCCCGCCTCACATCCTGCTTTGGCCCATTTCAGGACCCGCTCCTTCGTCTGGAAGCTGTGGGAACGAAGTACCACTTCCCGTGGTGGCTCATTCGCTCGAGGCCTCTGTTGGAATGTTCGGTGGGCCTTATCCAGCTCAGGAGGTGACATCCATCTCCACCAGTTTCGCAAACATCTGGCAAAAATTAATCGGTTTGCCCTGGGCCCTCTACCCCCTCCGGCAGCCCCACCATCCTAAAGGTCTGTCTCCTTGACCTGTTTTCCAGGTCATAGAATCGTAACATTTACAGTGCAGAAGGAGGCCATTTGGCCCATCATGTCTGCACCAGCCCTTGGAAAGAGCACCCTACCCAAGCCCACACCTCCACCCTATCCCTGTAACCCCATAACACCATCCAATCTTTTTGACACTAAGGGCAATATAGCATGGCCAATCCACCTAACCTGCACATCTTTGGACTGTGGGAGGAAAGCGGAGCACCCGGAGGAAACGCACGCAAACACGGGGAGAACGTGCAGACTCCGCACAGTGACCGAAGCCTGGAAATCGAACCTGTGACCCTGGAGCTGTGAAGCAACAGTGCTAACCATTGTGCTACCGTGCTGCCCAGTCTCATGTTTCTCTCCTCCACTAGCAGCATCTTGGCTTCCAATGAGGCAATCGGGTCGCTATGCTGCGACACGATCCCCTGCACACCTTTCAGCACCGTACCATGCTCTTTCAGAGCCTCCGAAGGTTTTCCTAACGTCTCCTGTTTCAAGTCAAGTGCCTCCTCAATAGATGTTTTTGAGAGTCTTCATCATTTCCCTTCCTTGCCTTTCAAAATGTTTATCAAATTATTGTTTGAATTCATGTGCCATTACTCCAGTCAGCGTTTCCACTTTGATAGGAGGGGTCACGCCCCCAAGGTTGTCTCTGTCACCTTCCCTCCCAAGGAGCCTCGTACTCTCTCCGGCTCCGTCACACCCTTCTTTCCAGCAACCTTTTTTGTAACTTTTGACATAGTCACGTCGACCTTTGCCTTATACAATTAGATGGATCGGGATTGTCCACCAAATTCCCCCGGGAACCGGCAAAAAAGACCAAAAAACAAGGATCCTGGTGGGATCTACCTTATGTGCAACCTTCTCCTATCTGCTGCCACCGGATCTGCCAATATCTTTGCCCACTCATTTCAACTGTCTCTATCCCTTTGTAGATGCCTTGGGTGAAATTCTCTGCTTCTCGTGCCACAAACGTGACCCACAATCGGGTCTCCGGCCAAAATTGAGATCTGCGCCCCGCGCCGTTAGCCCTAAAGAGGTTCCCCCCCCCCACCCCCCGTGCCAGCAGGGGCATGCACAACTGGCATTTCCATGCATTTAAATGTATTTAGCACGTTTGACCCAGTATGTTCCGCGCCTACTCGATGCTCCGCCCCTCTCAGGCAGAAGTCACGTGGGGATGATTTATTACGAAGGTTATTTACGAATGGGGACTGAGCGCCAAGGCTGCTGAGGGGGAGAGAGAAGGTAGAAAAGTTTGAAAGACTGTTAAAAACTTCAGCTGGAGAGTGCCTGCCAGGGCTGAGCAGGGTGGGGGGGGGGGGGGGGGGGGGTGCAGGGGGCTCAGGCCACCGTTGCTGCAGTATTTGTTTTAAAAGCACCCATTTGGTACAAGTTACGGGCCCACTCTGCTGACTGCTCACTGTGTCCTGTACATGTTCACAGAGCCTCTGGTCATTGGGGAGCCCAACCCTCTGACCCCCAGCTGACCCATCGACAGGATGGGCGTGGTCAAGCTCAATCAGTGACACGCCGTGTGCTGCCACTCCTCAGGTCACTCATCAGAAGCTCAGCCCCACTGCAGAGGAAGCAGGGGCATACCAGAGCTCACCCCAAACAAAGGACACATGCACCGTGGTCATTGGCACCAACCTGGCACACAGCCCCTCTCAGGGCAGGGGCCTCAAAAGTTAGTATCAGCTAGCCCACCCCTCAGCACCACTAACTGCCTCCAAGCCCGGAATATCCACCGTGCTCCTGCTCCCATCCATCCTGTCCCTGGACAGATCATCACAACCTGAGTGTCACACCCAGGACCCACATCACACCACAGCTATGCTCCCATCAGACACACCTGCCTCACCACCATCCGTAAAACCTGCCCACACACAAGCCTCTAATCATGGAGGCGATTAGCACACGCTGACCCTCTCCACTGCACAACCTGGTGCCACCCTGTTTGTGGGATAACACACACCCCACACAGTGAGGAGACCCACAGGAGACCCCAATGGGGCCCCATACCCTATCACTGACACGGGTTGTGGCAGTCATCAATATCCCTATTGACAGGGACGGGTGATGAGAGTAGAGGCTCCCAGGAACCACTCACTAATGGGGACAGGGTGCAGTGTGAAAGGCAACATATGGGGGGGGGGGGGGGGGGGGGCGAACAGCTAAGGGATGGGAATGGGTTGGGGGGGGACATGTGGAGAGTGGAGCTAAAGCTCAATCAGGGTTGCTGTTTAGCTTGTTGGATCTGTTTAGACAAAAGGATATTCATCCTGCCAACAAGTCTTCTCTGTTCCCCCCACTGCTGAGAATGAATTTCGCAGTACAGTCAGCAATGCTCACTGTCCACTTGGCTGCAGCTATCATTGTGGGCCCACGGAGGCTGAAGGCACAGCACCTGCTCGGGGCGGATCGGTGCACAAGGGGAGACTGTGTCAGAAGAACAGGGGGCCAGCCGGTGAGGCACAAGTGCCATCCGTCCAACAGGCTGAGGAGGAGGTGCGAAGGAGACGTCACATCAGGCCCCGTTCATACCGTCGGCATCTGTCCTTCGAGGGCCTGCCAGACCACATGTGCCACCAAAGACTCCGGCTAACAAGGGAGTCCGTGCGCCATCTATATTCAGACAATGGTGCACCTGGCACCGCAAAGGTATGGAGGAGGATACCTGCTCCCGGTGGCCGTCTCTGGGTCTTTCCAGGGGCCATGCGGGGACCAGATGCTTCCACACTGTGATGGATTGCCTATGCTCCTGGGAATCGGACTTTTTCACCTTCAGTCGGGACACCAAGATTCGTGGGCAGCAGGATTTGCCACCATTGTTGGCATATCTCAGACCCAGGGGGTGCTCGATGGCACACAGGTATTCCAGTTCATCAGGGGGTGCCCTTCATTAATCAGAAGGGTTTCCACGCCCTGAATGTCAGTTGGTGTATGACCACCAGCTGCCCATCATGCACGTCTGCACGCAATACCCAGGCAGCACGTGCCACATATCCTGGTGAACTCGTCAGTTCCTGGCACCTTTGATGCCCACCCAAGGGTGCGGTGCTGGCTCTTGGGCGATAAAGACTATTCACTGAGGCCTTGGATAATGATGTCTGGAGGCTCAAGACTAATGTGGATAACCATTATAACAACATTGATGCAGCAACCAAGAGTGTCACTGAGCGGTGCATTGGTGTCCTCACGATGTGCTTCCGATGCCTGGCCCACTCCGGTGGGGCTCTCCAATATATCCCCAGGATGGTCTCGGTCATGGTGCTGGCCTGCTGTGTCCTCAACAACATCGTGCAGCAGTGGGTGTCATGCTGGAAGAGGAGGAAGAACATCAGGCCTCATCTGACAAGGAGGATGGCCAGGAAGAACCAGGCATGGAGCCTGGGTAGGCCCCCCAACACGAGCTCCAGGGCTGCTGCACATGGGACAACCTTATCACCTCCAGATTTGCCAACTAGGAGGCCTGGCCACCGGCAGGCCCACCACCCTGCCCCACTTCTCTATACTCTCCCTCCCCCCAACCCCATATGAAGTGGTGCCCCATCACCCATATTGAGCAGTTACGCAGATGGCGAGTGGTGATGGGTCACTCACTGGGTAAGCTGTCCTGCACTTCTGGCCCCGTTCCCTGCCACCTCTGAGGATGAGCCCAAGTGGAGCGTTCAATTATCCTGGGGACCATGCCCGGTGTCATCCTCCAACACCCACACCACCAGCCTCCCACACTACCCACAGGGCACACACTCTATCAGCCCAGCTCATCCCTCACACCCTTCAGACAGAGGATTGAGGCAGGTCGAAATGTTGGTGAAAAGTATTTAATGGTGACTATAAAAAAATTTCTGCCCTGATGCCTACCTCTAACCTGTGTGCTGCATCCATGCCAACTGGTGTCTAACTTCCTCAAGTGGCCTTCCGCTCCTTCTAGGTGTGATCTGAGACGGCACATCAAATGTGAACACGCCATGATGTGTATCTCGCTCTCTGACCTGAGGTACCTTGGTGGCCATTTTCTGAAGGGTTTGGACCTGGATGGGCCTGGCCCGGCCAATGTTCAGGTGTCACAGATGTAATCCTGTTATGCCCGTCAGGTGCACCGGTGTAAGGTGGAGGGGATTCAGAAGCGCTAAAGTGTTCCAGAATCTCCTCTGCGGGAGGCACTAGCCCCATCATTTCCTCCTCCCCTCGGGGTGCTTGATGACCCCCGGGCTACTCCATGGGACGGAGGTGAGGCCAGAGTGAGTTCCAGCAGCCCCATCGTCACCTGGAACTGCCAGTCCTGGAAACCCGCCCTCGTCTGAACCATGGTCTCGATGCCCTCTGCAATGGAGCACTGAGACTGTGCCACGTCCATCAGAGAATGAGACATGTCCCTCACTGTCTCAATCACAACCCTCTGTGACTGGCCCAGGTTAGTCAGTGCCTGGCCAACTCTCTCAATGCCCTCAGCCATGACCCTTTGTGACTGGGTCAAGCTCTGTAATGCTGCAGCAATGTCCATGCGGGCCCGATACATGGCTGCCCTGCGCCTCAGCCATCGACCGCACAATGTGACCCAAGCCTTAGACGTCGTGACCCATGGCTGTGACTTTTTGACCCAAAGCTTCCACCGCGAACGTCACCCGTTCAGTGTTGGCCTGGGTACCACGAATTCTCAGCACCATCTCCTGTGCCTCAAGGTGGTTGGACTCCTCCATCTGTGCCTGAAGACGCTGGCAATTTGCTGACATACCCTGCTGCAGATCCCGGCTCCGTGTCTGCATCTCCACCAGTCAAGGAATCATACTTTCCTGAAGCACTATACCTGGCCGGATGACAGCTGTTTCCCTGGATCGGGCAGCCCTCCGATTGTCCACTCCCTCAGGTGTTCCTATCTCCACCTGATGTGCTGCAGCATGTGTGACGTGCCCACCAGGAGGTGACCCAGAGTCTCTTCACTAAAATGCCCCATTGAGGTGACATAGTCTCTGTGATGGTGGAGGGTGCAGGTAAATGCAGAGCCGAGAAGTCAGTGTGGTTCCCGGACTGGTGGTCCGGGATGTTCTGGGGATGTGGCTGGGGGTCAGGTACCCCAGACGGGCCAGGCTGGTCTGATGGTGATCCTGGAAGACGAAAGACGAGACACACGGTGAGATCTTTGGAAGGAGAGGTCTGGGGGAGAGGGGTGACTAACTTGCTCTTGGGACACAGCTCTGCATTTGGAGCTCACTTGGTTGTTGCATGCTGACCTCTGCCTCGGAGATAGCCATCTCCTACAACTCCCCGACTAACTCCATCGTGCTCTGCTCGGCCTAAGGTCCAGGACACCCCTCCGAGCTTTTCCTGCTTCCTTCCGTTTGGGCCTTTTTTTCCCCTCGGGAACACATAAAGGGTGAGATGCATGGAGGTGGGTTCTATGGAGAGCATGTAGCTGGTGTGTGCAAGTGTCATGTGAGAGTACCTATAAGAAATGGGTGTTTATAAAAATATCTGTATGGATGTACCTTTAAGAAATGGGTGTTTATCAGTGATGTCAGAGTGTGGGTGGAGCTGGGCTGTCGGTCTGCTTTACTTTTGCTTTAGGCTGTTTGCTGCAGGGTGTGTTTAGTTTTGTTTCCAGAGAGAAGAGCTGCAGTGAAAGCCAGCAGATGTGCATGGATGTGTTCATTTGGATGATTCAAAGAGATAACTGCTCTCAGTAGAGAATTTAAACCTGATCTCTGTGTTTAAAAAGGGTCTTTTGTCTTCCGTGTTTGGGAATTTATTAAGGGTTATCTATAGAGTACTGTATTCTTTGAGGATTTATTGGTGTTGATAGTTGTTAAGATGTTTATTGTGGGTTTATAAAGTGTTAAATGGTTTCATAAATAAACGCTGTTTTAATCTAAAAGTTGTCATGTGAGAGTACCTTTAAGAAATGATATTTTAAGCAATGTACCTTTAAGAAATAGAGCAGCTCACATTACTGAAGTGATGTCAGAGGGGGGAGCTGAGCTGAGATCACTTCTGCTTTTTGGGGCTTTTGGTTTCAGTTTGAGAGAGAGCAGCTGAAAAGTGCCTGGCTGGTTTGCTGTGAGCTGTTTGAAAGGAAAAGCCAGTTTTGAGGCAAAGAGCTTGGCTGTGTCTGTGTTTGCAGTAAGCTGGGTCTGCGGTGATCTCTGCCAAGAAAGAATATCGCTGAATCATTTGGGTGATTTAAACTCATAATAGAAATGTCTTTAACCTGATGTGTTTCTGTTTAAAGGTGTAAAGTGTCTTGGAGGTTTGAAGGAACATTTTGAGGGATTATTTAGTGTTGTATTATTTTCGGGGTCATCTTTGAAGTGAGGGGTGTTAAAGGATCCAATGTTTATTTCGAAAGGTTAAGTTGAATTCATGGAATAAACATTGTTTTGTGTTTAAAAACCCACGTGTCCATAATTGTAATACCACACCTGGAGACCAAGCCATGTGCTTTTGAGCAAGAGGTTGGTTGAACTCCATGATACATTTTGGGGTTCTGAAAACACCGCTCCCATAACAAAGTACTGTAGATTTCTGTTGTATTATACCTGCAGAATAAGCCCGTGTGTTCCCCATAACCACAATCTATTCAAAGTTGTGGGTCAGGTGAACTCCATGATACACTTTGAGGTCCTCTAAATCCTGGTCCATAACACAAACCACCTGGCCAAAGAGGACAATACAGGTATTGGGGTTTGGTGCAGGGTGGGATGTGAAGGAGTTACAGGCAGATAGGTTTTGATTGGCTTCTATGGGAGTGGGGGTGTGATGCGAGGAGTGAGGGACAGGAGCGATGTCATGAGCACAGACGTGGTGACTTGCACGAGCCGCCCTAAGGAGGTCATTCATCTTCTTCCGACACTGTGCGCCACTCCGCTTGGTGAGGTGGACAGCACTGACTGTCTTAGGCACCTCGTCCTCCTCCCATGCCCAGTTCAGGATTGCAGGCTAGAACCTCCTGCCCACCCTGGGGTCCCACCTCTCCACCACCCCCACATCCAACATTCGATGGGGCTCTGACTCGGTGCATTTCGGGGCGTTCTCCTTTGGGCCGTCTCCTTGCCTGGAATGAGAGTGTGTGGGGAGTGGAGTGCTTATAAGCAGCTCCAGCTCTCCAGCACTAATTCCAGCCCCAGCGAATCTGACGCCGGCGGGAATGGGAATTGTTGACCCATTAGCATGTCCTGAATTGCTCCCAAACAGCGGCCGCAATGGGAATGGGAATTGCACACTATTTAGTCCTGCTGTCAACACTTCTCCCAAACTGAGAATTTTTCCCTTATGTCCTCTTCACAACTTACTTCCCTGCCTATCTTCGTCCAAGCCACTGACATAGATTGTAAATAGTTGAGGCCCCGATACTGGGCAGGCACTCCACTTGTTACAACTTGCCAACCGGAAAATGAGCCAAAAAAGATTTGTGACATCCTTTCAGTTCACTGTCACCATGGCAACTGCTAAATAGAAAACAGCCATTATTCACGCCACCTTACAGGTGACGAAAAGTTTTCAATGGAATTTCAATACATTCTGAGATAGAATGTTACACTCCACACAACATTGCTAATAATATGATGAATTAATGGTTAAATAGCAAATTTTAAGTAGAGAAATGCAGTTGGTTGGAACAGAGTGAGTTTCATTTCAATACAATGTGGAAAGGTGCAAATTGGAGAGAGCACAGCAACATTGTCACAAGTGTGTGAAACGGTTGACCATAGGGGCAGATAACTCAGAAAAGTGTTATAGATATTTCACTGTGGGTAGATTAGTTGAGCATTGCTCTTTAAAATAATATCAGCTGTGGCTCAGGGGGCAGTGCTCACCTCTCTGATTCAGAAGGTCTATGAGTTCAAGTCCCGCACCAAAGACTTGGGCCGTGATCTACCGGCCAGGTTTTGCCGGAAACGCAGTGCGGCACGGTGCAACCAGACTGGTAGACTCACCAGATCTAAAGCGACATCGCAATTGATGTGTTGGGTGCTCTGGATCCATGGAACACATACAGGCCACCAACACTTAAAATAGTACAACACTATTTTATTAAACTATAAACTGTTGAACATTCTCTTATTGTGGGTTAACACGATGTTAGATTAACTAAAGACCTGTGCCTATCCTAACCAGTCTAATCACTCAGCACATGGTGAGGATCTGTGCTGTAAACTATAAGCTCTGTACTTCTGAAAGGCTGCATCCCGAATGAGTGGGAAAACTGATGCCCTCTGTCTTTATAGTGAGTGTGCTCTAACTGGTGATTGGCTGCGGTGTTATGCATGTTGATTTGTCCGACTGTATGTCCATCAGTGTCTGTGTCTGCACCATGATATACTGGTGTATATTATGACAGCGATGTGAACCCCGCCCATTGTGGGTGGATCACTTTTTGGCAAATCTGCATATTAGAGCGAGACAGCTAGTCTCTCTAATGGGAATTCCCAAGATCTAATCAAGGTGTGGTATCTAACCCCCTTGCCTTGGGGGATCTTGGGTAAGCGCTGTTCAGTGCTTGTCTCCACAAACAGAGACCTGACGGAAAGGCGCTCGTGGGTGTGTCCCAGGGGATCGAAGGCCTCGGTGATTTCCCTCTGGGCAGGGTGGCACCCTGGCACTGCTGGTGCCACCCAGGCACCTTGGTACTGCCAACCTGGCAACCTGTCAGTGCCACCCGAGTACCAGGCTGGCACTGCTGCCAAGGTGCCAAGCTGGCATTTTCCCTGTGCTGAGGATCTGACCTGGGGGGTAACCTACGCAGGTGTGGGGGGGGGGGGGTTGCAGAGGGTGGGAGGAGGTTTGAGGACCCCTTTACAGGTGAGTTGGGGGTTTGGGGGTCGAGTCAGGGGGGGTCAAGAGATCGGGAATATTGTGAGCAGTTTTGGGACCCATATCTAAGAAAGGATGTGCTGGCCTTGGAGGAGATCCAGAAGAGGGTCACAAAAATGAGCCCCAGAATGAAGGGCTTGTCATATGAGGAGCGGTTAAGGACTCTGGGTCTGTACTTGGTAGGCCGAATGGCCTAGTTCTGCTCCTATATCTTATGGTCTAAAATCTAAGTTGATGCTCCAATGCAATACTGAGGTGCTGTCTTTGAGATGAAGAATTAAGAATTTAGCTGAGGGCCTCTGGTGGATGTGAACACTCTCAGCACTAAATTTAAAGAAGAGCTGAGATGATCTAACTTGTGTTCAGGCCATTATTTATTCCTCAACCCAAGAACAGATTGCCTCATTAAGTTAGCTGTTATATTTCTGACATTGCAGTATTGACAAATGCAGTTCATCGGCTGTAAAGCATTTTGGCGCATCTTGAAGTTGTGAGAGGCACTATGTAAATGCCGTTCTGTCTTTTCCTCTGAGAATTATAAAGCTTATCTCTATTTCTCTCACTTACCTTATCACCCACCACCCGTCCAGCAATTTATGTATAACATCAACCATCTCGTCTTCACACAGGGTCATCTCGTCATCCTGAGTTGCAGTATAGCTTTTAATTACTTTGTATGGCTCACCTAAAACATAAAACAGGCGCTTTAATCTTCTTCAGGGTATGCTGGCGAATATGTCTGAACTAAGTTCTTCAGAATGGTTTAAAATATACCCAAAACCAGTTCAAAATGGCCCAGAGGGGTACCCTGTATTGTATCCTGACCAACAACAACTTATATTTGTTTGGTATCTTCGAGATAGTAAAACATCCCAATGTGCTTCATAGTACTGTTATCGAAGTAACTGAGTAAGATCAGGAGTTACTGGCACAGGTGATCAAAACTTGATCAAAGAGATTTAAGGCACAGTGGTTAGCGCTGCTGCCTTTCAGCACAAGGGCCCCAGGCTCGATTACGGTCTTGGGTGACTGTTTGTGTGGAGTTTGCACCTTCTCCCCGTGTCTGTGTGGGTTTCCTTTTAGGTGGATTGGCCATGCTAAATTGCCCCATAGAGTCCAGAGATGTGCAGGTTAAGTGGGGTTGTGGGGTTACAGGGATGGAGCGGGAAAGCGGGCCTAGACAGGGAGCTCTTTCAGTGGAACAGTGCAGATGCGATGGGCCAAATGGCCTCCTTCTGCACTGTAGGGAATCTATAATTCTATGAAGGAGTGTCCCAAAGTAGGAGAGTAAGATTTATTTTTTAATTGTTCGTGAGATGTGGACGTCACTGGCTAGGCCAGGATTAATTGCCCTTGGGAAGGTGGTGGTGAGCTGCCTTCTTGAAACATTGCAATCCCTGAGGTGTGGATACATCCACAGTGCGGTTCGGGAGGGAATTCAAGGATTTTGACCCCGCGACAGTGAAGGAATGGTAATGGAGGGGAGCCTCTAAATGCTGGTGTTCCTGTGCATCTGCTGCCCATGTCCTTCTAGCTGGGAGTGGTTACAGGTTTTGAAAGTGCTGATGAAGGGGTGTTGCAAATTGTGGTAGTACATCTTGTAGATGGTACACACTGCTGCCACTGTGTGTTGATGGTGGAGGGAGTGAATATTTAAGGAGGTGGGTGTAGTAGTATAAGTGCCTGGCACATACAGGGTTAATGTGGGACTGAGTACAGTTATGCCCACTCAGAAGGCACATGGCCCAGACCCAGGGGCCAGTGCGGGTGTTGAGCAGAGATGGGTTAAGACCAAAGCATGGCCATGAGCCCTCAAATAAGCACAGATACACAGACAAAACCTCAATGAAAATTCTGAGTTGAGAGAAGCTCCCAATAGAAATTGAAGACCCATCGAAATTTCACCAGAAAATGCTCCAGAGAAAAGGCCTGGAAGCTAAAGGCAGAGATTGTTATGGCATCAGAAGACCACACTGAACCTTTCTTCAAGTTCAGCTTCAGAGCGCAGAGTTCATAGAGCCTACAAGTTCCAGGCTTCAGCTAGCCCTGAGAACCCTTTCCCTAATTCAGTGTCAGAGGCACCAATGAAGGAAAGCCTGTTTCTAAAACCTAATGCGCCAACACGTGGCCTTTGAACTGGTAAAAACAGGAAAATAATTAATTATCCAAATCTTTGCGCAAGTCGAGGAGACACGGCCGGAGTGAGGCACATCCAGAGTGGGAAGTTGGAACTTGGTAATTTGGTGCAGTGAGGTAATCCGGAAAGGTAAGTGGGAGAGAACCAGAGAGCATCTGAGACCCTGGGTGAGTTCTCCCAGTGAGCCAGAGAAGACACAGCCAGAGTGAGGCACAACCAAGAGTGAGTTTGGGAATTTGAAGCTAGGTGGGAATTCGAAGCTGGGTGGGGAGGAGGTGCTTTTTAACCCTGGTAAGTGATTGGTTAGTAGTTTTTCTTTTCAGTGTCTAATTTATATATTTTTCTTTCGTTTTTTTGAAATTGTAGTTGTATAAGTTGACCTAAGGTTGAAGACATGGCAGGAGATCCCAGGCCCATGTCATGTTCCTCGTGTGCGATGTGGGAGCTCAGGGACACGTCTACTGTCCCTGGCTACTTCATGTGCAAGAAGTGTGTTCAGTTGCAGCTCCTGTTAGACCACTTGACGGCTCTGGAGCTGCGGATGGACTCACTTTGGAGCATCCGGGATGCTGAGGATGTCGTGGACAGCACGTTTGGCGAGTTGGTCACACCGCAGGTGAAAGTTACTGAGGGAGATATAAAATGGGTGACCAAAAGACAGAGCAAGAGTAGGAAGGCAGTGCAGGTGTCCCCTGTGGTCATCTCCCTGCAAAACAGATATACCGCTTTGGATACTGTTGAGGGAGATGGCTCACCAGGGGAAGGCAGCAGCAGCAAGGTTCATGGCACCGTGGCTGGCTCTGCTGCGTAGCAGGGCAGGAAGAAGAATGGCAGGGCTATAGTGATAGGGGACTCGATTGTAAGGGGAATAGACAGGCGGTTCTGCGGACGCAATCGAGACTCCAGGATGGTGCGTTGCCTCCCTGGTGCAAGGATGTCTCGGAGAGGCTGCAGGACATTCTGGGGGGGGGGGGGGAGGATGAACAGCCAGCTGTCGTGGTGCACAAAGGCACCAACGATATAGGTAAAAAACGGGATGAGGTCCTACAAGCTGAATTCAAGGAGTTAGGAGTTAAACTAAAAAGTAGGACCTCAAAGGTAGTAATCTCAGGATTGCTACCAGTGCCAGGCGCCAGTCAGAGTAGGAATGTCAGGATAGATAGGATGAATGTGTGGCTCGCAAAATGGTGCAAGAGGGAAGGATTCAAATTCCTGGGGCATTCAAACCGGTTCTGGGGGAGGTGGGACCAGTACAAACCGGACGGTCTGCACCTGGGCAGGACTGGAACTGATGCCCTAGGGGGAGTGTTTGCTACAGCTGTTGGGGAGGGTTTAAACTAATGTGGCGGGGGATGGGAAACGATGCAGGAAGTTGGAAGGTCGTAAAACAAGGACAGAAGCAAAAGGAAGTAAGGGTGAAAGTTTAAAGCAGAGACGCCATAGTCAAAAATCAAAAAAGGGTGACAGTACAAGGTACAGTGACTGAGGGGAGCTCAGTGAATAGGCCAAGTAATACTAAAAGGAATAAAACTGGAAGTAAAAACATTAATGGTAAGTGACGCGGCAGGTTGTTACATGAAGATAAGGGTTCAACGACAAGGAAAATTAGGAGAAAAGTTAAGAGGAAATATAACTTAGGCGAGGTTACTGATCGAGATGTTAAGATTCAAAACAGAGGTAAAAAAGCCAACATAACTGTACTTTACCTGAATGCTCGTAGTATTCGGAATAAAGTAAATGAGTTGACGGCGCAAATCATCATGAATGACTATGATTTAGTGGCCATTACTGAAACATGGTTAAAGGATGGTCATGACTGGGAGTTAAATATCCGAGGGTATCAAACTATTTGGAAGGACACAGTGGATGGTAAGGGAGGTAGTGTAGCTCTGTTATTTAAGGATGACATCCGGGCAATAGTAAGGGATGACATTGTTGCTATGGAGGATAAGGTTGAATTTATTTGGGTGGAAATCATAAGAACATAAGAACATAAGAACTAGGAGCAGGAGTAGGCCATCTGGCCCCTCGAGCCTGCTCCGCCATTCAATTAGATCATGGCTGATCTTTTGTGGACTCAGCTCCACTTTCCGGCCCGAACACCATAACCCTTAATCCCTTTATTCTTCAAAAAACTATCTATCTTTACCTTAAAAACATGTAATGAAGGAGCCTCAACTGCTTCACTGGGCAAGGAATTCCATAGATTCACAACCCTTTGGGTGAAGAAGTTCCTCCTAAACTCAGTCCTAAATCTACTTCCCCTTATTTTGAGGCTATGCCCCCTAGTTCTGCTGTCACCCGCCAGTGGAAACAACCTGCCCGCATCTATCCTATCTATTCCCTTCATAATTTTAAATGTTTCTATAAGATCCCCCCTCATCCTTCTAAATTCCAACGAGTACAGTCCCAGTCTACTCAACCTCTCCTCATAATCCAACCCCTTCAGCTCTGGGATTAACCTAGTGAATCTCCTCTGCACACCCTCCAGCGCCAGTACGTCCTTTCTCAAGTAAGGAGACCAAAACTGAACACAATACTCCAGGTGTGGCCGCACTAACACCTTATACAATTGCAACATAACCTCCCTAGTCTTAAACTCCATCCCTCTAGCAATGAAGGACAAAATTCCATTTGCCTTCTTAATCACCTGTTGCACTTGTAAACCAACCTTCTGTGACTCATGCACTAGTACACCCAAGTCTCTCTGAACAGCGGCATGTTTTAATATTTTATCGTTTAAATAATAATCCCGTTTGCTGTTATTCCTACCAAAATGGATAACCTCACATTTGTCAACATTGTATTCCATCTGCCAGACCCGAGCCCATTCACTTAACCTATCCAAATCCCTCTGCAGACTTCCAGTATCCTCTGCACTTTTCGCTTTACCACTCATCTTAGTGTCATCTGCAAACTTGGACACATTGCCCTTGGTCCCCAACTCCAAATCATCAATGTAAATTGTGAACAATTGTGGGCCCAACACGGATCCCTGAGGGACACCACTAACTACTGATTGCCAACCAGAGAAACACCCATTTATCCCAACTCTTTGCTTTCTATTAATTAACCAATCCTCTATCCATGCTACTACTTTACCCTTAATGCCATGCATCTTTATCTTATGCAGCAACCTTTTGTGTGGCACCTTGTCAAAGGCTTTCTGGAAATCCAGATATACCACATCCATCGGCTCCCCGTTATCTACTGCACTGGTAATGTCCTCAAAAAATTCCACTAAATTAGTTAGGCACGACCTGCCTTTTACGAACCCATGCTGCGTCTGCCCAATGGGACAATTTCTATCCAGATGCCTCGCAATTTCTTCCTTGATGATAGATTCCAGCATCTTCCCTATTACCGAAGTTAAACTCACTGGCCTATAATTTCCTGCTTTCTGCCTACCTCCTTTTTTAAACAGTGGCGTCACGTTTGCTAATTTCCAATCCACCGGGACCACCCCAGAGTCTAGTGAATTTCGGTAAATTATCACTAGTGCATCTGCAATTTCCCTAGCCATCTCTTTTAGCACTCTGGGATGCATTCCATCAGGGCCAGGAGACTTGTCTACCTTTAGCCCCATTAGCTTGCCCATCACTCCCTCCTTAGTGATAACAATCCTCTCAAGGTCCTCACCTGTCATAGCCTCATTTCTATCAGTCGCTGGCATGTTATTTGTGTCTTCCACTGTGAAGACCGACCCAAAAAACCTGTTCAGTTCCTCAGCCATTTCCTCATTTCCCATTATTAAAACTCCCTTCTCATCCTCTAAAGGACCAATATTTACCTTAGCCACTCTTTTTTGTCTTATATATTTGTAAAAACTTTTACTGTCTGTTTTTATATTCTGAGCAAGTTTACTCTCATACTCTATCTTACTCTTCTTTATAGCTTTTTTAGTAGCTTTCTGTTGCCCCCTAAAGATTTCCCAGTCCTCTAATCTCCCAGCAATCTTTGCCACTTTATATGCTTTTTCCTTCAATTTGATACTCTCCCTTACTTGCTTATATATCCACGGTCGATTTTCCCTCTTTCTTCCGTCCTTCCTTTTTGTTGGTATAAACCTTTGCTGAGCACTGTGAAAAATCGCTTGGAAGGTTCTCCACTGTTCCTCAACTGTTCCACCATAAAGTCTTAGCTCCCAGTCTGCCTTAGCTAGTTCTTCTCTCATCCCCTTGTAATCTCCTTTGTTTAAACACAAAACACTAGTATTTGATTTTACTTTCTCACCCTCCATCTGTATTTTAAATTCCACCATATTGTGATTGCTCCTTCCGAGAGGATCCCTAACTATGAGATCATGAATCAATCCTGTCTCATTACACAGGACAAGATCTAGGACCGCTTGTTCCCTCGTAGGTTCCATTACATACTGTTCTAGGAAACTATCGCGGATACATTCTATAAACTCCTCCTCACGGTTGCCTTGACCGACCTGGTTAAACCAATTGACATGTAGATTAAAATCCCCCATGATAACTGCTGTACCATTTCTACATGCATCAGTTATTTCTTTGTTTATTGCCTGCCCCACCATCTCGTTACTATTTGGTGGCCGATAGACTACTCCTATCAGTGACTTTTTCGCCTTACTATTCCTGATTTCCACCCAAATGGATTCAACCTTATCCTCCATAGCACCGATGTCATCCCTTACTATTGCCCGGATGTCATCCTTAAATAACAGAGCAACACCACCTCCCTTACCATCCACTCTGTCCTTCTGAATAGTTTGATACCCTCGGATATTTAACTCCCAGTCGTGACCATCCTTTAACCATGTTTCAGTAATGGCCACTAAATCATAGTCATTTACGATGATTTGTGCCACCAACTCATTTACTTTATTCCGAATACTATGAGCATTCAGGTAAAGTACACTTATGTTGGTTTTTTTACCTCTGTTTTGAATCTTAACATCTCCAGTTTTATTCCTTTTGTTATTACTGGGCCTATTCACTGTGCTCCCCTCAGTCACTGTACCTTGTACTGTCGCCCTTATGGATTTCTGACTATGTCTTCTCTGCCTTGCACTTTTCCCCTTACTTCCTTTTGTTTCTGTCCCTGTTTTACTACCTTCCAACTTCCAGCATTGGTTCCCATCCCCCTGCCACATTAGTTTAAACCCTCCCCAACAGCTCTAGAAAACACCCCCCCTAGGACATCGGTTCCAGTCCTGCCCAAGTGCAGACCGTCCGGTTTGTACTGGTCCCACCTTCCCCAGAACCGGTCCCAATGCCGGTGAATCAGGAATAGTAAGGCGAAAAAGTCACTGATAGGAGTAGTCTATAGGCCACCAAATAGTAACATTATGGTGGGGCAGGCAATAAACAAAGAGATATCTGATGCATGTAGAAATGGTACAGCAGTTATGGGGGATTTTAATCGAAATGTCGATTGGTTTAACCAGGTCGGTCAAGGCAGCCTTGAGGAGGAGTTTATAGAATGTATCTGCGATAGTTTCCTAGAACAGTATGGAATGGAACCTACGAGGGAAAAAGTGGTCCTAGATCTTGTCCTGTGTAATGAGGCAGGATTGATTCATGATCTCATAGTTAGGGATCCTCTCGGAAGGAGCGATTACAATATGGTGGAATTTAAAATACAGATGGAGGGTGAGAAGGTAAAGTCAAATACTCGTGTTTTGTGTTTAAACAAAGGAGATTACAAGGGAATGAGAGAAGAACTAGCTAAGGTAGACTGGGAGCAAAGACTTTATGGTGGAACAGTTGAGGAACAGTGGAGAACCTTCCAAGCGATTTTTCACAGTGCTCAGCAAAGGTTTATACCAACAAAAAGGAAGGACGATAGAAAGAGGGAAAATCGACCGTGGAGGTCGAAGGAAATAAGGGAGAGTATCAAATTGAAGGAAAAAGCATACAAAGTGGCAAAGATTAGTGGGAGGCTAGAGGACTGGGAAATCTTTAGGGGGCAACAGAAAGCTACTAAAAAAGCTATAAAGAAGAGTAAGATAGATTATGAGAGTAAACTTGCTTAGAATATAAAAACAGATAGTAAAAGATTCTACAAATATATAAAACAAAAAAGAGTGGCTAAGGTAAATATTGGTCCTTTAGAGGATGAGAAGGGAGTTTTAATAATGGGAGATGAGGAAATGGCTGAGGAACTGAACAGGTTTTTTTGGTCGGTCTTCACAGTGGAAGACACAAATAACATGCCAGCGACTGATAGAAATGAGGCTATTTCAGGTGAGGACCTTGAGAGGATTGTTATCACTAAGGAAGTAGTGATGGGCAAGCTAATGGGGCTAAAGGTAGACAAGTCACCTGGTCCTGATGGAATGCATCCCAGAGTGCTAAAAGAGATGGCTAGGGAAATTGCAGATGCACTAGTGATAATTTACCAAAATTCACTAGACTCTGGAGTGGTCCCCGTGGATTAGAAATTATCAAACGTGACACCACTGTTTAAAAAGGAGGTCGGCAGAGAGCGGGTAATTATAGGCCAGTTCGCTTAAGTTCGGTAGTAGGGAAGATGCTGGAATCTATCATCAAGGAAGAAATAGCGAGGCATCTGGATAGAAATTGTCCCATTGGGCAGACGCAGCATGGGTTCATAAAGGGCAGGCCATGCCTAACTAATTTAGTGTAATTTTGAGGACATTACCAGTGCAGTAGATAACGGGGAGCCAATGGATGTGGTATATCTGGATTTCCAGAAAGCCATTGACAAGGTGCCACACAAAAGGTTGCTGCATAAGATAAAGATGCATGGCATTAAGGGTAAAGTAGTAGCATGGATAGAGGATTGGTTTATTAATAGAAAGCAAAGAGTGGGGATTAATGGGTGTTTCTCTGGTTGGCAATCCGTAGCTAGTGGTGTCCCTCAGGGATCAATGTTGGGCCCACAATTATTCACAATCTACATAGATGATTTAGAGTTGGGGACCAAAGGCAATGTGTCCAAGTTTGCAGATGACACTAAGATGAGTGATAAAGCGAAAAGTGCAGAGGATACTGGAAGTCTGCAGAGGGATTTGGATAGGTTAAGTGAATGGACTAGGGTCTGGCAAATGGAATACAATGTTGACAAATGTGAGGCTATTCATTTTGGTAGGAATAGCAGCAAAAGGGATTATTATTTAAACGATAAAATATTAAAGCATGCTGCTGTGCAGAGAGACCTGGGTGTGCTAGTGCATGAGTCACAGAAAGTTGGTTTACAGGTGCAACAGGTGATTAAGAAGGCAAATGGAATTTTGTCCTTCATTGCTAGAGGGATGGGGCTTAAGACTAGGGAGGTTATGTTGCAATTGAGGCCACACCTGGAGTATTGTGTTCAGTTTTGCTCTCCTTACTTGAGAAAGGACGTACTGGCGCTGGAGGGTGTGCAGAGGAGATTCACTAGGTTAATCCCAGAGCTGAAGGGGTTGGATTACGAGGAGAGGTTGAGTAGACTGGGACTGTACTTGTTGGAATTTAGAAGGATGAGGGGGGATCTTATAGAAACAGATAAAATTATGAAGGGAGTAGGTAGGATAGATGCAGGCAGGTTGTTTCCACTGGCGGGTGAAAGCAGAACTAGGGGGCATAGCCTCAAAATAAGGGGAAGTAGATTTAGGACTGAGTTTAGGAAGAACTTCTTCACCCAAAGGGTTGTGAATCTATGGAATTCCTTGCCCAGTGAAGCAGTAGAGGCTCCTTCATTAAATGTTTTTAAGATAAAGATAGATAGATTTATGAAGAATAAAGGGATTAAGGGTTATGGTGTTCAGGCCAGAAAGTGGAGCTGAGTGCACAAAAGATCAGCCATGATCTCATTGAATGGCGGAGCAGGCTCGAGGGGCCAGATCCTGCTCCTAGTTTTTATGTTCTTATGTTCTACCCTGGGAAAAAGTCTCTGACTATCCACGCTGTCTGTGCCCCTCATAATTTTGTAGACCTCTATCAGGTCGCCCCTCAACCTCCGTCGTTCCAGTGAGAACAAACCAAGTTTATTCAACCTCTCCTCATAGCTAATGCCCTCCATACCAGGCAACATCCTGGTAAAGCTCTTCTGCACCCTCTATAAAGCCTCCACATCCTTCTGGTAGTGTGGTGACCAGAATTGAACACTGTACTCCAAGTCTGGCCTAACTAAGGTTCTATACAGCTGCAACATGACTTGCCAATTCTTATACTCAATGCCCCGGCCAATGAAGGCAAGCATGCCATCTGCCTTCTTGATTACCTTCTCCACCTGTGTTGCTCCTGATATTCAGGTGTGCATATTTGAATGAGCCATTAGGCTCATTGAAATATGTGTTTGTCATATTCACTCGCCGCCGAGGATTGACCGGCCGTGCCTGGGAGATCTCAACCAGGTGCCGTTCAGTACTGGTCCACTCAAATGCAGACCAGGCATAACGGCACCCATTGGAGAGGCCATTGGAGACCCCATGTAGTCAGGGACAGGAGGGGGTGCAATCCTGGATCTCCCTTTGGCATATGGGCACCTTGCTACTGCCAGCCTGGCGTCTTGGCACTGCTGCCTGGATACCCTGGCAGTGCTGGCACCTGGGTGGCACTGCAAGGATGCCAGGACACTGCCAGGGTTCGGGCCCAGAGGAGCCTTGTCAGGTGGAGGGGAGTGAGGGGGGTGGGGATCTCAGGGGCCTCCCAAAGTTTGGGAGGTCCTGAAAGGGGCCGGGAGGGGAAAAGCGGTACAGCCAGTCAAAACGGTACCCCAATCTGTGAGGAGTCTTTCCTCCTGGCAAGCTCACCAGCAGGAAATCAGTCTTAGCACAGCCATGGCAGTGGATCCCGAGGCCCAAACAATCAGCAAAATGTCATTGGATAGCGGGATGCAGATGATCGGACTCTAACTCAGGTCCACTGAATCACGCCCATTGGGCGCAAGGCTGATGGGAAAAGGTCTGTTTTTCTCAAAACCGCTGAACAATGAGAAGTAATTTTCTTACAGTCTTCAGAGCTGAGACAAAGAAAGGATGTTGAAAAGGCTTCAAACGGACCTTATATTACAATAACATATATCAAACCTACAAAGCGAAGCACTCTAGCCTCATATCTGGTGATGCGACCATCAATTCACGCATTTCTCCTTGCTGTAGGTGAGATTGAGGGTTTGGGAGGTTTGGGAAAATCAGTGGAGGTTGGCGTCGTGGTCCTGCTGATCATGGCCGCAGATGGTGACATTGTCTAAGTACGGAAATGTGGCCCACAGCCCGCACTGGTCCACCATTTGGTCCATCGTTCTTTGGAACACCGAGACCCCATTCGTGACGCCAAAGGGGACCCAGAGGAAATGGAAAAGGCGGCCATTGGCCTCAAAAGCCGTGTAGTGGAAGTCCTCCAGGCGGATTGGGAGCTGGTGGTATGCAGACTTCAGATCCACCGTGGAGAACACCCGGTAGTGTGAGATCTGGTTTACCATGTCTGCAATCCGGGGAAGGGGGTACGCATCGAGTTGCGTATACCGGTTAATGGTTTGGCTGTAATCAACCACCATCTGGAACTTTTCCCCGGTCTTGACAACCACCACCTGAGCTCTCCAGGGGCTATTGCTGGCCTCGATGACTCCCTCCCGCAAGAGACGCTGGACCTTGGACCTAATGAACGTCCTGTCCTGTATGCTATACCGCCTGCTTCTGGTGGCGACCGGCTTGCAGTCGGCAGTGAGGTTTGCGAAGAGAGGGGGAGGGTAGACTTTTAGGGTCGCGAGGCTGCATATGGTGAATGGGGGCAGGGGCCCCCCGAACTTCAGGGTTAGGCTCCTGAGGTTACATTGGAAGTCGAGTCCCAATAGGAGAGGAGCGCAGAGGTCTGGAGCATATATAATTTAAAGTTAGCGTACTCAGCGCCCTGTATAGCTAGGGTTGCAGTAGTGCACCTTTGGATTTGCACCGAGTGCGACCCAGAGGCGAGGGAGATGGTTTGTTGCGCCGGGAAAATTGGGAGCGAGCAGCGTCTTACCATGTCCGGGTGAATGAAGCTCTCTGTGCTCCTGGAGTCAAAGAGGCAAGGCGTCTCGTGCCCGTTAACCTGGACGACCATCATGGAGCTCCGGAAGTGCTTGGGTCGTGACTGGTCCAGGGTGACCACGCTAAGCTGCGGGTAGCCGGCGGCGTGGTCGGGGGTGCTGGGGCGGCCCTGCGATGGCTGTCCATATTGATCATATGCGTCGAGCGGCGTAGCAGATGGCGGCCAAGATGACGGCCCCTGTTGGTCGAGCGTGGCGGGCGGTGAGGAAGATGGTGTCCAAGATGGCAGCCCCCATGGATCGCACGTGGCCGGCCGCGTTGGGAAGGATGGCCAATATGGCGGCTCCCGTGCGTCGCACGTGCTGTGAGGGCTGGAAGATGGCTGCCCCCACTGATAGCACGAGGCTGATGATGTGACTGCAGGGGATGGAGTCGGCAGACACGCTGCCACACTGCGGGGTCTGCGGGTCTGTGAGTCTGAGGATCGGGCCTGTGAGTCTGAGGATCGGGCCTGTGAGTTAGAGTTCTTAGACCTGGCCAGGCAGACTTTGGCGAAATGTCCTTTTCTCCCGCAGCTGCTGCAGTTCGCTTTGCAGGCCGGGCAGAGCTGTCGGGGATGTTGAGACTGGCCGCAAAAATAGCAGAGTAGCCCCCCCATGATGGGCGGGTGGCCGCGCGGCACAGGCCTGGGGTAGTCTTTGGTTGTGGGCCCATGAGGGGGTCGCGTGGTCAGCCGGGAACGCAGTAAGGCTCTGAACGCAACCGTGTCGTCCAGGTCCTGAGCCCCCTTTTCGAGCAGGCGCTGTCTCACATAATTCGACCGGACTCCCGCCACGCAGACGTCTCGGACGGCGAGTTCCATGTGCTGAGTGGCCGTAATGGCCTGGTAATTACAGTTGCGTGCGAGGGCTTTGAGGTCACGTAGGTAGTCATCTAGCGACTCCCCGAGGGCGCTGGCGGCGAGTGGTGAAGATGTGTCGTGCGTAGACCTCGTTCACGGGCCGCCCATAGAGGCGTTCGAGCATCGTGAGGGCGTCTGCGTCGGAGGAGGCCTCGTCGAGCTGAACAGAAATGTGATGGCTCACCTGTGCGTGGAGGAGGCTCAGCTTCTGTTCATCGGTGACGGACGGTGTGGAAGCGGCAGCGAGATAGGCCTTGAAGCTTCGAAGCCTGTGCGAAAAAATGTCTTTCGCCTCCGCAGCCTGCGGATCGAGTTCCAGTCGATCAGGTTTGAGGACAGATTCCATAATTTGGGGCCTCACGGTAGCATGGTGGTTAGCATCAATGCTTCACAGCTCCAGGGTCCCAGGTTCGATTCCCGGCTGGGTCACTGTCTGTGTGGAGTCTGCACGTCCTCCCCGTGTGTGCGTGGGTTTCCTCCGGGTGCTCCGGTTTCCTCCCACAGTCCAAAGATGTGCGGGTTAGGTGGATTGGCCATGCTAAATTGCCCGTAGTGTAAGGTTAATGGGGGGATTGTTGGGTTACGGGTATACGGGTTACGTGAGTTTAAGTGGGATGATCATTGCTCGGCACAACATCGAGGGCCGAAGGGCCTGTTCTGTGCTGTACTGTTCTATGTTCTATGTTCTAATTGTGTTTAAGCTGATTAAATTAATGCGACCATCAATTCACTCAAAGACACGAGTAGAAGTAAACCGAGGTTTTAATCAGCTTAGAACACTGCCTGTCTGCGACTGGTACAATACTGTGATCCGCCTACAGGTCAACTGCTCTTTATACTTCCTTTCAAGGGGAGGACCCATGGGCGGAGCCCGTACATGCCCCAACATATCCCCCTGTGGGTGAAGCCACACAATGGCCTATAGTTGGAGTCCACAAGGTCAACAACATAACATAGCTGTAACACAATGGCACAACATGATACTAATACACTGGTGAATTACTAGTACTATACATTCACCACATCCGGAAAATGTCCCACTTAGTTTTGACCTGAACCAAGTTCTGTTGAAGAACATCAGCAATATCCGTTCTCAATTCAGCAAATGCTGATGGAACGATAACAGTATAAAGGACAAAGACTTTTGAATTTCGGTCCTGCAGTCAAGAGCGAGATTCTGCGCAGAAAGAGTACGGAATGGTTCAAGGAACTGAGAGCGGAGTGGGTAAGGATGGAGGAGAGTTCCTGTGCAGGAACATCACTCCGAGCGCTAGACCCAACCACACTCCCATTCGCTCCCACCCCTTGCTAGATCCAACCACACTCCCATCCCCCCCCCCCCCCCCACTACCAGATACTTGAAAAGCCCAATGGTAGTAGCCACGCTCCGAACGTGGCATCAAATGAGACAGCGCTTCGGTCTAACCAAAATGTCCACTCTGGGGGTGGGGCGGAGAAACAAATGCCACAAAGAGAAGACATCCGCAAGAGACAGGAGGCTGGCAAATGTCCAGCTGTTCACTCCCGCAACAATGGACACCTCCTTCAAAAGGTGGAGACAGGACAAAGGGATACTGATGGTTAGGGACATGGTTAGGGGCATGTTTGAGGCAATGTCAAGGGTTGTGGGAGTAAGGGTGGAGCCATGTCCACTACTGGCAGTCTTCGGAGACTCAGAGCAGACAGAGCTCTTCATGGGGAGAGGAGGAGGCCGACACTTTTGCCTCCTGGAGCACTCGGTAGAGACTCCTGCATGGCTGGCGATTGGCAGCACCACCCAAGGCTTCAGACTGGCTGTCTGACCTGGCGGAATTTTTCAGGCTGCAGAAGATAAAGTTCGCCAGCCGTGGGTCATTAGAGGGTGTTCATAAAACGTGGAAGCCGTTATTCACCAACTTGTTTCAAGACCTGTTCATAGTCAGCAACCAATAAAATATAGGGGGGGGGGGGGGGGGGGGGTGAGGGAGGGTAGGGGAGAGACAGGACAAGTCACGGAACAAGGAAGATAAAGAAAGGGGGGGAAGAGGGCACGGGGTGAGGGGGGGAAGGGTACGGGGATAAATGCACCCTAAGAAGAATCTGGGACAGGCAGAGGAGAAGAACTACCGCAAGAGACAGGTTTGTGGCAAATTACTTCCTGAACCACAATGGTTGTAAATTATTGTAAATACGTATTCTGGCCACATCTGGCCATGTCAAGTTTGCAATAAATAAGAAAAACACAAATATAGAATATTTCAAGGGAGCAAAAACAGTTTGTTGGATCGTTTGGAAGGCGGGGGGGGGGGGGGGGGTGTTGGAGGGGGGATGCTGGATGTTCGTTGGGTGTTCATTTGTTTTGCACTTTTGTACTTATATATTCAAAAATGTTCACTAAAAACAAGAGATTCTGGTCAATCCCAGAAACCGGCAATCAAATCAGACTTGACCTATCAATGGGCGATTTTTGGGCACAAGCTCCTAGTAACTCTATTTTTCTTTATATTTTATCGCTTGACTAACATATATTTCACGACAGAAGGGTGGTGAAGATTATTGATGGCCAGCAATCCATTGCGCGTAATCTCATTGGATCAGAGCTTTAAAGCCTGTTCGAACTGAGAAATGTCTTGTACCACTTATCACCCAATCCTGAATGTTCTGCAGGATTTGCTGCATTTTAAAAAATTAATTTACGGGATGTGGGCATCGTTGGTTAGGCCAGCATTAATCGCCCATCCCTAGTTGTTCTTTAGAAGGTGGTGGTGAGTTGCCTTCTGAAACCGCTGCAGTCCCTGAGGTGTAGGTGCACCCACTGTGCTGTTAGGGAGGGTGTTCCAGGATCTTGCCTCAGCGATAGTGAAGGAACGAACCTCCAGGTGTTGGGGTTCCCAGATATCTGCTAGTCTTGTCTAGTCTTCTAGATGTAAGTGGTCCTAGGTTTGGAATGTGCTGTCTAAGGTGTGGTGATATGCATAGCAATGTGTATATACAGTTGGTTCTATATGGCCTCCGACCAGTGGGTGGTGATAGAGATCCACCATCTGACGTCAGACATCCAGCAGTTGGTAGTAAGTCGTAGTAGAGGACAGTCGCATGAAAAATAGCTCCAGGAGAATTCACATATTAATTACTGTTTGTATTTTAGTTTGTTAGTTATCTTTCCATGTGTGCATTTTGTTAATAAACTATCTTACTGTTCAAAGAACTAGATGTTCAGTGTGTATCTATACTACGGCCACGACACAGAACATGACATAAGGAACTCTGGCGAGTTACTGCAGTGCATCTTGTAGATGGTGCACACGGCTGTCACTGTTCGTCAGTGGTGGAGGGTTTGAATGTTTGTGGAAGGAGGAGCAATCAAGCGGGCTGCTTTATCCTGGATGGTGTCGAGCCTTTTGAGTGTTGTTGGAGCTGCACTCATCCAGGCAAATGGGAAGTATTCCATCACATTCCTGTCATGTGCCTTGTAGATGGTGGACAGACTTTGGGAGGTGTCAGGAGGTGAGTTACTCGCCGTAGGATTCCTAGCCTTTGACCTGCTCTAGTAGCCACAGTATCAATATGGCTAGTCCAGTTCAGTTTCTGATTAATGGTTGCCCCCAGGATGTTGACTGTGGTGGTTAGATCCTCTCTTGTAGAAGGTGGTCATTGCCTGGCACTTGTGTGGTGCGAATGTAACTTTGGACAAGGACTGCTTCATTATCGGAATAGTTGCGAATGGTGCTGAACATTGTGTAATCATCCACAAACATCCCCATGTCTGATCTGATGATGGAGGGAAGGTCATTGAACAAGCAGCCGAAGATGATTGGTCCTAGGACACTACCCTGAGGAACTCGTGCAGTGATGTCTGGAGGCGAGATAATTGACCTCCAACCACCACAACCATCATCCTTTGTGCTGGGTATGATTCCAACCAGCGGAGAGTTTCCCCCTGATTCCCACTGAATTAAATTCTGCTAGATATGACGCCACACATGGTCAAAGGATGTAATTGATGTGTTTCAGGTGATAACAGGCATTGGTAGGATAGCTAGAGGGTAAATATTTCCTCTTGGAGAAAATCAAAACAAGAGGGATAAAAATAAAATTAGTGCTTGGCTATTCAGGGGCGACACCAGGAATTTTGCGAGGGTTCCTTGACGCCACCCTTGGGTCAGATGTTACTTTGATGTGAAGGGCAGTCGCTCTCATCTCACCCCTTGAATTCAGCTCTTTATCCATGTTTGAACCAAGGCAGTATGGAGGTCTTTATGCCGCTCTGCTCCCTGCTCTATGTGCTGGCGAATTTAGAAATCGCGGTTATTTCATTAGCCAGATTTCTGCTGTGCTTCAGCACAGTTACAGGCATTGAGGGTGGGCATCTCTGAGAAAGCTCCCAGCTAATGGAAAAGCAACAAACAATTGGTGGTATCACTTCAGGCTATGGAGCTCCAGAACTAGGATTGGGCAAATTAGATGGAGGCCTTCCTGCAGAGGCTCAGGACACTCACCTTCATAATTGGGTTCTTGCTCCTCACTCTCATCTGGGCTTTCAAGGGGTTCGAGAAAGGAAGCTGGCAGCCAGCCACGCTTTCCTTCCATTTGGCAAAACCACCAACCTGGAAAGAAATACAAACATCGCCTCTTTAGTTATTAAAATAAACTTGGGCATTGATTTTAAAATTAAACAATTGATAAACTGCAATTACTATTCAGGTTTGCGAAATACTGGAGAAAGACCCAAACTCAAACCAGATCAGAATTCACATTCAATTGTGTTGAAATTCTGGAAGGTAGCCGTGGCAGCAAACATTATAATCCAGATTGAAATGGTGAACACAATCAGGAGTATACATGTTATATAAACAGCAGGTCATAGAAGATACAGAAACGTAGGAATAGGAGCAGGAGGAGGCTATTCGGCCCTTTGAGCCTGCCCGCATTCATTATGATCATGGCTGATCATCCAACTCAGTAACCTGTTCACACTTTCTCCCCATAGCCGTTGATCCCTTTAGCCCTAAGGGCTACATCTAACTCCTTCTGCATCAACCCTCTGAGAGAGCACTCTTCCTAGGCCCACACCCCGTAACCCCACCTAACCTGCACATCCCTGGATACTAAGGGTCAATTTATCATGGCCAATCCACCTAACCTGCACGCCTTTGGACTGTGGGAGGAAACCGGAGCTCCCGGAGGAAACCCACGCAGACACAGGAAGAATGTGCAAACTCCATACAGACAGTGACCCAAGGCTGGAATTGAACCTGGGACCCTGGGGCTGTGAAGCAAGTGTGCTAACCACTATGTCACCATGCTGCTCTGTGACTCGGTATCAAACTGACCTAATGGGTAGATAGGATCAAGTAACACTCTGGCACCCAACATGCATTGACTACGTTATCATTTCAGGCTCAGGTTCTGCTCAGCTCTTTACAGAGAAGTCCCTTAAATCCTGTGGTAGTCTAAAGCATATGGAGACATGGTTAAAAAGGCCTCCATTCATCATTGTCCTGACCTTTCAGCCTAGGCCTCGAGAGAGAGTGTCAGGACAATCATCCCCTATAAATACATGCCCAAATTAAATAGAGGCATCTTTCTGCGAAGGATATTTATATAACATTTATGTATCTCAGAGGAAATGAACCTTCTTACCATTTTCACTTTTCTCCACAATCTCGACAATATCCCCTGTCTGAATACTCATCTCATATTTGGAGTTCTTCTTATAGTTTCCGATTGAACAATATGACTGCAGTATAATTGGACCTGTTATTTCTAGAAAGAGAGAACCAGGTTAATATGAGGGGTGAAAAAAAAAGAACAAAAAAGCGTCCATCAAACATTATACTTCCAAAAACATTTTTTTTAATGTGCTCCTCTGGAAATCCCGACCTTCCATTGTTGAATGAATGAAATTGCTTATTGCCACGAGTAGGCTTCAATGAAGTTACTGTGAAAAGCCCCTAGTCGCCACATTCCGGCGCCTGTCCGGGGAGGCTGGTATGGGAATCGAACCGTGCTGCTGGTCTGCTTGGTCTGCTTTCAAAGCCAGTGATTTAGCCCAGTGACTAAACCAGCCCCTAACTTGAACTTGATCTGTGTGACTACACTGACTGTGTAGTTGATTGAGCATGCCTGTGAGCTTTCAGTATCGTGGATTTTTACAAAACTTGTTGCCTATGTTCTGGCAGAGCTGGTGAGAGCACGTTGGCCTTGTTGTTGGTCAATCACACTGAGTGTCTACAGAGTGTCTCTATCAGTGAGTAGTGGGGGGGGTTGCTGCGAGTGGTTCGGGGGTAGAGCTGTAGTCTGGAGATCAGGGCATCCTTTAAACAATGCATTCGATCTCCGGAGGAGCCGGTCTGGTCAATGACTTTAGGTTCTGCACATCTCTTTCCTGGCAGAAATCTCCTGAAGCTTCGGAAAAATCATTGTGTGGGTGTTTTGAGATGGGAATTGGGATTCTCACTGGTTTTCCCTGGCGTCTTCCATAAATGGAATCAGCAATCCCGTTGGGTTCTGTAACCCTTTGCCGGTAACCTCATTGTCTTGAAGCCAGAGAATGTTCCAGAAGGACACGAAAGAGCGAAGGGGGGAGGGGCTATAAGTAGAGACACCAGGAACCACCCCTAGCGAAGACTCCAGCCCAGCAAAGACTCCAGCCCAGCGAAGACTTCAGCCCAGTGAAGACTCCAGCCCAGTGAAGACCCAACCCGAGTGAAGACTACACCCCAAGTGAAGACTACACCCCAGTGAAGACTCCAGCCCAGCGAAGACTCCAGCCCAGCGAAAACTCCAGCCCAGCAAAGACTCCAGCCCAGCAAAGACTCCAGCCCAGTGAAGACCAACCCTGAGTGAAGACTACACCCCGAGTGAAGACTACACCCCAGCGAAGACTCCAGCCCAGTGAAGACTCCAGCCCAGTGAAGACTACACCCCGAGTGAAGACTACATCCCAGTAAAGAAAAGAACGATGATGACAGAAGAGGGCGGATGAGAACAACTTTTGTGAAGAGACCCGGAGTTCAGAGGCAGGTCAATGTAATCAGCAGAGCTCCGGGAAGAGTTATACCTGGTGGAGCAGCCTGATCAAGCTTAATTGTATGGGCAGTATATGAGTCTCAGATAGACAGTACAGTATGATACGTCTGCGTAAGGATGAGTTGTTTTGTGAATAGAGTTTGGATCATAAGATTCTGTAATAAAATCAGTTTGAAGCACAAATCCATTCTTATCCTTTTGTTCGTCATATGAGCGAGAGCACCTGGGTAAGCGAGTTATTAATATCAACTGGTCGAAGTGTTTAACATTTCAGACAACACGCAGACCAAGCTTCCCTCTGCTGACGGACTGGAAGATTCTGACCTTTGTATTTTCTGGTCTTTATCATCAATGTGAAATCGATGTACCTCTGGGAATGTGATTTAGACATTCGAAACCCTGTATGTTGTCTGTACTGGGTATGGGGAATACGCAGAAATTACAAAACTAACTGAGGTCCATTGTTGGTTATTGTCCCCTAGACACTAGGCTCCATCCACACAGAATCTTTACTTGGCTGAGGACATTTATTGCAAGAAAAAGAAATTCTGTGTTGCAATCAGCTCCTGCATTGATAAAAGAAACAAAATTGGCTAAAACCTTGCTGACTATTAGCTCCTATTAGCGGTCAAGCTGCTGGACACGTAACACAGGTGATTGGAGGATTCAGGGTTATCGGCCGGAGCATGGCCAAGGTACAGCTTATTCACGGACAACTGACAAGAAATAAACATAGAACAAGCTGATCGTAGATTAACTACAGATTTTCAAAGCTTGACTCATTACTTCAGTGACACCTTATTTTAAATTGAGAAGCAGAGGCAATTGCCAAAGCTTTCGATGGTAGACTTTCACGAGGTTGAAGATACTTGTCAATTCCCCTTGGATCCCAACAGTTTTTACTTTACGAACTCTTAGAATCCCTACAGTGCAGGAGGAGGACGTTTGGCCCATTATGTCTATACTGGCCCTCCGGAAGAGCACCGTATCTTGGCCCACGCACCCATCCCATCCCAGTAAACCTGCCTAACCTTTTTGGTCACTAAGGGGCAATTTAGCTTGGCCAATCCTCCTAACTTGCACATTTTTGGACTGTGGGAGGGAAACCGGAGCACCCAGAGGAAACCCACGCAGACATGGGGAGCACGTGCAGACTCCACACAGACAGTGACCCATGGCTGGAATTGAACTCAGGTCCCTGGCCCTGTGAGGCAGTAGTGTTAATGACTGTGCCACTGTGCTGTCCCACAACCAACTAATTAAGCATGTAGAATTGCATCAAAGCCTTCATGTAGGCTATATTACTTGTGCAACCCTCCTTGCTCATTACCCTGTATACTCCTCAAAACATTTAATAAAATTGATCAGTCGGGGTATTTCCTCAACTAGTCCATATTTCCCCTCTCAAAATGTTTATTCGATCCAATATCTCATATCCATCCTCTGTACCAGCAAAGTCTACATCATACCCTCTTTTCTGAAAACCAATACAAAGTATTCATTAAGAATCATGATGTGGAGATGCCGGCGTTGGACTGGGGTGAGCACAGTAAGAAGTCTTACAACACCAGGTTAAAGCCCAACAGGTTTGATTCAAACACGAGCTTTCGGAGCGCAGCTCCTTCCTCAGGTGAATGGCGAGGTATGTTCCAGAAACATTTATATAGACAAAGTTAGAGATGCTGGACAATGCTTGGAATGCAGGCATTTGCAGGTAACAAAATCATTGCAGATCCAGGGAGAGGGATAATCACAGGTTAAAGAGGTGTGAATTGTCTCAAGCCAGAACAGTTGGTAGGGTTTTGCAAGTCCAGGCCAGATGGTGGGGGGTGAATGTAACGCGACATGAATCCAAGATCCCGGTTGAGGCCGCACTCATGCGTGCGGAACTTAGCTATAAGTTTTTGCTCGGCAATTCTGCGTTGTCGCGTGTCCTGAAGACCGCCTTGGAGAACGCTTACCCGGAGATCAGAGGCTGAATGCCCTTGACTGCTGAAGTGTTCCCCGACTGGAAGGGAACATTCCTGCCTGGTGATTGTTGCACGATGCCCGTTCATTCGTTGGAATCATGCTTATGTCCTGTTCGTCCACACACCAGTTCTCTTCTTTGTCTCCAATCAACCTGATTCTCTCCTTAGTTATCCTCTTATTCTTTATATGTTTAAAAAACATCTTTGGGTCTTCCTTGATTTTACCTGACAATATTTTTCCATGCTCTCTCTTTGCTTTCCTAAAGTTTTTTGTCATGTTTTATAATCCTCATGGCGTTCTCCAGCACGGAGCTCTAGGTAACTTGGAGGATCATAGAATCCCTACAGTGCAGAAGGAGGCCATTTGGCCCATTGACTCTGCACTGGCCCTCCGAAAAAGTACTCTACTTAGGACACTCCAACATTCACCCCCACCCTATCCCCATAACCCCACCTAACCTGCACATCACTGCACACTAAGGGGCAATTTAACATAGGCAATCCAGTCCATTTCTGGACTGTGGGAGGAAATCAGAGCACCCGGAGGAAATCGGAGCACCCGGAGAAAATTGGAGCACCCGGAGGAAATCGGAGCACCCGGAGGAAATCGGAGCACCCGGAGGAAACCCACGGGAAGAAAGTAAAAACATCCTCCGGTCGAGATTAAATGGTATAGTTTCTTCATTTTCCAAGGTGCTTATTAAATATAAAATTTGTGGTTCAAAACATTTCATTTCCACAAATTGAGCCAAAGAATCAGACCAAACTAATAGGAACATTAGAATAGTCTCATGGAAAAACATCGTGGGCGGCATGGTAGCACACTAGTTAGTACTGTTGCTTCATAGCGCCAGGGTCCCAGGTTCGATTCCCGGCTTTGGTCACTGTGCAGAGTCTGCATGTTCTCCCCGTGTCTGAGTGGGTTTCCGCCGGGTGCTCCGGTTTCCTCCCATAAGTGCTGTTAGGTCATTTGGACATTCTGAATTCTCCCTTGGTGTACCTGAACAGGCGCCGGAATGTGGCGACGAGGGGATTTTCACAGTAACTTCATTGCAGTGTTAATGTAAGCCAACTTGTGACAATAAAGATTATTATTATACATACCAGTCGAGTTTGTTTTTGTTTTGTCTTTTGGCAACAAATAGGTTTCTGTCTTTTTTGTCCTGTAAATGTCAAACACAGGCCACAAATCAACATACAAGTGTGCTAAACATAGATAAAGATGTGGCGGATATGTGGAATAATTAATCTGCATGATTCAGCATGTACTCTAGATTGAGAGGATAACATGCCAGACACTCCTTGGAAATAAATATTGAATCAGGAATCATGATTCACCAAAATTAACACAAGCCAAATGACAATAATGAAGAAAATAATGTTGCTAACGAGTGAAAATTCCCATGAGCAGATAGGTTTCTTCCCTGGAAGTAGGTGACAACATCACAGATATTCCAACTAAAGTATTCCAAAGTTTTCTCAATTCAGGAACTATTCTTTTAGATTAATACATTGTCACTCTGCTACTCAAGCAAGATGAGAAAAGATAAACAGAAGTATAGTCCAGTTAGCCAAGCACAGATAGGCAGTTAGCAAATGCAAAACTGTTTTCAAAACAAGGAGGGAGAGAGGAAATAGGGAACTACAGACCACGCAACCTGACATCAGTCATTAGGAAAATGCAGAAATCTATTATTGTTTGGAAGTTTTAACAATGTGCTTAGAAGAATCATAGAATGATAGAATTTACAGTGGAGAAGGAGGCCATTCGGCCCATCGAGTCTGTACCGGCCCTTACAAAGAGCACCCTACTGAGGCCCATGTATCTACCCTATCCCTGTAACCCAGTAACCATCACTTAATATTTTTTTTGGATACTAAGGGGAATTTAGCATGGCCAATCCACCTATAGACTGTGGGAGGAAACGGGAGCACCGGAGGAAACCCACACAGACACTGAGAGGAACGTGCAGACTCCGCACAGTCAGTGAGCCAGCCGGGAATCGAACCCGGGACCCTGGAGCCGTGAAGCAACCGTGCTAACCACTATGCACCATGCTGCCCAAGAGCACAGTCTATGTTTTTACAAAAGGGACGTTCTGTTTGACCAGTCTGTTTGAGTTTTTTGAGGTTGTAACTAGTAGGGCAGATAAAGGGGGAACCAGTAAATGTAGTATACTTGTAACATTGTGAGTATAACTACACCACTTGGGCTGCAGTGGTTCAAGCCGCAGCTCACCACCACCTTCACAAGGGAAATTAGGGATCATAGAATCCCGAAAGAAGAAGGGCATTTGGCCTATTGCGTCTACACCGACCCTCTCAAAGAGCATCCTCCTCAGGCCCCCATCCTATCCCTTGCAACCCCACATAACCACACATTCCGGGACCCTAAGGGGGTAATTCATCATGGCCAATCCACCTAACCTGCACCTCTTTGGACAGTGGGAGTAAACCGGAGCACCCGGAGGAAACTCACGCAGGAAGTGTAGAAAGTTTTAGGTTAGACAGGCAGCATGTTCGGTACAGGCTTGGAGGGCCGAAGGGCCTGTTCCTGTGCTGTACCTTTCTTTGATCTTTGTTCTTTGTTCCACACAGTCACCTAATGTCGGAATTGAACCCGGGTCTCTGATGCTGTGAGGCAGCGGTGCTAACCACTGTGGACAGCGACGCCCATACATCAGGAATGAATGAAACAAAAAGGTGGCTTCGCAAAGGCTGCCACACAAAATTCACAAGCACATGGAATTGGGAGCGATATATTGTCATAGATAGGGAGCAGGAAGGAGGGATTAGTGGGGCTTTTTCAAGTTGATAGGCTGTGCCGAATGAAGTGCCGCAAGGATCAGTGCTGGGACTCAGCTATTTATAGGGCGTGATTTAACGGGACAAAAACAGAGTCCCGCTTTGAATGCATTTAGTGGGATCTTAATGGGCGTCTGCAGCACTGAGAAACATCACACAATTTAAAGTGTCGCTACGCCTGGTCCATGTTTGGGTAAACGTGTGAGGTCTCCCAGGAGATGCAGTTAGTTCCCGGACCCGGGAGAATACAGCGCAGGCACATTTCAATGAGCCTAATGACTCACTTAAATATGTTAATCTGGATCTCGCAAGGTGTTTCGAGCATCGCGAATCTCGCCAGAGGCCTCTCAAGAGATTCGTTGGTATCGCTGCATTTCCAAATCGGGTGCAACGAGGCAGCTAAATCACGGCCGCAATCTATATTAATGATTTAGATAAAGTAATGTTTTTACGTTTACTGTTGATACAAAGTTAGGTGGGAATGCAAGCTGTGAGGAGGGTACAAAGAGGTGGCAAAGAGATACAGACAGGTTACGTGAATGTCCCATGTTGCGTTTGGGCTGGGGGAAGGTTGGAGATCGGGATGCCATTTAAAAATGGTGTCCCGATTTCTTGCTACAGTGGGGAGTTCCAGTGAGCGGAGCTCGTCGTTGTAAAAAACGGTACTATGTATGGCCTCGGCCGCACGTTCCCCATTCAGGCTCCTTATTCAATGACAGTCACGAGAAACACATGGCTAAACGTGCTCGCTAGGGAACTTTGTTCCCTTTTGGGAAAATCACGCCCAACATTTCAAGTTCAATGTGTGACTTCTCTGGAACTTGAGTCATATTAGACTCAAAATGGTAGCTCTTCTCTCTCAACAGATGCTTCCAGACCTGCTGAGTTTATCCAGCATTTTCTGTTTATATTTCAGATCCTCAGTATCGGCAGGATTATTCTTCTATTTTCGCACACCGTAATGGAATTCGACACACAGAAATTTATCTCCAGGATCTAAGGCCTGGATTTTAGGAGGGGTGAAATATGGGTCCTGAACCCACTTGCTAACAGCTGACTGGCCCCAGTAATTTTACTTCAAGTGTTTTCCTAATTGGTTGCTGGATGGTCCACCATCCGATTTAGAATGGCACACAGGTTCTCCATGCTGCTGACTCAATCAGAGGTCCAACAGCGCCAGTGGGAGAGATCACTGGAGCTGCCACTCCCAGGCTCTCACAGGCAGAACATGCAGACTCCGCACAGCCAGTGACCTAAGCCGGGAATCGAACCTGGGACTCTGGAGCGGTGAATCAACTGTGCTAACCATTGTGCTACCGTGCTGCCCACTGGACTGGGCAGCCAATCTGCTCCTGTGTCTGGAAACATTCCTCAATGGTGGGACCACATCGGGGGCCAATCAGAAATTGTCCCCCATCATTTTACTGCATCCTCATCGCTTCTTGAGGGCCAGTGAAATCCTAGCCTAAAAATCTCCTTTTGTTGTAGTCAGAGAATAGATCAACAAACTAATAGTTGTTTAAATTTATATAATTTAATTTCTACAATGACAATAATAATAATCTTTATTGTCACAAGTAGGCATACATTAACACTGCAATGAAGTTACTGTGAAAAGCTCCTAGTCACCACATTCCAGGCAGCACGGTAGTATTGTGGATAGCACAATTGCTTCACAGCTCCAGGGTCCCAGGTTCAATTCCGGCTTGGGTCACTGTCTGTGTGGAGTCTGCACATCCTCCCCGTGTGTGCGTGGGTTTCCTCCGGGTGCTCCGGTTTCCTCCCACAGTCCAAAGATGTGCAGGTTAGGTGGATTGGCCATGATAAATTGCCCTTAGAGTCCAAAATTGCCCTTAGTGTTGGGTGGGGTTACTGGGTTATGGGGATAGGGTGGAGGTGTTGACCTTGGGTAGGGTGCTCTTTCCAAGAGCCGGTTTAGACTCGATGGGCCAAATGGCCTCCTTCTGCACTGTAAATTCTATGATAGACATTCCGGCGCCAGTTCGGGTACACGGAGGGGGAATTCAGAATGTCCAAATTACCCAACAGCAGGTCTATTAGGACTTGTGGAGGAAACCGGATTACCCGGAGGAAACCCACACACACAGGGAGAACGTGCAGACTCCGCACAGGCAGTGACCCAAGCCAGGAATCAAGTTATAATAAAGTTATATGAGTATATTAGCCTGAGCTACATATTAAATCGGTGCTATTTTCTGCTGATTTGAAAATATCAGGAGTATAGAGCAACAGCATCTTCAAATAGGAATAGCATTTAATATATTTTTATTTAGCAAATGCAAAGTCCCAAAGTCGGGCAGTTTCTTCCACTCCTGCTGTGTTGCATGCGGATAGGCCATGGCTGAGTGTGGATTGTGTTTTGTTATGCTCTTGACGTAGCATAAGCTGCTTCCTTGATGTGCACTCTGACAAAGGAAGGTTCAGACTTGGAGATAGCTTTAACACATTTATTAAACTGTTAACAATTCTCCTACTTGGATTCAACTCTCCTGTTAATCCTGCTATAGCTACTCAGACTGACGAACCAGTCTGCTACAATCCACGTGGTTGGTGTGATGTGTTTCAAATCAACCCTGTGTACTCACTGAGTGTCTCCACTGGAAAGAGGAAGATCATGTGTGCTGTGTCCTTTATATATGGGTTGGTGTAATGCCCCCCTGTGGTGGTGTCACCTCTGTGTGTGTCGTAAATGCCCATTGGTAGTGTCGTATCTTACTGGCCTATTGGTTGAATGTCTGTGTGCCATGTCTCTGGTGCTTCCTCTAGTGTCTAGCTAGTCTACGTGTATTTACATTGACCCCCTTGTGTATTTACAGTGATGCATATCACCACAGATTGGACATTCTGCGTTGAGATAATTGTTTGGCATGTCCAATGATTCCTCTTCATTTGTCCAGGTGGAATTTATACTGAAATCCTGCATGGGAGGGTTTTTCCAGACCGGCCTTCTTGATGGGAGTCGTACCCTGGTGCGCTGAATAGATCAGCATGGAGTGGCATGTGGGGGGGGGGGGGGGGGGGGGGGGGGGGGCATTGTGAACTTTTCCTATCATTTTGTGGGTTATTGCAACTCGACGGATATGTGGAGGACTGATATTGTCAGGACAGGGAGCCAAGGGAGTAGTGTTGAGCGGAGTGCTCCAGGATTGATACATTCAGTTGGGTGTTAACTCTGTGTCTTTGTGTGACGATCTTGTCCAAACAGAGGCACAGTATTCGGAGTATGAGAATGTGAGAGCCGAGATCCGGAGGGTAAAAGCAAATTACTGCGAATGCTGGAATCTGAAACCAAAAGAGAAAATGCTGGAAAATCTCAGCAGGTCTGGCAGCTTCTGTAGGGAGAGGAAAGAGCTAACGTTTCGAGTACAATGACTCTTTGTCAAAGGTAACAGACAGAGAAAGTGGGAAATATTTATACTGTGGAGTGAGAATGAAAGATGAGTCATAGCCACAGAAACCCAGGGAAACCGGGTGCTAATGGCCACAGAAACCAAGGGGAAAGAGTGTTAATGGCAGTCCCCAGAGAGGACAAAAGATGTGAAAGGTCAAACAGCAGAGAAACTAACATCAGAGGGTGAACTGTAGATGTGCGGGGTGGGGAAGGGGAAAGCAAAGAGGAGAAAGGGCAAGGAAAGGTTGATAAGATGGGAGGGGGGGGGGGGTTAAATATATATTGAGACAGACAAGAGAGAAAGAAATAGCAAAAGACAGTTAAAATGAAATGGGGTGAAAAGAAATGAGTCGAGGTGGGTAGAGCTAATCATCTGAAATTGTTGAATTTAATGTTGAGACCGGCAGGCTGCAGCGTGCCTAACCGGAAGATGAGATGTTGTTCCTCCAGTTTGCGTTGAGCTTCACTGGAACATTGCAGCAGGCCAAGGACAGACATGTGGGCATGGGAGCAGGGTCTTGTGTTAAAATGGCAAACAACAGGAAGGTCAGGGTCCTGAATGCGCACAGACCGAAGATGCTCAGCAAACCGATCACCCAGTCTGTGTTTGGTCTCTCCGATATAGAGGAGACCACATTGGGAGCAGCGAATGCAATAGACCAAATTGGAAGAGATGCAAGTGAAACGCTGCTTAACCTGGAATGAATGTTTTGGGCCTGGGATGTTAAGCATGGAAGAGGTTAAAGGGCAGGCGTTGCACCTTCTGCGATTGCATGGGAAGGTGCCATGGGTGATGGGCGAGGTACTGGGTATGGTGGAGGAGTGGACTAGATTATCTCGGATGGAACGGTCTCGCAGAATGCTGACAGAGGAAGTGAAGGGAAGATGTGTTTGGTGGTGGCATCACGCTGGATTTGACGAAAATGGCGGAGGATTATGCTTTGACGCAGGCTGGTGGGATGAAATGTTAGAACGAGTGGGACTCTATCCTTGTTCTGGGAAGGAAGGGAGGGGGCGAGGGTAGTGGTGCGGGAGATGGACCGCACACTGTTGAGGTCCCTGTCAACAACTGTAGGTGGGAAATCACGGTTGAGGAAGAAGGAACACATTTTCGAAGCACCATTTTGGAAAGTGGCATAGTTGGAACAAATGCGACGGAGGCGAAGGAGTTGAGAGAAAGGGATGGAGTCCTTACAGGGTGTAGGGTGGGAAGAGCATCCGTGTGCAAAGCATACTCCTTCGCTCATTTTCTTACACTTAATTTACATTATTGCACAATGCTCAAATGACCCCCAAAGGGCTTTAACCTGGTGTTGTAAGACTTAGAACATAGAACATAGAACATTACAGCGCAGTACGGGCCCTTCGGCCTTCGATGTTGCGCCGACCTGTGAAGCCATCTGAAGCCTATCTGACCTACACTATTCCATTTTCATCCATATGTCTATCCAGCGACCACTTAAATTCGCTTAAAGTTGGCGAGTCTACTACTGTTGCTGGCAGGGCGTTCCACACCCCTAAGTTCCACACTCTGAGTAAAGAAACTGCCTCTGACATCTGTCCTATATCTATCACCCCTCAATTTAAAGCTATGTCCCCTCGTGTTGGTCATCACCATCCGAGGAAAGAGACTCTCACTGTCCACCCTATCTAACACTCTGACTATCTTATATGTCTTACTTCTTACTGGACCCTCAAAATGTAAAAGCTGTTAATTATAAGAAGACTTTTTGTGAGCACACATTGGGAATTAGCCTGAATCCTGATTGTGTCCAAGAAGAAGCCATAAAATTCTGACTGTGTAGGACACCCAATGGGAAATAGAGCGAGGTGCATTCCGGATAACGGATCCATTATCACCAATATCACAGCCACTAAATTTGAAGTTAATTCCCATATAACCTGCAGCTTCCCGTGACATGCTGACCAGCTAGTCATTGGATTGACCATTGGTGTGGTCCATACTCACGGGTGAGGAACCGGCAGGACCACATCATCAGGGCGAACCTGGAAGAAATTCCGAACCCAATGGCAGCGGGAGATCTTCGGCGGTTGGTTGAGCAAGGAGTGGATGTAGTCAGCAAGAGTGCTCTGCCTGTTCTCAGTGGCCTTGTGGCCCTCCAACCATCTGGGAGCTGTGAAGAACACATACATGTGTCACGGTTCAACAGAAGACTTGCATTTGTATTGCACCTTTCACAACCTCCCCCCAATCCAAACTACCTTAAAGTAGTTTCTGAAGTGCCGTCGTTGGATCCACAGCAGCCAATCTGTACACAGAAAGCTCTCCCAAAGAGCAGTTTGATCATTCAGTCTGCTAAGAGCACATACACAAGATATTGGGCTGCATACTTCTGCCCCACCTACGCAAGATTGCCACGGGCGGGACGTAGACCATATGTAGGTCCATTGACCTCAGGCGGGAATTTCCGGTCATCAGGCAGGCGTGGCCGGAGAATCCCGTCCATTGCTTCACTCTGCACCAGTATATGTTTAATATAAACACACGGATTGGATCCCTGACTGGTCAATCCTGCATTGAAGTGGAGTGTGCAGGGGAATTCCGGGGGCGTGGGGGGGAGGGAAAAGTGGATGTCATTGTGGATGGTGACTGTGCAATATCAGAACATGGTGGCTGTGAAGTAACAGGGGAATTACAGGCAATTATGGAAAACATTGAGCGTTGGCCAATGGGCAGCGAGTCCTCTGCACCAATAGCAGCTCACTTTCAAGGTACCGTAATACCCCTAGTCATACTACCACATTCACCCCTTGTTGAAAAAGAAGGGGGGGGAGGAACGTGGACATGAGGGGGGGGGGGCGTGTCCCGTGAGTACGCGAGACTGGTAGTATGACTAGAGATGTTTAGGTCGTACCGTTGCATCGATGGCTGCCCACTGACCCGCAACTTATGTGCAAAAGGAAAAAACAGCAACTATGTACAGTGTATAAAATTGGGGGGGGGGGGGGGGGGGGGGGGGGAAATGGGGAACAGGTAAGGAACAAAAGAAAAAAAAACACAAGAGTCCATCCGCAGGCAGAAGTCCACCAGTAGGTCACCCACGCAGCGGTGCCGGCGACGTCGGAGCGGTGGTCGTCCGTACCCCTGGTCAGAGCTAGCGGGGGCCAGGCCGGGGGAGGGGGTTCCTGTCCGCTGGGCCGTGGGAGCGTCAGTGGGGCCCGGGGGGGGAGGGGGGGGGTGCTGGGGGCAGTTGGGGGTCTGGGGGGGGTGCTGGTGTTGGGTGGTCTGGCCGAGATCCGGCGGGTGCCAGGTCCCGAAGGGAGACCGTGTCCTGTCGGCCGTCAGGATACTCCACATACGCGTATTGCGGATTTGCGTGGAGTAGCTGGACTCTTTTGACCAACGGGTCCGACTTGTGCACCCGCACGTGCTTCCGGAGCAGAATGGGCCCGGGGGTAGCCAGCCAGGTTGGGAGCGGGGTCCATGAGGAAGACTTCCTGGGAAAAAGAATAAGACGTTCGTGAGGCATTTGGTTAGTGGCGGTACAGAGAAGTGACCAAATTGAGTGGAGGACGTCTGGGAGGACCTCTTGCCAATGGGAGATTGGGAGATTTCTGGACCGTAGGGCCAGTAGAATGGTCTTCCAGACCGTACCGTTCTCCCTCTCGACCTGTCCATTACCGCGGGGGTTGTAACTGGTCGTCCTGCTGGAGGCGATGCCCCTGCTGAGCAGGAATTGACGCAGCTCGTCACTCACAAATGAGGACCCCCCGATCGCTATGAATGTATGCGGGGTAACCGAACAGGGAGAAGGTGGTGTGCAGGGTTTTGATAATGGTGGTCGTGGTCATGTAGGGGCAGGGGATGGCGAAAGGGAAACGGGAGCACTCGTCAATCACGTTGAGGAAGTACGTGTTGCGGTTGTTGGAGGGAGGGGACCTTTGAAGTCCATGCTGAGACATTCAAAGGGGCGGAAAGCCTTTATCAGACAGGAGAAGAAGGCCACGGGTCTTCCCGCTTGGTTGAGGGTGGCCGCCAGAGCAACATCCGATGCGTCGCTCTCGACTTGAAAAGGGAGGGACTCGTCGATAACGCGCATCGTGGACTTTGCAATGTCTGCCTTGATGTGGCTAAAGGCCTGGCAGGCCTCCATCGACGGGGGAACGTGGTGGACTGGATGAGTGGGCGGGCTTTGTCAGTGTAATTGGGGACCCACTGGGCGTAATATGAAAAGAAGCCCAAACAGCGCTTGAGGGCTTTGAGGGAGTGGGGGAGGGGGAGCTCCATTAGGGGGCGCATGCGTTCGGGGTCGGGGCCTATCACTCCATTACGCACTATGTAGCCGAGGATGGCTAGACGGTCGGTGCTAAACACGCACTTATCCTTATTGTAGGTCAGGTTAAGGAGTTTTGCGGTACAGAGGAATTTGCGGACGTTGGTGTCGTGGTCCTGCTGGTCGTGGCCGCAGATGGTGACATTATCGAGATACGGGAAGGTTGCCCGTAAACCGTGTTGGTCGACCATTTGGTCCATCTCCCTTTGGAAGACCGAGATCCCATTTGTGACACTGAAAGGAACCCTTAAAAAGTGGTAGAGTCGCCCATCCGCTTCGAACGCAGTGTTCTTTCGGTCACTCGCGCGGATGGAGAGCTGGTGGTAGGTGGACTTAAGGTCCACCGTGGAAAAACCTTGTACTGCGCGATCCTGTTGACCAGGTCGGAGATACGTGGGAGAGGATACGCGTCCAGCTGCGTAAATCTGTTGATGGTCTGACTATAGTCTATGACCATCCGATTTTTCTCCCCGGTCTTAACCACCGGCTCTTGTGCTCGCCAGGGGCTGTTGCTGGCCTCGATAACCCCTTCCTTCAGAAGCCTTTGGACTTCGGACCTGATGAAGGTCCGGTCCTGGGCACTGTACTGTCTGCTCCTGGTGGCAACGGGTTTGCTATCCGGGGGTGAGGTTTGCAAACAAGGATGGGGGATCGACGTTGAGGGTCGCGAAGCTGCAGATAATAAGGGGGGACATAGGGCCGCCGAATTTGAACGTTAAGCTCTGGAGGTTGCACTGGAAATCTAACCCCAGGAGTGCTGCCGCGCAGAGGTGGGGAAGGACGAAGAGCTTATAGTTTTTAAACTCCCTCCCCTGGACCGTGAGGTCCGCTATGCAGCACCCTGTGATCTGGACCGAGTGCGAACCGGAGGCCAGAGCAATTCTTTGTTTCACCGGGTAAACAGGAAGTGCGCAGCGTCTTACCGCGACGGGGTGGACAAAACTCTCTGTGCTCCCGGAGTCCAGCAGGCAGCTCGTCTCGTGGCCGTTGAGAAGGATCTTCGTGGTCGCCGTGGCCAGCGTGCGGGGCCATGACTGATCCAATGTTACTGAGGCGAGTCGTGGCAGGAACTCCGAGTCGTCATCCGGCAGCGAGTGGCCACTTGCGGGGTCCTCGGGCCACACGGGGCCCCTGAGGAGCATGGGGGGGGGGGGGGGAGACCCATGGTCGCTGCTCGGGACTGCAGCGACCGCCTTGGACTGGCAAATGGCCGCAAAATGGCCCTTCTTGCCACAGCCTTTACAGGTTGCGGTGCGGGATGGGCAATGCTGGCAGGTGTGCTTGGCCTGGCCGCAAAAGGGGCAGCACGGTAGCATTGTGGATAGCACAACTGCTTCACAGCTCCAGGGTCCCAGGTTCGATTCCGGCTTGGGTCACTGTCTGTGCGGAGTCTGCACATCCTCCCCGTGTGTGCGTGGGTTTCCTCCGGGTGCTCCGGTTTCCTCCCACAGTCCAAAGATGTGCAGGTTAGGTGGATTGGCCATGATAAATTGCCCTTAGTGTCCAAAATTGCCCTTAGTGTTGGGTGGGGATACTGGGTTATGGGGATAGGGTGGAGTTGTTGACCGTGGGTAGGGTGCTCTTTCCAAGAGCCGGTGCAGACTCGATGGGCCGAATGGCCTCCTTCTGCACTGTAAATTCTATGAAATTATAAAAATAGCAGCGGGGTCCCGTGGGTTTATTGGGAAGCCCTGCGGCGCAGGCCTGAGGGGGGTCCGAGTCTGCGGAGGTGAGGGGGGTCGCGTTCCATGCTGCCCAGGGGGCCGCCAGGCGGTCGGGAGCGTACACGCGGGCGTTGCGATTAGCGACATCTAGAGAGGAGGCGAGGGCCCGTGCTTCGGTGAGGCTTAAAGTTTCTTTCTCCAAGAATCTCTGGCGGATCTGGGAAGATTGCATACCCGCAACGAAAGCGTCTCTGATTAAAGGTTCGGTGTGTTCGGCCGCAGAAACTTGTGGGCAGGCGCAGTTTCTCCCCGGAACAAGGAGGGTAGAATTTGTCTAAAGACTCTCCAGGGAATTGCTGTCTCGTGGCCAGTAAGTGCCGAGCGTAGACCTGGTTCACCGGCCGGATGAAATGTCCCTTCAGCAAGTCCATGGCTGCGTCATAGTCTGTTGTGTCCTCTATGAGCGTATACACGGTGGTGCCCACGCACGAGTGGAGGATATGCAGTTTTTGTTCCCTCGTCGGGGGTTTTCGGCTGTGCTCAAGTCACTATTGAAACACGAAAGCCAGTGTTTAAATACAGCTGTTGCATTTGCTGCGTGGGGGCTGAGTCGAAGGCACAGCTTGATACGAAGCTCCATCCTTTTAAAACTTGTGCAGTAAATTGATGCACCATCAATGGACACGAGACGAAGATGAGATCCAAACGAGAGGCTTTAATGCACAAGATGTGTGCCCGGCAGCAGACGTACAGAAGAAAGGCTGACTGCCGGGAAGCATGGGTTCTTATATCCCACCTTGTAGGCGGAGCTACCTACCTCAGCCAATAGGCTGCGAGGCACATGACTTACCCAGGCCAATGGGCAGCGAGTCCTCTGCACCAATAGCAGCTCACTTCCAAGGTACCGTAATACCCCTAGTCATACTACCACACTTTGTTCACGGGATGGGGCTTCGCTGGCTAGATCAGCATTTAAACCACCAGAGGACAGATTGCTGTGAGTGTCTGACTGTTTGGTCCAATATTGGTATCTGAAACCATTTTAAAAAAATTTTGAGTACCCAATTCATTTTTTCCAATTAAAGGGCAATTTAGTGTGGCCAATCCACCTGCCCTGTACATCTTTGGGTTGTGGCAGTGAGACCCACGTAGACACAAGGAGAATGTGCACAACCAATGCACAAACAGTGACCCAGAGCCGGGATCGAACCTGGGACCTCAGCGCCGTGAGGCTGCAGGGCTACCCACTGTGCCACCGTGCTGCCCGGTATCTGCAACCATAGCGTCAGCAGTCTGAGCTTGTCTGACACCAAGGGCTCAATTCACTGGTAAATTAGGTGCGTTAGGCGGGGTATTTCACGATGGCTGCAATGGCGGGATTGACGACGCTATTCAACAGAACTTCGCCGTTTTTTTGGGCCTCGGGGAGTTTCTCCCCACCAATGCCACAGTTAAAACTTTTTCCATCACTGGGGAGCAGGACTGGCTTCTCACAGAGCGGGGCGCCATTTTGAAAGCCTGCTCCGAACTCTATACAACCTCCCCCCCTCACCCCCCCATCACACTTTCAGGACCTTTCATCCTCCAATCCTTCTGCAGCCCCCTCAAAACCCTTTCATGCACCTTTTCTTGGGCTTGGCCCCCAGGTGGCACTGCCAGGGTGCCCGGGTGGCACTGCCAGGGTGCCCGGGTGGCACTGCCAGGGTGTCAGGCTAGCAGTGACAAGGTGCTCGGCTGCCAGAAGGCGTGCCGGGGTACTACCCTACCCTGTCCCTGACCACCCAGGGGGCTCTAATGGGCTGTCAGACCCCCTCTCCCCCCTCCGCCCGAAGGTCCATCATGCCTGGTCCACAATTGTGAAAACAGTACTGAATGACGCCCAGTTGAGGCCTCACGGGATGTGGCCGTTGACTCCCAGGTGCTGGGTAAATACGGCATCGGGATATTTAAATTAGCCGAATTGTTCATTGTGTATTGTGTTCAGGCTTGGTCTCCGTACCTGAGAAAGGACATACTGGCGCTGGAGGGTGTGCAGAGGAGATTCACTAGGTAATCCCAGAGCTGAAGGGGTTGGATTACGAGGAGAGGTTGAGTAGACTGGGACTGTACTCGTTGGAATTTAGAAAGATGCGGGGATCTTATAGAAACATATAAAATTATGAAGGGAATAGATAGGATAGGTGTGGTCACTGGCGGGTGAGCCTCAAAATAAAGGGAAGTAGATTTAGGACTGAGGTTAGGAGGAACTTCTTGACCCAAAGGGTTGTGAATCTATGGAATTCCCTGCCCAGTTGAGGCTTCTTCATTGAATGTTTTAAAGATAAAGATAGATTGTTTTTTGAAGAATAAGGGAATAAAAGGCTATGGTGTTCGGGCGGAAAAGTTGAGCTGAGTTCACAAAAGATCAGCCATGATCTCATTCAATGGCCGTGTGGAGTTTGCACATTCTCCCCGTGTTTGCGTGGGTTTCGCCCCCACAACCCAAAGATGTGCAGGGTAGGTGGATTGGCCACGCTAAATTGCCCCTTAATTGGAAAAAATGAATAGGGTACGCTAAATTTATTTTTAAAAATGATCTAATTGAATGGCGGATCAGGCTCGAAGGACCAGATGGCCTACTCCTGCTCCTACTTCCAATGTTCTCACTTACATATCATGATCTGGATCGCACCCAGCGAAAGCGAGATCCAGATTTGGCCTGGTGTAGTGAGTCGGGTGATTCACACGAGGTTTTGTGCCCGGCGCAAAGCCTGATTTGGAACTCTCCCGTGTTTCACTCGCGCCAGGCACGACGTGGTGAGAAAATCGAGGCCCCGGCTGAATCTGCATAGCAACAGGCATGGATTTCATGCCCTGAGTGTGAGCCTTCATAGCGGCACTGAGACATTGTCCAACTTCTGCTGCAAAGGAAACTGAGACCTTGGCCACGAGTAACTGCATGATGGGTGGGCCCACACGTTTATCATGGAGTCAGTGACCACTTCCAGATCCCAGAAGAAGAACTCCAAACTCCGCACAAAGTCCTGTTCAGAGTTCCAGTCTGACTCCTCCAAGCATCTCGCCAGTGACAAGTGGCTCAGTGATAGGTCTGCCAAGGCCAGACAGCATCCCCATGGCTTTGGTGCCCTGTTAGTGTCCTCATCTGTGTCCTCTGCAGTGGAACTCATCTGTGACCTTGCCCTCTGGGGACTTAGCACGTGAATCCTCCTTTCCCTTGGGCTGCAGTTCACTCTCCACCCTCTAAGATGCCAGTATGTGAGCTGGCGGCTGCCAGAACCTCGTTCTCATGGGCATCTCACCTTCAAAGTGAGGCAGCACTGACTGGTCAGCCTCTTAATTTCTGAAAGGAGAAATACAGAACCAAAGAGTTGTGTGTAAAGAAATGGGATGGGAAGGAAAGTAAGAGATTCATGGTCACACCACCTTCGTCCCAACGATCAGGACAAGAGTGAAGTGGGAGTTGTGGAGGGGCAAAAGGCAGGAATATATCATCATCTGACTTTATTCTTGGCAGTGGCAGACATGGTGGTCTGTGTCACAGTTGACCCCACGTGCAGAGCACCGTCTCCTCTGTCAATGCGGTCATGCTTTCCCAGCCGAGGTTCTCTGCTGCTCCCACTGGTTAGCTGTTGTTCTGTTCTGCAACGGAGGGGAATGTGTCAGCGAGAGTGCCATGCCATAGCTGAATAGCTGTAGTTATGTGAATACAAGTTGTGGACGTGGTACTGGCAGCATTGTGTGAGGGTGATGTGCCGAGTACCTTTTTTTATAAATGTTTTTATTCTCCATTTTCACATCTTCCTTCAAAATTGACACCCCACCAACAAGCAGTAAACGGTAACAGATACAAAGTCAATACCCTTAACATCAACAACGATCCCATCCTCCCACCACCCCAACCAATGGCCCACCTGTCAATATATGCGTCAAATAAAACAAACCCTCCCACGGTGGGAAAAAAACAAAGGAGAGAAAGAGAAAGGAGTCCGGAATCACCCATGGTCACCATTAACCTATAGAGTCCCCCCCCCCCCCCCCCCCCCCCGATGACACTCAATGCCATCCAACCTCCAAAAAAGTACTGTAAATGACACCCAAGAGTTGTAAACCCCCACCCAACTTCTCCCTTCCACTTCCGCTTGTAAAAATCCTCCCCCCAATCTCAGTTCCTTCCCCCCAACTTTCCACCCCGGCTAGACCCCTCGGACCCTGTTCTGCCAGGCTCCGATAGCCGCAGCCCCTCCCCCACCTCACCCCCGTTCACTGGCCGGCTTAAACCGGCCAGCGTGGAGGCCCCCGCCTGGGTCTCTTTCCCCCTTGCCCGGCCCCAGGAAAAACCCAGAAGTTCCCTTTAGCACACAAACCCCGCATACACGCCCACACCCCAAAGAACCCTCATTACGACTGAAAGTCCCATTTCTTCCCTTGTCCAAACATACACAACGTTGGATCCTATAGCCCATACACCAGCACGCGGTGAAGCAAAAAAATATAAAAAATACAGTCATGAGGCTACATCGGTACAAGACCATTTCTGAATTCTGCCACAGTCCTTCTGCCTTCGCAAACTCCTCTGCTGCTTCCGCTGTCCCAAAATAAAAGTCCTTGAACTTGTAGGTCACCCTCAGCTTCGTTGGATATACAATGCCGCACTGCACCTTGCTAATGAACAGTGCCCTCTTCACCCGGTTGAAGGCAGCCTGCCTCTTTGCCAGCTCTACCGTAAAGTCCTGGTATACACGTATACCAGCTCCAGCCCACTGCACCACCCGCTTCTGCTTAGCCCAGCACAGGACGTTCTCCTTTACACTGCACCTACGGAAGCACAAAGTCACTACTCACGGCGGCTCACTCGCCTTTGGTACAGGCCTCCACGACCGATGAGCCCGATCCAGTTCATATCGGGGCTCCCCCTCCCCCAGTAGTTTCGCCAACATCGTGGAAAAATACTCAGCCAGGCCAGTAAACTGCCTGCCGAGCTCTGCGTCGACATTTCTCGGCCCCCAGGTGACCCTCATGGATCTGTCTGAGCACCATGTTTTGCATGCTTTGGGGAATGACGATTCTATCTAGTTTAAGAAGGATCCCCTCAACAACCGTCAGCTCGTCCTTAATGTTGAAGAACTGGGGGCACTGCCCCTTTTGCCAGCCACGGCCGAGGTGCTTCATCACGCGCTGCAGTAGGGGATCTTTGGCAGTTTCTTCGCGTATTTGTATAACTTGTACATCAGTGGCTGGGAGGTTGCTGGCACACAGCTGCACCTGTGCTTCAATGTGGCGAATGAAGTCGCCCTGTTCACACAGCGTGGTGACGGATCGGGATAGGGCATCCGCGACGATCAGCTCCTTACCCGGTGTGTAGACGAGTTCGAAGTCATATCGGCGGAGACGAAGAAGAATTCACTGCAGCCGAGGTGTCATGTCATTTAAATCCTTTTGGATTATGTGGACTAAAGGCCTGTTGTCTGTTTCCACCGTGAACTTTGGCAGGCCATATACGTAGTCATGAAACTTGACTATTCCTGTCAGGAGAACCAAGCACTCCTTTTCGATCTGGGCATACCGTTGTTCGGGCGGAGTCATGGCCCTGGAGGCGTATGCCACTGGAGCCCAGGGCGAGGAGTCGTCTCGCTGAAGGAGCACCGCCCCAATGCCGTCCTGGACGCCATGTTGGGAATAAATTTCCCGAGAAAATTCACCATCCCGAGGAAATGGAGGACCGCCTTTTTGTCCTCTGGGATCTTCTTGACATTGATTGCCAGCACCTTGTCAGCGTCAGGTTGCACACCCTACTGTGAAATGTGGTCACCCAGAAACTTGACAGCGGACCTACCAAATGAGCATTTGGCCCTGTTGAGCTGGAGGCCGTTTTCATGAATCCTCTGGAAAACGTGTTTGAGGTGAGCAATGTGATCCTGGGGCATCGTGGACCAGATGATCACACCGTCCACATAGACTCGCACCCCCTCGATGCCCTCCACTATTTGCTCCGTTATGCGATTAAATACTTCGGATGCCAATATGATACTAAAAGGCATGCGGTTGTAGCATTGCCTGCCGAACGGGGTGTTAAACGTGCACAGCTTCCGACTGGACTCGTCCAGCTGTATCTGCCAGAACCCACGGGAGGCATCCAGCTTGGTAAAGAATTTGGCATGAGCCATCTCACAGGTTAACGCTTCACGCTTCGGGATCGGGTAGTGCTCGCGCATGATGTTGCAGTTCAGGGATCAATGCAAATGTGGAGTTCACCAGAGGGCTTCTTGACGCAGACCATGGAGCTGACCCAGTCTGTTGGCTCCATGACCTTTGAGATGATACCCTGGTCTTGGATCTCTCGTAGTTGCGTTTTCAGATGATCCTTGAGAGGGGCCGGCACCCAGCGCAGTGCCTGGATGACTGGGATGGCATTCGGTTTGAGCAATATCTTGTAACGATATGGGAGCGTGCCCATTCCATCAAACACGTTGTGGTATTGCGTGAGAATATCGTCTATCTCAGCCTGGAGATTTACATTGGGCGAGGCAGTCGCTGGTGTCGAGGTCATGGCATGGACGCTCTGGACCAGATTTAGGAGTTTGTCAGGCCGGACGATCTCAAATCGTAACGTCACTTTGATTGCCTTGAGAGATACACCTAGCTGACATGATCCACTGGCAGCTATGGAATTGCCATTGTAATCCAGGAGCTGGCAGGCTGGTGGAAGAATGCTAGGTTGGTCTCGGATGCTGTCGAGGTCCGACTGTGATATGAGGTTTGCAGATGCGCCAGTGTCCAATATAAATCGGATGTGAGACTGGTTAACCGTGATGACAGCACACCACTCGTCGTCAGGATCCACAGTGAGGATTGAAAGACGGTTTGCAGGCACGGTGGAGGCCAGCTCGCGCGTGGTGATTATGCCCATCCGGTATAGAGACTCGAGGCAGTCAGCATTGGGGTCCGTTGGGCTGTCGGAATCCGAATCCTGCATGCCTTGTACGCAGCGGAGCGCTGCAGCCGGGATCGCTGGCTGTTGGTCGGTGGTGCGGACCTGCATAAGGCCGCGTAATGCCCAAGCTTTCCACACTGTAGACATCACCTTCCTTTGCCTGGACATTGCCGCTTTAAATGGGCGGAGCCACAATTTGGACACGTCATGACCCGGACGTCAGCGCGTTCCGTGCCCCATCGCATATGCGCAGTGCGGTTGGCCAATGTTTGCACATGCATATCGGGGGCTTTGGCCTCGTCGTCCACCCGGTCGTGGCGCGCATGCGTAGGGACCGGGAAAAAGCGTGTGAAACGGCCACTCTCCTCGATGCTCAGGCCTTGCATTTTTGCGATGGCCTGCACCCTTTCTGCCTCATGGGAGGCTAGTTTTGCATTTTCTGCCGCCCTGATGCGGGAGTAACGATTCCTGGCATGTTCATGGACAACGCATGTTTAGATGGCGACAGAGAGGGTCCACTGTTTGATTTTGAGGAGTTGCTCCAGCAGGGAGTCGGACTGGACCCCGAAAATGATCTGATCCTGGATCATGGAATCAGCCGTCGAGTCATAATTACATGACTGCACCAGGATGCGGAGGTGGGTCAAGAAGGTCTGAAAAGGTTCATCCTCACCCTGAAGCCTCTGTTGGAAGATGTACCGTTCAAAGCTCTCATTCACCTCAATCTCGCAGTGGTTGTCAAATTTCAGCAGAACCGTCTTGAACTTCGTCTTGTCTTCGACATCGGCAAATGTGAGCGTGTTATAAGAACATAAGAACATAAGAACTAGGAGCAGGAGTAGGCCATCTGGCCCCTCGAGCCTGCTCCGCCATTCAATGAGATCATGGCTGATCTTTTGTGGACTCAGCTCCACTTTCCGGCCCGAACACCATAACCCTTAATCCCTTTATTCTTCAAAAAACTATCTATCTTTACCTTAAAAACATTTAATGAAGGAGCCTCAACTGCTTCACTGGGCAAGGAATTCCATAGGTTCACAACCCTTTGGGTGAAGAAGTTCCTCCTAAACTCAGTTCTAAATCTACTTCCCCTTATTTTGAGGCTATGCCCCCTAGTTCTGCTGTCACCCGCCAGTGGAAACAACCTGCCCGCATCTATCCTATCTATTCCCTTCATAATTTTAAATGTTTCTATAAGATCCCCCCTCATCCTTCTAAATTCCAACGAGTACAGTCCCAGTCTACTCAACCTCTCCTCATAATCCAACCCCTTCAGCTCTGGGATTAACCTAGTGAATCTCCTCTGCACACCCTCCAGCGCCAGTACGTCCTTTCTCAAGTAAGGAGACCAAAACTGAACACAATACTCCAGGTGTGGCCGCACTAACACCTTATACAATTGCAACATAACCTCCCTAGTCTTAAACTCCATCCCTCTAGCAATGAAGGACAAAATTCCATTTGCCTTCTTAATCACCTGTTGCACTTGTAAACCAACCTTCTGTGACTCATGCACTAGCACACCCAAGTCTCTCTGAACAGCGGCATGCTTTAATATTTTATTGTTTAAATAATAATCCCGTTTGCTGTTATTCCTACCAAAATGGATAACCTCACATTTGTCAACATTGTATTCCATCTGCCAGACCCGAGCCCATTCACTTAACCTATCCAAATCCCTCTGCAGACTTCCAGTATCCTCTGCACTTTTCGCTTTACCACTCATCTTAGTGTCATCTGCAAACTTGGACACATTGCCCTTGGTCCCCAACTCCAAATCATCAATGTAAATTGTGAACAATTGTGGGCCCAACACGGATCCCTGAGGGACACCACTAGCTACTGATTGCCAACCAGAGAAACACCCATTTATCCCAACTCTTTGCTTTCTATTAATTAACCAATCCTCTATCCATGCTACTACTTTACCCTTAATGCCATGCATCTTTATCTTATGCAGCAACCTTTTGTGTGGCACCTTGTCAAAGGCTTTCTGGAAATCCAGATATACCACATCCATCGGCTCCCCGTTATCTACTGCACTGGTAATGTCCTCAAAAAATTCCACTAAATTAGTTAGGCACGACCTGCCTTTTACGAACCCATGCTGCGTCTGCCCAATGGGACAATTTCTATCCAGATGCCTCGCAATTTCTTCCTTGATGATAGATTCCAGCATCTTCCCTATTACCGAAGTTAAACTCACTGGCCTATAATTTCCTGCTTTCTGCCTACCTCCTTTTTTAAACAGTGGCGTCACGTTTGCTAATTTCCAATCCACCGGGACCACCCCAGAGTCTAGTGAATTTCGGTAAATTATCACTAGTGCATCTGCAATTTCCCTAGCCATCTCTTTTAGCACTCTGGGATGCATTCCATCAGGGCCAGGAGACTTGTCTACCTTTAGCCCCATTACCTTGCCCATCACTCCCTCCTCAGTGATAACAATCGTCTCAAGGTCCTCACCTGTCATAGCCTCATTTCTATCAGTCACTGGCATGTTATTTGTGTCTTCCACTGTGAAGACCGACCCAAAAAACCTGTTCAGTTCCTCAGCCATTTCCTCATTTCCCATTATTAAAACTCCCTTCTCATCCTCTAAAGGACCAATATTTACCTTAGCCACTCTTTTTTGTCTTATGTATTTGTAAAAACTTTTACTGTTTTTTTTTATATTCTGAGCAAGTTTACTCTCATACTCTATCTTACTCTTCTTTATAGCTTTTTTAGTAGCTTTCTGTTGCCCCCTAAAGATTTCCCAGTCCTCTAATCTCCCAGCAATCTTTGCCACTTTATATGCTTTTTCCTTCAATTTGATACTCTCCCTTATTTCCTTAGATATCCACGGTCGATTTTCCCTCTTTCTTCCGTCCTTCCTTTTTGTTGGTATAAACCTTTGCTGAGCACTGTGAAAAATCGCTTGGAAGGTTCTCCACTGTTCCTCAACTGTTCCACCATAAAGTCTTAGCTCCCAGTCTACCTTAGCTAGTTCTTCTCTCATCCCCTTGTAATCTCCTTTGTTTAAACACAAAACACTAGTATTTGATTTTACTTTCTCACCCTCCATCTGTATTTTAAATTCCACCATATTGTGATCGCTCCTTCCGAGAGGATCCCTAACTATGAGATCATGAATCAATCCTGTCTCATTACACAGGACAAGATCTAGGACCGCTTGTTCCCTTGTACGTTCCATTACATACTGTTCTAGGAAACTATCGCGGATACATTCTATAAACTCCTCCTCACGGTTGCCTTGACCGACCTGGTTAAACCAATCGACATGTAGATTAAAATCCCCCATGATAACTGCTGTACCATTTCTACATGCATCAGTTATCTCTTTGTTTATTGCCTGCCCCACCATCTCGTTACTATTTGGTGGCCGATAGACTACTCCTATCAGTGACTTTTTCGCCTTACTATTCCTGATTTCCACCCAAATGGATTCAACCTTATCCTCCATAGCACCGATGTCATCCCTTACTATTGCCCGGATGTCATCCTTAAATAACAGAGCAACACCACCTCCCTTACCATCCACTCTGTCCTTCCGAATAGTTTGATACCCTCGGATATTTAACTCCCAGTTATAGATGTGGATGGCGTGGTCCCCCGCAGTCGACAGGAACAGCGCAATATTCCAGGCAGCCAATGCTGCCTTGAGATCGGAGGCCTCGATATACAGGAGGAACTTCTGTATGAAGACTTTCCAGTTGGCGCCGAAGTTGCCGGAGATCCGGAGTTGCGGAGGAGGTTGGATCTTTTCCATGCTGCTGGATGGCTGCGCGCTGGTCGTTGCAAATTCACTCGAGGTAGGTTCATTAGAGTTAATAGCTCTCTGGTACCATGATGTGTTATCTGTGTTGGTCTAACATCGACTGCAACTGGATGCAGTAAAATGAGAAACAGGCTTCCGACACAGGAGATGGTCCTGTGTTGTTTTGTTGAATCTGTTGATTGCTGTACATAATCTGCTGTGGGTTGACAGTCTGTTAACCTAATTGATAACCTCCTACTGGCTTGACCAGACTAGCTCTCTACCACATGGTGATGATGTTCATTGGCCTGTGCACTGCGACTATCTCCCTAGTCGTATCCTGTGAAAGAGCAAGAGCCTTAATGCCCTGTGGGTTTTATAGTGGTGGTGTCCTGTCTGGTAATTGGTTGTTCTGTGTCATGTGTGTTCATTGGATATCCTGTGTGTCAGTCACTGCCTGTCTGCATCTCATGATATACATGAGTGGATATTATGACAGCGGTGACCTTTCACGGCCGTTTTTTTGCTGATCTTCGACATTCCTTCCCCCTGTGCTGTCTCCCGACTTTTGCTGCCTCCGTTGCCCTTAGGACCGGGCGTTACCCCCCCGACAATGCGGTTCTCGAACGGGAGCCCTCCAACGCGCGGCTGCCTCACGCCCGCTGTCACCGGAAGTCCGAGGTGCCGAGTACCTGACGTTATACGTGAGTCCATTTGCTGGTGGTTCAGTGATGGAGCTGTGGTACATTGAGCAGTGTGTGAAGTCGGTGATTCAGTAGATAGCAGATGGCATGTGAAGATACATTCTCTTGTGTAATCATTGAACGTTTTCCAGTGCTGCAGCCAGGTCTTTGGAACCTACCCTGGGTACATTCACCTCATTCCTTTTCAGGGTTTATCTCATGGCTCCTCTCAATGGGGGATCCTCTCCACCTTTTCATTTCCTCCAATGTTCCGTCAGAAAACCTCATTGTATTCATCTCTGCCCTCACAGCGCTGAGAACCCTGGTTCGATCCCAGCTCTGGGTCACTGGGCGCGATTCTCCGCTGCCCACGACGGGTTGGAGAATAGCGGGAGGGCCATCACGACAATTTTCATGGCCTCCCGATATTTCCCCCGTCCTCCGGCCGTCCCCGACACGAATCGCTGCTCGCCGTTTTTTACGGTGAACAGCGATTCTCCGCAGGCCGATGGGCCGAATACCACGGAGTTTACGGCCGTTTTCACGGCCGCGATCACACCTGCTTTCAGCATTCGTGAAAACGGCCGCAAAGTGCCCGTCCCGGACAACCATGGCACCGGCGGCCGTGCCAAGGGAGGCATGGGCCTGTGATCGGTGGGCAGCGGGTCCGATACCCGCGCCCTATTTGTTCTTCCGCCGCCCCGCAGGATCAGTCCGCGGGGCGGCTGAGGGGCATGACGGCCCGCGCATGCGCGGGTTTGACGTGTCTGCGTGATGACGTCATCATGCGCATCAGCCGGCGTGACGCTTGGCGCGCGGACTTAGCGACGGTCACTAAGCCCGCGATGCCGTGCTTCACGGGGCCCCGCTGCTAGCCCCGCCCGGGGGGGAGAATCGGGTCCCGGGAGTGGGCGCGGAGGCTGCCGTGAAACACGGCCAGTTTCACGGCAGCCTTTACGACTCGCCGCATTTGCGGAGAATCGCGGCCAATGTTCCTGTGGAGTTTGCATAATTTCCTCATGTCTGCGTGGGTTTCACCCCCACAACCCAAAAAGATGTGCAGGGTAGATGGATTGGACACTCTAAATTGCCCCTTAATTGGAAAAATATAATTGGGTACGCTAAATTGATTAAAAAGAAGCAATAAAAAAATATTTGGTCTCTGCCTCGGTCTTAGAACTCTGCACCGACGTCATCAGCCATGAGCTCAGCGGGTGCCCTTAGTCCCCCAAGAGCCAACCCATCATCTTGGGATGGTCCTCATAGACAGCAGGGATCTCGGAGTGCTCCAGGATGTAGCTGCATGCTCCCAGGGTAGCGGGCCACATGATTCTGAGGCAGTGGGCGCCCACAATCTGAACATTCAGGGGCTCCTAATGTGGCTGGAGGTGAGTGTGCAGAGCAAGGTTTGCCAGCACAACTGGCTCGCTGGATGGCACTCTGAGAGAAGACAGACAGTCATGGTATGGAAGTTGAGGGGATGGAAGCCCTGATCGATTGTCGGAGTCTCTCTTTCTCCAATTCCTTACAGATATAACAATGTTTGCTGGAATCGATCCCGTGGCAGCAGCTCTCGCGTTGCTTTTGGCAGCTGAAGCAGCAGATTCTGTAGAAGGCAGTAGCGACAACGCAGGCTGGAGGCGGCGTACCCTGTGCAGGGGGCCGCTGCGCACCCTGAAGACCCAGCCATCCATCAGACTGAGGAGGGACGCAGGAGGGAGGCCAGCGACGGCCCAAAGTGTACAGGGGTCGTTGATCATTCAATGAGATGGTGGACACCATGTGATGCAGAAGACTGCGTCTTAGCAGGGAGATAGCCACACCCTCGCGGACATGGTACCCCATGGAGTAGAACCCCTTCCTGTTAAAATAGGGCACTCCTTAAAAGCCCGGGTGCTCGCAGGGTGCCATCGCTCGTGCTCTGGACCTGGGGCATTCTGGCTATGCCAGGAAATCCTGCAGCCCAAGCATCTTGGAGGGCCATAGCTCGAGAGTGATATAGTCTGATGCCCGGGCATACAGAGCAGCCATCATCTCCCGGGTGCACCTGTGGGCTGAAGATTGAGATATGCCACACAGGTCCCCCTCAAGCTATGAAATGCCAGCAACATTAGGGAGCCCGTGCTCAGCTTCCCTCCATTCATCCACACACTTACCCTTTGGTCACAAGAAGATTCTGAGTGGTGAAGCCCTGTTCTTTAGTGTTTGATTATTGGTTGCTGCGTCTATGGTGCTGATGCTCCTGGAGTTGAGGCAGACTGTTCAGGTTTGAAAGCTCACTGGACATGCAATGCACTAATTGTTCTCTGAGGCATGGCACTTTGAGCAGGCACTTGAGAGTTGAGAATATTTTGTTTATTAAACTGTAACAAAGAATTGAAAATCAACTACGTAGCATTCCACATATCACACTAACCATTAAACAACAAGGAAATATCACTGTTCCATATTGCTACCAATAAAAAGCTATATCAGCTCATTTTCACAAAAAAAAGAAACACACAGTATCATCCCTCACAGATTCCTCAATAGAAACGGAGAATAAGCTTGAGAATGCGTTATCATATCCAGAACTTTGTTGTAGACATGGTCTGTCCATCAATATGTGACTTGCGCCTCATTTGAGTGCCATTCTCTGTCCAGGAGCCATAGCTGTGCCGGCCCTCCCACACGGCCCAATCTCACTGGAACCAAATCCTGGCATCCACATATTCCACTGCCGCTCAGGGTGCAGTTGAAAATCCTTGACTTCCAGTGTGCTTAACCCACGGCAACGTACCAGTTACATGCAACACTCACCACACCAGCAACAAAAATATCAGAAATCTGCAAAAGCATTTCATCAACAGCGTCATCAGGTGTCCCATTTGGAACAATCTCAGCACCAGGTCCCAGAGCGTCTTCTTGCCTTAAACCGGATTTGCCTTTTCGACTCATACGTTTCCCTGAGCTCAGTGTTCCAGGACCAGGTATCTATCTTTCCGGCTACAGACATGGAAGGAAACAGCAACAGCCCCAATTCACTGCCATGTACAACGCAGTTCCTGAATCACACCTATTGTCTCTAATTATCTACTCCCGAGAAATCATAACCAAATTAGGCCTCTCCTTGTAAACATAAGCATGGATTGAAATTTTACAACATCTTAATGCCACCTGCTGTATCCACAGTGTCTGCTGGTCTTTTAAACCATGAATTTAAAAAATATTATGGCAACAGAGATTTACACACCCTATCCCAGACATTTAAAGCCTTTACTGCACCAGACATACATAATACAATATATATAAAAATATACATTCATCACACCTCCCTTTAAGAGGCCTAGGCCAATTGAGTGTTGTGCTAGCCACATACTTCTAGGCCCCATGCTCAGTCAGTAGTGTGTTCCACACTGGCTTCCCTCAATAGCAACAGGCACAGGGATAGTGAAACCTGGCGGATCAAATTCTACTCGCTGGGTTTTGTGAAACAAAATCATCAAGTTGTATCCACGTAAACTGCTATCATGTGGAGAGGCAAATCAACGACAGCTTCTCTATTTTATGATATAAAGACAATCTAGGATGTCACACAGGGAGGCATCATTCCAAAAAATCTTCTCCTTGCCCCCGACCCTTAAATTGAGAAAGAAAATGGAGCAATCTTTCTCACAATGAGCTGCACATTTGTAACGGCCTACCTGGCAAATGTGGGAGAGTTCTGCTTTTGGGATCGATTTCTCCAGCTTCAATAGGAAACATTTCCTTCAGCATTTTCTGAAAAGGGAAACACAAACGAAAAATAAAAAATTGTTAAATAAAAACATCAACTTGCCTTTAACAGAACAAGTTCCCAAAATGCCCCTCAGAGAGTGTAATGTAAGAACATGCCAAGAAAGGGTGCTTGGGGGGGAGGGGGAAGAGAGTGTGGGGGGGGGGGGGGAAAGAATGGGGGTGGAGAGTGGGAGAAGTGGGGGGGAGAGTGGGGGAGGGGTGGAGAGTGACGAGTGGGGTGGGGGAGAGTGGGGGGAGTGTGAGGGGGGAAGAGTGGCGAGTGGGGGAGGGGGAGAGTGAGGGGGAGAGTAGCGAGATGAGGGAGTGGGGCAAGGGAGTGATTGGGGAGGGACAGAGTAATAACAGGCGAGTGGGAAGGAGAGGGGGAAAGTGGCGGTGAGGAGAAAGTCGAGGGGGTGTATGGGAAAGTGTGAGGGAGGGGGGAGAGAGGGGGGAGTGTGGGGGAGGGAGAAGTCCTCCCTCACGGTAGGCTGTTGCAGAAAATAAGGAAGTATGGAATTGAAGGTGATTTAGCGGTTTGGATCAGTAATTGGCTAGCTGAAAGAAGACAGAGGGTGGTGGTTGATGGCAAATGTTCATCCTGGAGTTCAGTTACTAGTGGTGTACCGCAAGGATCTGTTTTGGGGCCACTGCTGTTTGTCATTTTTATAAATGACCTGGAAGAGGGTGTAGAAGGATGGGTTAGTAAATTTGCAGATGACACGAAGGTCGGTGGAGTTGTGGATAGTGCTGAAGGATGTTATAGGATACAGAGGGACATAGATAAGCTGCAGAGCTGGGCTGAGAGGTGGCAGATGGAGTTTAATGCGGAAAAGTGTGAGGTGGTTCACTTTGGAAGGAGTAACAGGAATGCAGAGTACTGGGCTAATGGCAAGATTCTTGGTAGTGTAGATGAACAGAGAGATCTCGGCATCCAGGTACATAAATCCCTGAAAGTTGCCACCCAGGTTAATAGGGCTGTTAAGAAAGCATATGGTGTGCTAGCCTTTATAAGCAGGGGGATTGAGTTTCGGAACCACAAGGTCATGCTGCAGCTGTACATAACTCTGGTGCGGCCGCACCTGGAGTACTGCGTGCAGTTCTGGTCACCACATTATAGGAAGGATGTGGAAGCTTTGGAAAGGGTTCAGAGGAGATTTACTAGGATGTTGCCTGGTATGGAGGGAAGGTCTTACGAGGAAAGGCTCAGGGAATTGAGGTTGTTTTCGTTAGAGAGGAGAAGGCTGAGAGGTGACTTAATAGAGACATATAAGATAGTCAGAGGGTTAGATAGGGTGGACAGTGAGAGTCTTTTTCCTCAGATGGTGATGACCAACACGAGGGGACATAGCTTTAAATTGAGGCCTAGTAGATATAGGACAGATATCAGAGGCAGTTTCTTTACTCAGAGAGTAGTAGGGGTGTGGAACGCCCTGCCTGCAACAGTAGTAGACTCGCCAACTTTAAGGGCATTTAAGTGGTCACTGGATAGACATATGGATGAAAATGGAATAGTGTAGGTCAGATAGGCTTTAGATGGTTTCACAGGTCGGCGCAACATCGAGGGCCAAAGGGCCCGTACTGCGCTGTAGTGTTCTATGTTCTATGTTCTAAGTGGAGGGAGTGTGGGGGAGGGGGTGTGTAGGGGCGTGTCTGCGGAGGGAAGAGAATAGGGGGAGCGTGGGGGAGGGGGAGAGTGGAGGAGGGGGAGTGGGGGGGAGACTAGAGGGGGAGAGTGGGGTAAGGAGGAGAGTGGAAGGTGGGAGTGTGGAGGATGGGGAAGTGAGGAGCGGGGAGAGTGGGGGAGGGGGAGCGGGGAGAGTGGGGGAGGGGGAAGTGGGGAGAGTGGGGGAAAATGGAAAGAGTGGGGCAGCAGGGAAGGGGGACTCTAGTATGGCAGGGGGTGGGAACCAGAACACTCACTTAGAAGGTGTAAAAACTGAAGGGTAAATAGAGAACAAAAATAAGAGAACAACATCACCCTGTCTGCTCAAACGCAATGGTCTGAAGTGTATTTGTTTCAAAGCCAGAAGTATAGCGGGTAAGGCAGATGAACTTGAGCACTTATTAGTACTTGAAAATACGATGTGGCTATCACAGAAACATGGGTAAAGGAAGGGCAGGATTGGCAGCAGAATATTGGAAGATGTAGATTCTTCAGGAGTGACAGAGGGAGATGTAAAAGGGGTGGGGGAGTTGTATTATTGGTTAAGGAGAATATTATAGCCGTACTGTGGGAGATCACCTGAGAGGGCTCACAGAATGAGGCATTCTGGGTGGAGCTCAGGAAGGGGGCAATCACAATGTTGGGTGTTTATTACAGCCCCCCCCCCCACTCCCAACTGCCAGCGAGAGATAGAGGAGCAGATGAGTAGAGAGATTTTGGATAGGTGCAAAAGTAACAGGGTTGCTGTGGTAGGGGATTTTAATTTCCCCTATATTGACTGGGACTCACTTAATGCTGGGGGTTTGGATGAACATAGAACATACAGTGAAGGAGGCCATTCGGCCCATCGAATCTGCACCGACCCACTTAAGCCCTCACTTCCACCTTATCCCCGTAACCCCTCCCAACCGTTTTTGGTCACGAAGGGCAATTTATCATGGCCAATCGACCTAATCTGCACGTCTTTAGACTGTGGAGGAAACCGGAGCACCCAGAGGAAACCCACGCAGACACGGGAAGAACGTGCAGACTGCGCACAGACAGTGACCCAGTGGGGAATCAAACCTGGGGCCCTGGCGCTGTGAAGCCACAGTGCTAATCACTTGTGCTACCATGCTGCCCAATCTTTACACAACATTAGATAAAACGTACAGCACAAAAACTGACCATTCAGCCCAACTGGGGCAGAGTTTGCAAGCTGCATCCAGGAAGCCTGCTTGATGCAATATATAGATAGACCAACTGGGGAAGGGGCAGTACTGGATCTGGTCTTGGGGAATCAGCCTGGACAGGTGGTTGAAGTTTCAGTAGGGGAACATTTTGGGAGTAGTGACCACAATTCCGTACGTTTTAGGGGACTTTTGAACAGGGATGAAGGTAACTCTCGGGTTAAGGTGGTAAACTGGGGAAAGGCAAATTACGATAACATTTTTTCAAAAAATAGTTTTTATTCTCCTCCTTTTTCACACTTTCTCCCAAATTTACAGCCAACAATAAACAATAATCAGTAAGAATGTAATGTCAATCCCCATATCAATAACAACGATCCCATCCTCCCACCCATAAACAAATGACAAAAAGGAATCAGGAATCACCCATAGTCGCCATTAACACACACAGTCCTTCTCCCCCCCCCCAACCCTCCCAGCCCCCAACCCCGCCAATGCACGATGTGATCCAATTCTCGAAAGTGCATAATGAATAACACCCATGAATTGTAGAACCCCTCCATCCTTCCCCTCAGTTCAAATTTGAACTTTTCAAGCGTCAAGAATTCCAGCAGGTCCCCCCACCACGCCAGGGCACAGGATGGAGAGGTTGATCTCTGCCTTAATAGGATCCGCCTTCGGGCGATCAACGAGGCGAAGGCGACAGCATCTGCATCCGCACCCATTTCCAACGCCAGCTGGTCCGACACCCCGAATATGGCCTCCCGAGTGCCTGGGTCCAGTTTCACGTGCATCACTTTAGAGATTACCCTAAAAGCCTCCTTCCAGTAATCCTCCAGCTTTGGACAGGACCAAAACATATGAACGTGATTTGCGGGGCCCCCCAGCAATGTTCACACATATCTTCTACCCCCTCACAGAGCCGGCTCATCCTCGCCCTTGTGAGGTGTGCTCTGTATACCACCTTCAGCTGTATCAGCCCCAACCTCGCACACGAGGTGGCGGCATTCACTCTCCGGAGCACCTCACACCAGAACCCCTCCTCCATACCCTGTCACAACTTTTCCTCCCTCCCACTTTGCCTTGATCCCTTCTAGCGACACCTTTGCTTCTCCAAAATAACCCCGTAAACCGCCGATAATACCCCATTCTCCAGTCCCCCTGTCGTCAGCACCTCCTCCAGCAATGTGGAAGCCGGCTCTACTGGGAAGCTCCTTTCTGGCAAAATCTCAAACCTGCATGTATCTAAATAATTTCCCCCTGCTCCAGCCCGTATTTCGCTCCCAGCTCCTTCAATGACCCCAATAAATAAATCTTTTAGTGTCCGAATTCCTTTCTCCTCCCATCTCTGAAAATTTCCATCCCACTTCCCTGGCTCAAATCTGTGGTTCCCCCGAATCGGCATTTCCCTTGACCCTGCCCCCAACCCGAAGTGCTGGTGAAACTGCCTCCAAATTCTCAACAAAGCTATTACTACCGGACTCCCTGAGTATCTCCCCGGGGCCGTCTGGGGCGGTGCTGTTGCTAGCACCTTCAATCCCGACCCCCGACCCAAACTCTCCTCAATTCTGACCCAACCCCTCTGACCCAGCTCTGTACCTTTTCCACATTCGCCAGCCAGTAATAACACATGAGGTTCGGAAGACCCAAAACCCTTGCCTGCCTTCCTCTCTGTTGTAATTCTGGCCACCTTTCCTCCCCATAGGAACGAGGTAATCATCCCTTCAAACTCTCTAAAAAAAGCATGAAAATCGGCAGGCATTGAAAAAGGAATTGCGGCAGCACATTCATATTAACCGCCTGTACCCGACCCGCCAATGACAGAGGGAGACCATCCCACCTTGCCAGATCAGCTTTCACCTTCCCCACTAAACTAGAAATGTTGTACCTATGGAGCCCCCCCCCCCCCCCCCCCCCCCCCCCGCCCACAATCTCAAGCAACCTGCATCCCCAGGCATCTAAAGTGAAACCCTGCCTTACAGAATGGCCCCTGACCCCACCCCTGGCCGAGACACCACAAAATATTGACTCTTGTCTAGATTTAGTTTGTACCCTGAGAAAGACCCAAACACCCGAAGCAGCTCCAGTATTCCCCCTATTGACACACTTGGTTCCGACACGTATAATAACAAGTCATTGGCATATAAGGACAGCTGATGCTCTATCCCCCCACTATCCCTTTCCATACCCCCCCGAACTTCTTAATGCGATGGCCAATGGCTCAATCGTGAGTGCAAACAGCAGGGGGGGGACATAGGATATCCCTGCCTTGTCCCACGGTGGAGAGGAAAGTATTCTGAGCTGATGTTGTTTGTGCAGACACTCGCCCTTGGCTCCTTATATAATATCTTTACCCAGTTCACAAATCTGGGTCCAATTCCAAACCGCTCCAGCACTGCTATCAAGTACCCGGTCAAACACTTTCTCAGCGTCCAATGCCACAACCACCTCTATTTCCTTCCCCTCCACTGACACCGTAACCACGTTCAATACTCTCCTAATGTTCGAAAAGAGCTGCCTCCCTCTCACAAACCCAGTCTGATCATCACCTATCACCTTCGGGAGGCACTTCTCCAGCCTACCTGCCAATACCTTCGCCAATATCTTTGGGTCCACATTTAAAAGAGATGTGGGCCTATACGACCAACATTGTTGGATCCTTATCTTTCTTAAGTAACAGTGAAATCGATGCCTGCCCCAAAGTTTGTGGTAACACCCCCTTCTCTATCGCCTCCTCAAACATCCCCACCATCAGGGATGGCAGCTTATCCTTGAATTTTTTTTAATATTCCACCGGAAATCCATCCGGCCCCGCCACCTTCCCCGACTGTATCCTCCCAATCGCATCTTTTATCTCCTGCTCCACTATCGCTCCTTCTAATGTAGCCCTGACCCCCTCCCCTAACCTCGGGTATTCCAACCCATCTAGAAATTCCTGCATCTCCCGGCCTCCCCCAGGTGGCTCTGACCTGTACAACCTCTCATAGAGTTCCTTAAAGACCTTGTTAATCTGATCTGCAGCTACCACCAACTTCCCTGACCTGTCCCGCACCTGGACAATTTCCCTTGCCGCAGCCTTCCTATGGAGCTGACCCACCTTCTCTCCATGCTCGTAAACTGCCCCCTTGCTCGCCTCAATTGGCACACCGCCTTCTTGGTAGATAGTCGGTCAAAGCTTGCCTGGAGTTCCTTCCTCTTTTCCAACTGCGCTGGGTCCCTATCTTCTGGATACCTCCTGTCTACCTCCAGCATTTAATCTATTACCCTATGACGTTCCAAACTCTCCTCTTTGTCTAGCCTAGCCTTGAGCGAGATCACCTTAGCCCTCACCACCGCCTTTAAAGCCTCCCAGACAACCTTTGACACCTCACACGTGCAGTTAAAACCTACATATTTCTCGATTACTTTTTCAATTGTCACAGAACCCTCGGTCCCCCATGTTAAGTAATGGGTTAAGAGACATTCCAATTAGTTGTCTCATTTATGTTAAGTATCCAATAATTGACACTGATATGTAAAGAGGCTGACAGGCTTTGTGTCAGGTGATGTGAAGTTAGAGTTTTGTGCAGAGTCTGTAGAAGTGTAATAAAGGTGTTTGTGGAAAAGGAGTAGGACCTTTGACTCTATACAACAGCATCTAAATGTCTAACACCCCAACAGTCCCACATCTAACTTCCACCCTGGTCTCTGTACCATCCCGTTCTCCAGTACCATATCCACCCAATGCGGAGCATGATCTGATGTTGCAATTACCGAGTACCATGACCCTTTAACCCCAGCCAGCAACGCCTTCCCCACTATGAAAAAGTCGATCCGCGAGTACATCTTATGGACTCCCGAGAAAAACGAGTACTCCCGTTCCCTCGGCTGGAGAAACCTCCAAGGATCCACCACTCCCATTTCCACCATTAGCCCAGCCAACGCCTTCGCCTCCCCTGATGGGGCCAGTGAGCACGGCCGTGACTTGTCCAATTTTGGCTCCTGCACCAACATCCAGTCCCCCCCAACTATCAGTTTGTGTGTGTCCAGGTCGGGAATGGCCCCAGACACCTTCTTCGCGAATCCCACATTGTCCCAATTGGGACCGTATACACTTATCAGCACCACTAATCTCCCCTCCAGCGCCCCTGTCACAATCACATATCTACCCCCTCTGATCTGCAACCACCTCTCCATCTGGAAGCGTACCCTTTTGCTGACCATTACCGCTACCCCGCGAGCCCTTCCATCAAATCCAGACTGGAACACCTGGCTAACCCAGTCCTTTTTATGTCTCACCTGGTCCTTCACCCTCAAGTGCGTCTCCTACAGCATTGCTACATCGGTTTTCAAACTTTTAAGATGCGCAAGCGCTCTTGACCTCTTGCCCGGACCTCCTAACCCTCTCACGTTCCACGTGACTATCCTAACTGGGGGTCTCTCACCACCCGCCCCTTCTTATCCATCATCATCATATCACTGGGCCCTGCCCCATAAGCCGTCCCTTTCCATGATTAACATCGAACCCTCTTCCCCCTCCCAGAAACCCCCCTGCACTTCCCCTCAAAAAATAACACCCAGTATCGATCCTCCCCCCACCTCGCTCACCTCGCTCACCTCAAGTCCTGGTAGATCCAGCACCACTGCACCTCACGCTTGTTCTTCACCCGGTTTAACACCTACTCCTTCATGTGGTATTTAAGGAAGCAGATAATTACTGCTCTCGTGGCTTATTTACTTTGGGTTTCGGCCGATGAGCTCGGCCCAGTTCATACCGGGAGGGGTCTTCACCCTCCCCCATCAACTCTGCCAGTCTCTTAGCAAAGTACTCAGTTGGCCTTGAGCCCTCTGCCCCTTCAGGCCCCATAATTCTCAGATTTTGTCGCCTCGAGCGGATCTCCAAGTACTCGAGCTTTGCTCAGAGTCCTCTGTTGACCTCCACCATCCTCTATCGTTCGTCTCCCATCGAAGTGATCTGGTCGCTGTGCTGTGACATGGCCTCCTCTACTACCTTCATCTTTGTTCTCTCACCTCGGCCGATGTCTTTGCCACATCCACCCTCACCGGGGCGATTGCCTCCTCCACCAATGATCTCAGTGCGACCACCATCTCCTTCCTCAACGCCTCCATGTGCCTCACAAACTGCTTCTCTAGCTCCACAGCCATCACCTTGGTCATCCTTTCCACTGTAAGTAGTGCGGCCCCACCATGCGGTCCGACATCCACCATCTTGTCAGCGCTTTTACTGGTTCTCTCATTCGACGGCGAACCCGGGTTTCATCCCTTCTTCACAGCTGTTTTTTGCATCCCTTGACCAATTAATATTTTTATCCTCCTTTCTTCAATCACGAGATAAATATTTTAAAAAAAGTAAAAAAAAAAATTTAAATTTAAAAATAAAAAATAAAAAAATAAATGAAAAAAAATTAATAATTAAAAAAAACTTTAAAAAATAAAAAATAAAAAAATTCAAAAATCAAAATTCAAAACATCTCGTCTCCTGGGACTGGATTTCAAACATCCCAAACATGCATTTTCAGCGGGGGGCCACCCGGTGTGTGCTGCTCCCCCTCTATATTCGTGCTGGATTCAGGCATCGCCTCAGGCCACACTCTTCCCCCGCCGCTTGCTTCGGGCTTGATGCCCCTGTTCCTCCGGTCACCAGGGTCCCCACTGGCCCGACCCGGCACCCATCCCTCAGGCCCCAACGGCCGAAGAAATCCCGACTGGCGAAACCACCGGAAAACGGCAAAACGGCTGGCGGGAGCCTTTCTCCAGCGCGGCCGCTCCGCTCACGCGCACCACCGGAAGTTAAAATTACGATAACATTAGAGAGGAATTTAAGAATTTGAATTGGGTGCGGGTGTTGGATAGTAAATCAACATCGGACATGTGGGAGTCTTTCAAGCGACAGTTGATTAGGATTCAGGAAAGTCACATTCAGAGGCCGGCCCACCGATTAGTGGGCCCCGATCGCCGGCCAGACCCCATCGGAGGCCCCCCCCCCCCCCCGGTGAATGAGCCCCCCCCCCACGTTCCCGCACAGTTCCCGCTGTCAGCGACCAGGGGTGGATAGTGCCGGCGGGACCCTGTCGTGTGGGAGCGGTCCACTCGGCCAATCCGGGCCGGAGAATCGGCGCAAACGGCGATTCTCTAAGCGGCTCGGCGCGATTCTTAAGGCGCTGGTTTCGGGGAGGGTGGGAGAATCGCGTGCTGGTGTCGGGGCGGTGTGGCGCAACTCGCGCGGCGCCCCGGCGATTGTCCCATCTGGCGTGGGGGGGGGGGGAGAATACCGCCCAGGGAGCCTTGGTAACGAGGGATATTGTGAATCTCGTCTAAAAGAAAAAGTAGACTTTTGTATGGTCTAGAAGGGTGGGGACAATCGAAACCCTTGAGGAGTACAAAGAAAGCAGGAAGGTACTGAAGCGGGAAATTAGGAGGGCTACGAGGGGTCATGAAAAGTTCCTGGCAAGTAGGATTAAGGTGAATCCCAAAGCTTTTTATTCATAAATAAAAAGCAAGAGGATGGCCAGGGAAAGGATTGGACCACTTAAGGACAGTGGGGGAAATCTATGTGTTGAGCCAGAGGAAATGGGTGAGGTACTAAATGAATACTTTGCATCAGTATTCACCAAAGAAAGAGACTTTGTGGAAGATCATTCTTGGGTAGGGTGGGTGGACAGTCTGGATCATGTTAACATCGAAAAGGAGGAGGTATTGGGTCTTTTAAAAGATATTAAGGTAGATAAGTCTCCTGGGCCGGATGGGATTTACCCCAGAATATTGAGGGAAGCAAGGGAGGAAATTGCTGGGGCCGTGACTGACATCTTTGTATCCTCATTGGCTACAGATGAGATCCCAGAGGACTGGAGAATAGCTCATGTGGTGCCGCTGTTTAAGAAAGGTAGCAGGGATAATCCTGGAAAATATTGGCCGGTGAGCCTCACATCGGTAGTAGGTACATTATTTGATCTTTATGTCGTCTTTGTCGACAGGAATAGTGCCGGAAGACTGGAGGATAGCAAATGTTGTCCCCTTGTTCAAGAAGGGGAGTAGAGACAACCCTGGTAATTATAGACCTGTGAGCCTTACTTCGGTTGTGGGTAAAATGTTGGAAAAGGTTATAAGAGATAGGGTTTATAATCATCTTGAAAAGAACAAGTTGATTAGCGATACTCAACACGGTTTTGTGAAGGGTAGGTCATGCCTCACAAACCTTATTGAGTTTTTTGAGAAGGTGACCAAACAGGTGGATCAGGGTAAAGCTGTTGATGTGGTGTATATGGATTTCAGTAAGGCGTTTGATAAGGTTCCCCACGGTAGGCTATTGCAGAAAATAAGGAAGTATGGAATTGAAGGTGATTTAGCGGTTTGGATCAGTAATTGGCTAGCTGAAAGAAGACAGAGGGTGTTGGTTGATGGCAAATGTTCATCCTGGAGTTCAGTTACTAGTGGTGTACCGCAAGGATCTGTTTTGGGACCACTGCTGTTTGTCATTTTTATAAATGACCTGGAAGAGGGTGTAGAAGGATGGGTTAGTAAATTTGCAGATGACACGAAGGTCGGTGGAGTTGTGGATAGTGCTGAAGGATGTCATAGGATACAGAGGGACATAGATAAGCTGCAGAGCTGGGCTGAGAGGTGGCAGATGGAGTTTAATGCGGAAAAGTGTGAGGTGGTTCACTTTGGAAGGAGTAACAGGAATGCAGAGTACTGGGCTAATGGTAAGATTCTTGGTAGTGTAGATGAACAGAGAGATCTCGGCATCCAGGTACATAAATCCCTGAAAGTTGCCACCCAGGTTAATAGGGCTGTTAAGAAGGCATATGGTGTGCTAGCCTTTATAAGCAGGGGGATTGAGTTTCGGAACCACAAGGTCATGCTGCAGCTGTACATAACTCTGGTGCGGCCGCACCTGGAGTACTGCGTGCAGTTCTGGTCACCACATTATAGGAAGGAAGTGGAAGCTTTGGAAAGGGTTCAGAGGAGATTTACTAGGATGTTGCCTGGTATGGAGGGAAGTTCTTACGAAGAAAGGCTCAGGGAATTGAGGTTGTTTTCGTTAGAGAGGAGAAGGCTGAGAGGTGACTTAATAGAGACATATAAAATAGTCAGAGGGTTAGATAGGGTGGACAGTGAGAGTCTTTTTCCTCGGATGGTGATGACCAACACGAGGGGACATAGCTTTAAATTGAGGGGTGGTAGGTATAGGACAGATGTCAGAGGCAGTTTCTTTACTCAGAGAGTAGTAGGGGTGTGGAACGCCCTGCCTGCAACAGTAGTAGACTCGCCAACTTTAAGGGCATTTAAGTGGTCACTGGATAGACATATGGATGAAAATGGAATAGTGTAGGTCAGATAGGCTTCAGATGGTTTCACAGGTCGGCGCAACATCGAGGGCCGAAGGGCCCGTACTGCGCTGTAGTGTTCTATGTTCTATGTTCTATTATTGGAGAGAATTCTCATGGACAGGATTTACACCCATTTTAAAACAAATGGACTCATTAGCGATAGACAGCATGGTTTTGTGAAGGGGAGGTCGTGCCTCACTAACTTGATCGGGTTTTTCAATTAGTCCAATTAGAACATACAATGCAGAAAGAGGCCATTCGGCCCATCAAGTCTGCACCGACCCACTTAAGCCCTCACTTCCACCCTATCTCCGTAACCCAATATTCCCATCTAACCTTTTTGATCACTAAGGGCAATTTAGCATGGCCAATCCACCTAACCTGCACGTCTGTGGGAGGAAACCAGAGCACCCGGAGGAAACCCACGCAGACACAGGGAGAATGTGCAGACTCTGCACAGACAGTGACCCAGCGGGGAATCGAACCTCTGATCCTGGCGCTGTGAAGCCACAGTGCTATCCACTTGTGCTACCGTGCTGCCCACTTTTTGAGGAGGTGACAAAGATGATTGATGAGGGGAGGATGGTGGATGTTGTTTACATGGACTTCAGTAAAGCCTTTGACAAGGTGCCTCATGGCAGACTGGTACAAAAGGCGAAGTCACACGGGCTCAGAGGTGAAGTGGTAAGGTGGATACAGAACTGGCTCGGTCACAGAAGGTAAAGGGTAGCAGTAGAAGGGTGTTTATCTGAATGGAAGATTGTGACTAGTGGTGTGCCACAGGGATCTGTGCTTGGGCCTCTGTTATTTGTAGTGTACATAAACGATTTGGAGGAAATTGTAACCGGTATGATTAGTAAGTTCGCGGATGACACCAAGATTGGTGGAGTGGGAGATAGTTTTGAGGACTGTCAGAAGATACAGCAGGACTTAGATAGGTTGGAGACTTGGGCAGAGAAATGGCAAATGGAGTTTAATCCAGACAAATGTGACATTTTGGTAGGTCTAACATAAGAGGGGAAATATACAGTAAATGGTAAAACTCTGGGCGTGCAGATCCACAGATCTTTGAAAGTGGCAACACAAGTGGACAAGGTAGTCAAGAAAGCATACAAAATGCTTGTCTTCATTGAACAGGGCATTGAATATAAAAACTGGCAAGTCATGCTGCAGTTGTATAGAACCTTGGCAAGGCACTTGGAATATTGCGCAAAATTCTGGTCGACACACGACCAGAAGGATGTGGAGGCTTTGGAGAGGGTGTAGAGGAGGTTTACCAGGATGCTATCTGGTCTGGAGGGTGTTAGCTATGCGGAGAGGCTGAATAGACTCAGACTGTTTTTATTGGAAAGGTGGAGGTGACCTGGTAGAGGTCTACAAGATTATGAGGGGCATGGATAGAGTGGATGGGCAGACACTCTTTCCCAGGGTGGAGGGGTCAGTCACCAGGGGGCAGAGGCTTAAGGTCCATGGGACGAAGTTTAGAGGAGATGTGTGAGGCAGGCTTTTTACGCAGAGGGTGGTGAGTGCCTGAAACGCGCTGCCAGGGGAGGTTGTGGAAGCAGATACATTAACGCCATTCAAAAGGCATCTTGACAAACACATGGATAGGATGGGTATAGAGCAGGGGTGGGCAAACTACGGCCCGCGGGCCGCATGCGGCCCGCCAAAGGTCTTTATGCGGCCCACCAAGTCATTAAAAAAAAATGTTTTAAAAATTTTTTTTATTTTTTTTATTTTTAATTTTTTTTTAAGGTTAATGGGGGGGCTGTTGGGTTACTTACTGGTATAGGGTGGATATGTTGACTTGAGTAGGGTGATCATTGCTCGGCACAACGTCGAGGGCCGAAGGGCCTGTTCTGTGCTGTACTGTTCTATGTTCTATATGAGGCACCCAGAATCATAACCGGGTGAAGTAATTATTTTACTTAATATACTATGCGGCCCTTTAAAATTGTGAATTTCTGAATGTTGCCCTTGCACGGAAAAGTTTGCCCACCCCTGGTATAGAGGGATATGGCACAAGGAAGTGCTGAGGGTTTTGGCAAAGATTGGTATCATGACCGGTACAGGCTTGGAGGGCCGAAGGGCCTGATCCTGTGCTGTATTGTTCTTTGTTCGTTGAGTGTTGCAGTAGGGAGGCGGAGACTGGGACGGGGAGAGTGAGGCGGTGGGAGAGTGGGGCAGGGGGGGAGAATGGGGGAGGAGCCTGGGGAGAGTGTGGGGGAGAAGTGGGTGGGGAGAGTGTGGGGGAGAAGAGTGTGGTGAGGGAGAGGATGGGGAGATTGGAGGGGGAGGGGATAGTGCGAGAGGGTGGGGAGAGGGGGGAGTGGGAAGAGTGTGGAGAGGGGGGAGGGGGAATGGTAGAGAGGGGGAAAGGGTGGAGAGTGAAAGGGGGGAGGGTGGAGAGTGGAGGGGGAAGGGTGGAGGGGGCAGGGTGGAAGGGGGAAGGGGAGAGTGGAGGGGGAAGGGTGGAGAGTGGAGGGGGAAGGGTGGAGAGTGGAGGGGAAGCGTGGAGAGTGGGGGGAGTGGTGCAGAGTGGGGGGAGAGTGGGGGGGAGTGAGTGTGGGGGAGGGGAAGACAAATTGAGGGAGAGAGGGAGAGGGGAGGGAAGACTGGAGGAGGGGGAAAGTGGAGGAAGAAGGTGCAGGGAGAGAGCAGCAGTTTAGGGATGAGGAGAATCTGAGGGGCAGTTTGGGGAGGGGGAGGGTATGATGGGCAGTTTGGGGCGGGGGCCAGAGTCTGAGGGGCAGCTTGGGGAGGGGGAGAGTCAGCGGCAGTTTGGAGGGGGGAGAGTCTGAGGGGCAGTTTGTGGAGGGGGAGAGTGAGCAGCAGTTTGGGGAGGGGGAGGGTAAGCAGCAGTTTGGGGAGGGGGAGGTTCTGAGGGGCAGTTTGGGGAGGAGAGGGGGAGAGTCTGAGGGGCAGTTTGTGGAGGGGGAGGGGGGAGAGTGAGCAGCAGTTTGGGGAGGGGGAGAGTAAGCAGCAGTTTGGGGAGGAGGAGAGTAAGCAGCAGTTTGGGGAGGGGGGAGAGTGAGCAGCAGTTTGGGGAGGGGGAGAGTGAGCAGCAGTTTGGGGAGGGGGAGAGTGAGCAGCAGTTTGGGGAGGGGGAGAGTGAGCAGCAGTTTGGGGAGGGGGAGAGTAAACAGCAGTTGGGGAGGAGGAGAGTAAGCAGCAGTTTGGGGAGGGGGAGAGTGAGCAGCAGTTTGGGGAGGGGGAGAGTGAGCAGCAGTTTGGGGAGGGGGAGAGTTAGCAGCAGTTTGGGGAGGAGGAGAGTAGGCAGCAGTTTGGGGAGGAGGAGAGTAAGCAGCAGTTTGGGGAGGGGGGAGAGTCTGAGGGCCAGTTTGGGGAGGGGGGAGAGTCTGAGGGGCCGTTTGGGGAGGGGGAAGGGGGGGTCCGAGGAGCAGTTTGGGGAGGGGGAAGGGGGGGGTTCCGAGGAGCAGTTTGGGGAGGGGGAAAGGGGAGGATCTGAGGGGCAGTTTGAGGAGGGCGGAGAGAGTCTGAGGGGCAGTTTGAGGAGGGGGGAGAGTCTGAGGGGCAGTTTGAGGAGGGGGAGGGTCTGAGGGGCAGTTTGAGGAGGGGGAGGGTCTGAGGGGCAGTTTGAGGAGGGGAGGGTCTGAGGGGTAGTTTGAGGAGGGGGAAGGGGGAGGATCTGAAAGGGCAGTTTAAGGAGGGGGAGGGGGACAGTGAGCGACAGTTTGGGGATTTTTTTTTTGAGAAGATAAAGAATAGATGACTCAAGGCAGGTGCAAAAACAAGGATAGGGTTGAACAAGATCTTAACAAGGATCTGCACTTTTAAACTGGCCAGGCATGTGACAGCGATTATCTCAGTCACTTCTGTAAAAAGCTGAATGACTGAGTATTTTGTGAAATCCAATGACGAATAATAATTGCGTCTTCTGGTTGACGCAAACTGATAGATTTCAGGGGCAGCACAATGCACAGTGGTTAGCACTGTTGCCTCATGGCACTGAGGACCTGGGTTTGATCCCGGGTCACTGTCTGTGTCTACATGAGTCTTGCTCCACAACCCAAAGATGTGCAGGGTTAGGTGGATTGGTCACACTAAATTGCCCCTTAATTGGACAAAAATTAATTGGGTATTTTAAACAAAACCTGATGGATTTCATTCCCAACTATGGGAAATGGGAATCAGATACACCAACTGACAGAGAAAAAGCCATCTGCCATTTGTGAGGGCCACAAAGAATCCAGCACGAGTTTGTAGAATCAAAAGAAATAACTTAATTTACAATTACATATATATACAACAGCAGCTTACTCCACCACTGCTCTCTCCTCTAGCTGGTTCCACACTGACTAGCTCTATTTATGCAGATGACTCTGCTAATGATTTCTCCGCCCTCCTCGTTGGGGGAGCTCATACTCATTAAGGATTGTGGGTTGCCATTAGCTCCCAATCATTAATGATCTGCCAGGTTATAAAAGGCAGGCCCCTGTACCATCAACCAACTAGATTTTTATATCAATCCCAGCGGCTCACTAAGCTCATTGACAGCTTCTATGATCACTGAAATTAGGGATATGGGGAGAAAGCATAGAACATAAAACATTACACTGAACATTACAGCGCAGTACAGGCCCTTCGGCCCTCGATGTTGCGCCGACCTGTGAAACCACTCTAAAGCCCATCTACACCATTCCCTTATCATCCATATGTTCATCCAATGACCATTTAAATGCCCTTAATGTTGGCGAGTCCACCACTGTTGCAGGCAGGGCATTCCATGCCCTTACAACTCTCTGAGTAAAGAACCTACTTCTGTCATCTGTCCTATATCTATCTCCCCTCAATTTAAAGCTATGTCCCCTCGTGCTAGCCATCACCATCCGAGGAAAAAGGCTCTCACTGTCCACCCTATCTAATCCTCTGATCATTTTGTATGCCTCAATTAAGTCACCTCTTAACCTTCTTCTCTCTAACGAAAACAGACTTAAGTCCCTCAACCTTTCCTCATAAGGTCTTCCATCCATACCAGGCAACATCCTGGTAAATCTCCTCTGCACACTTTACAATGTTTCCATAGCCTTCCTATAATGCGGCGACCAGAACTGCACGCAATACTCCAAATGCGGCCGCACCAGACTTTTGTACAGCTGCAACATGAACTCATGACTCCGAAACCCAATCCCTCTACCAATAAAAGCTAACATACCGTATGCCTTCTTAACAACCCTATCAACCTGGGTGGCAACTTTCAGGGATCTATGTACATGGACACCGAGATCTCTCTGCTCATCCACACTACCAAGAGCCTAGTACTCTGTCTTCCTGTTACTCCTTCCAAAATGAATCAACTCACACTTTTCTGCATTAAACTCCATTTGCCACCTCTCAGCCCAGCTCTGCAGCTTATCTATGTCCCTCTTAAACCTGCAACATCCTTCCGCACTGTCTACAACTCCACCGACTTTAGTGTCATCTGAAAATTTACTCACCCATCCTTCTACGCCCTCCTGCAGGTCATTTATAAAAATGACAAACAGCAGTGGCCCCAAAACAGATCCTTGTGGTATACCACGAGTAACTGAACTCCAGGATGAACATTTGCCATCAACCACCACCCTCTGTCTTCTTACAGCGAGCCAATCTCTGATCCGAACTGCTAAATCACTCTGAATCCCATGCCTCCACATTTGCTGCAATAGCCTACCGTGGGGAACCTTATCAAACACTTTACTAAAATCCATATACACCACATCAACTGCTTTACCTTCGTCCACCTGTTTGGTCACCTTCTCAAATAACTCAATAAGGTTTGTGAGGCACGACATACCCTTCACAAAACCGTGTTGACTATCCCTAATCAAATTATTCCTTTCTAGATTATTATAAATCCTATCTCTTATAAACCTTTCCAAGACTTTGCCCACAACAGAAGTAAAGCTCACTGGTCTATAGTTACAGGGGTTGTCTCTACTCCCCTTCTTGAACAAGGGGACAACATTTGCTATCCTCCAGTCTTCTGGCACTATTCCTCTAGACAATGACAACATAAAGATCAAAGCCAAAGGCTCAGCAATCTCCACCCTAGCTTCCTAGAGAATCCTAGGATAAATCCCATCCGGCCCAGGGGACTTATCTATTTTCACACTTTCCACAATTGCTAACACCTCCTCCTTATGAACCTCAAGCCCTTCTAGTCTAGTAGCCTGTAACTCAGTATTTTCCTCGACAACATCGTCTTTTTCCTGCGTGAATACTGACGTCAAATATTCATTTAGCACCTCTCCTATCTCCTCAGACTCCACGCACAACTTCCCACTACTGACCTTGACTGGCCCTACTCTTACCCTAGTCATTCTTTTATTCCTGACATACCTATAGAAAGCTTTAGGTTTATCCTTAATCCTATCTGCCAAAGACTTCTCATGTCCCCTCCAGGCTCTTCTCAGCTCTCTCTTTAGGTCCTTCCTAGCTAACTTGTAACTCTCGAGCGCCCTAACTGGACCTTCAAGTCTCATCTTTACATAAGCCTCCTTCTTCCTCTTGACAAGTGATTCAACTACTTTAGTAAACCACGGTTCCCTTGCTTGACCACTTCCTCCCTGCCTGACAGGTATATACTTATCAAGGACACACAGGAATAGGTAATTGTGATAGAAGGTCAGCTATGATCATATTGGATGACAGAGCTGGCTCGAAGGGCCGAATGGCCTACTCCTGTTCTCTCTGTGAGTTGCTCTTTGAGTAGTGCCCTGTTCATCCTCTGGTTTAACAGATGATCAAAGGCTTTCATCTGATACAAGTCATGTTGTGAGTGTTCATGAATCATAACTTCCTTTCCCTCCTCAATGACAGATTAATAAATGTAACATAACAACATAGAAAGTTAGGACTAATAGCAACCAGGCCATCCAGTCCTTCGAGCCTGCTCTGTCACTCAGTACAATCATGGCTGATCTGATCGTGTCCCAATGCTGTCTGCCCCTCCTAACCCTTCACACCCTTGATTATCAAAAACCTGTCTAACTCTGCCTTGACCCAGCTCCCACCACTCTCTGGGGTGAATTCCATGGACTAACGACTTTCTGAGGGAAAGAATTCTCCACATCTCAAGCTTAAAAGGCGGCCCTCTTATTTGTGAACTTTGTAACCCAGTTCTAGTTTCTCCCACAAGAGGAATCGGGCTCATGATATCCACCCTGTCAAGTCCCCTCAGGATCTTATGGGCAGAATTTTAACAATAGCGAGTGAACTGTGCTCACCCTGACAGTCAGTGCGTAATGTGCTACTGCTGACTGTCAGAAGCCCACTGCCATTTCACGCTCACTTAAACATTGGTTAGCAGTGGGCGGAACTTCTGGCTGAACTTGGAGTGAAGTCCCAGCTCTCCAACTCGGCCAAGCACAGTATTCAGAAGCAGTACTGCATCATTCTGCTTGTGACCACATCCAGAGATGGTTGGAAGGGATCGTGGTGTCAGGGTGGCAGGAGAGGATTGGAGGGTCAGAACTCCAAGGTCCTGGTGAGGAGGGCACCCCAAATCTGAAGGGGACTTTTGAATTCCATCCATTCAATGTTACACTACCCCTCCCCCTCCCCCTCAGGACCCGCCTTGGGGGTAATGTAAAATTCTGTCCTATATGTTTCAAGAATGTGAAATTCTCTGTTGGGTCTAACAGGATGTCTTGAGAACGTAGTGTTGACAAAGAACATCAAACTTGAGTTATTGAACAAAGCTGATTTATTTACACTACTAAATTAGAGATTCTAACCAGTCAACAAGGAATAAGATATTAAATAAAACTATACGATATCTCTTACAACAGAACTCTATGCTTTGCAACTAATCTATCTCAAGCCTAACTACCTTCTCCCAGAATCCCAGGAGTCACATGATATTTATACAAATGCTCGTCGTCTCCATCTGGTGGTGAGAAGTATTAACATCTTACTGTTAACCCTCTGTATTCCTTCCAATACACATATTGTTACAAAGAAGATAACCTCTCATTCTTCTAAACCCCTGTGGGTCCAACCCTTTTTTTTCTTCGTTTCTATTTTTTTTTCGAAAATCACTTCGAAACCACTGAAATGAGAGAATCTGCTTGGAGGCTTTCACAGAATGAGTGCCATTTATCAATATTGGCCCATAACTTTGGAGTTTTCTGTGCCTCGATCGGCCCATCAGTGCTGTTGTGCTGACACCACACATAATGTTTCAGATCATGCATTTATGAATTTCAGAAACTTTCTTCACATTGAACGGACCAAATGTCATTTATCCAACACGAGGGGCAGCAGAGCCCAGTGCAAACAGGGATTACCAGAGACTTTGACGCCATCTAGTGAGACGCTTTGGAATTATTTTTGCTCACAAGAGCTTTTTAAAAATTCATTCTTGGGAATATTTTTTTTTTACACAGATGGTAATGGGTGCCTGGAACTTGCTGCCAGAGGAGGTGGTGGAAGCAGGGACGATCGTGACTTTTAAAGGGCATCTTGACAAATACATGAATAGGATGGGAATAGAGGGATACGGACCCAGGAAGTGTAGAATATTTTAGTTTCGACGGGCAGCATGGTCGGCGCAGGATTGGAGGGCCAAAGGGCCTGTTCCTGTGCTGTACTTTTCTTTGTTCTTTGTTATGGGCTTCGCTGGCTAGGCCAGCATTTATTGCCCATTCCGAATTGCCCTCAGGAAGGTGGGGGTGAGCTGCCTTCTTGAACCGCTGGAGTCAATGTGGTGTAGGTACACCCAAGATTTCTATTATGGAGGGAAGTGAAGGAATGGCAAATAAGTTCTGGGGGGTGGGGGGGGGGGAGGATTGTGAGCAGCTTGAAAGGGAACTTGATGTTCCAAAGTGTCTGCTATTGTCGTCCTTGGTGAGGTTGTAGGTTTGGAAGATGCTGTCTAAGGAGCCTTGGTTAGTTGCAGCAGTGCATATTGTGGATGGTACACACGGCTGCGCCTGTGCGTCGATGGTGGAGGGAGTGAAGATTTAAGGTGGTGGAAGGGGTGCCAATTAAGCAGGCCACTTTGTCCGGATGGTGACGAGCTTCTTGAGTATTGAGTATTCCATCAATACTGTGCCTGACTTGTGCCTTGTAGATGTTGGACAGGCTTTGGAGAGTCAGGAAATGAGTTACTCATGTTCGGACTCCCGTATGAGAATCCCAGCAATTTGTAAGACAGTGAGGCAAGAATACTAAACCACAGGAGTGATAACACTGTCCAATAGGTATCTTTTATGTTAAACAAACTTTAATTTCAACACAGAATAAATCACAATAGCAATATACCAACAGCGTCCCAATTAACAGCTCTGACAGTTCTTAAATAAAAGAGAAAAAAAACTTACCTCACTATCTACACCTGCCAATGTATATTCCAATCAAGCAACCCAATACAGTTCAAATGATATCGCGCAACAATCGCCAGGCAGTAATTCTCCCTCCCAGTCGGGGAACACTTCAGTAGTCAAGGGTATTCAGCCTCTGATCTTTGGGTAAGTGTTCTCCAAGGCAGCCTTCAGGACGCACGACAATGCAGAATCGCCGAGCAGAAACTCATAGCCAAGTTATGCACGCATGAGTGCAACCTGAACCGGGACCTTGGATTCATGTCTCACTACATTAACCCCCCCACTATCTGGCCTGGGCTTGCAAAATCCTACCAACTGTCCTGGCTTGAGACAATTCACACCTCTTTAACCTGTGATTATCCCTCTCTCCAGTCACTCCGTCTGGACCTGTAAAGACATAATTACCTGCAAAGACTCGCACTCAAGGTATCATCTTGCATCATTGACTTTGTGAATATATGTGTTTCTGGAACCTACCTCTTCACACACCTAATGAAGGAGCTGCACCCCAAAAGCTAGTGATTCCAAATAAACCTGTTGGACTTTAACCTGGTGTTGACTAGAAACAGCTTGGATCTGAAATGAAAATTAGCCTCATTCTCTAAAACCCGATGGCAAGAACAGTCCTTTTAAAAACGGCCGTTAAAGTTTTAGAATTTCTACCTTCTCCATCTTCAAAGGTCATTGAAAGTGGCACCGCAGGTGGAGAAGGTAGTCAAGAAGGCATACGGCAAGCTTGCCTTCATTGGCCGGGGCATTGAGTATAAAAATTGGCAAGTCATGTTGCAACTGTATAGAACCTTAGTTCGGCCACACTTCAATTCTGGTCGCCACACTACCAGAAGGATGTGAAGGATTTAGAAAGGGTGCAGAAGAGATTTACCAGGATGTTGCCTGGTATGGAGGGCATTAGCTATGAGAAGAGATCGGATAAACTCGATTTGTTCTCACTGGAACGGCGGAGGTTGAGGGAGTGACCTGATAGAAGTCTACAAAATTATGAGAGACATGGACAGAGTGGATAGTCAGAGACTTTTTCCCAGCGTGGAAGAGTCAATTACTAGGGGACATAGATTTATGGTGCGAGGGGCAAGATTTAGGGGAGATATGCGAGGGACGTTTTTTTACACAGAGGGTCGTGGGTGCCTGGAACTCGCTGCCGGAGGAGGTGGTGGAAGCAGGGACGATAGTCACGTTTAAGAGGTATCTTGACAAATACGTGAATAGGATGGGAATAGAGGAATATGGACCCCGGAAGTGTGGAAGATTTCAGGTTTGGCCAGCTGCATGGCCGGTGATGTGTTAGGCAGGTTGGTTCGACGTTGACTGCAACTGGATGCAGTGAAGCTAGAAACAGACGTCTGACACAGGAGATGATCCCAACACTGTTTTATTTAATTCGTGGACTGCTGTACATGTTCTGCTGTGGGTTGACACTCTACTAATCCAACCGATGACCTCTTACTGGCTTGACCAGACTTACTCACTACCGCATGGTAATAGTGCTCACTAGCTTGTGCTCTCTGACTGTCTCAGTATCTGAGTCCTGAGAGAGAGAGTCTTAATGCCCTGTGGGCTTTATAGTGGTGGTGTCCTGTCTGGTGATTGGTTGTTCTGTGTTGTGGGTTCATTGGTCATCCTGTGTGTCAATCACTGCCTGTCTGCATCTCATTATATACATGAGTGGCTATTATGACAGTCAGTACAGGCTTGGAGGGCCTGTTGCTGTGCTGTACATTTCTTTGTTCTTTATTCTTTGAAAGCTGAACATTGGGAAAGATGCTCAGTTGGTAAATGATCATTTGTTTTGACCTGGCACCACAGTGCGGTGGATATTTCCAGCATGCTGTCTTTGTTACATCAGATATACTTGCTGCCAGATAAAATTGGTTCACATTACGGAATCAAATCATTAGATACAAATGGATCCACTTAATCCCATTATGAATGCCAAGAAATGATATTGCCATAAATAAACCACTTCAACCTTCCCAGAGCTGAGTGAGCACTGACAATTCAATTTATAACAATACTTTTCTCAATAGAGGAATAAACCAGCTCAGATATTGTTAATGGAATCAATGCTAACATTCCAGACAAAGAGCAAATGTTATGCTCAGTCTCCCTGGCTGATATGGTGACACTAAATTGAGCGCCACGCAACATGGCATGCCCATCACCGACCTGCCTGCACCCGATGTCACAGATACGTTACCAGTTGAGGGGGAGAGTTGGGTGGCCCACTTATCAAAGGGAGGCCCTCGAGTGGCCAATTAATAGTCAATTAGGTGCCTCCTCCCACCGCTACTGGGGTTTTACCCACAGTATACGGGCAGGAGGCCAGTACCATTGGAGCAAATAGCCCAGTAAAACCTGGTGAGCCCGTGGTTGGGCTGGGCATGTGCTCAGAGGGCAGCAGAGCGGAGCTACTGATTGGCTGTTCCGGGGAGATTTGCATACGTGCAGTGCGGTCAGCATAATCTGAAGGTGTACTTGTGGAAGAGACCTGAGGTGTTCGAGTGAAGTCAAGCATCCAGCAGAGGGCAGCAGAGCGGAGCTACTGATTGGCTGTTCCGGGGAGATTTGCATACGTGCAGTGCGGTCAGCGTAATTTGAAGGTGGTTTGTGAAGGGGCTGTTGTCAAGTGACAGTTAAACCCGAAACACTTCCTCAGTGTTTCCCTTCCTACCTCCTTCTCTAACCAAAAAAAAAACAACCGTGGTTGTTGGGAAGGTAAGTTTGTCTCTTTAAAAACTTACCTTGAAGGGTGACATCACAGCAAAGCAGTGACCTGATTGGCTGGCAAGGAAAGTGCTCCAGTTAGCAGTTGCTGGGAGAAATTTAACTCTTCGTGTTTTGGTGAGTATTGTGATTGGGAAGTAAAATCTTTATTCCTTTCACTTTTTAATTATTTGATACTATATTTGTAATCAGTTAAGGTAAAGGGTAAAAATGACAGGAGATCCCAGACCCGTGTTATGCTCCTCATGCGCAATGTGGGAGTTCAGGGACGCGGTCCGATGCCCCTGACTCCTTCATGTGCGGGAAGTGTGTCCAGCTGCAGCTCCCGATAGACCGCATGCCGGCTCTGGAGCTGCGGATGGACTCACTTTGGAGCATCCGCGATGCTGCGGAGGCTGTGGATAGCACATTTAGTGAGTTGGTCACACCGCAGATTAGGATTGGTGAGGGAGACAGGGAATGGGTGACCAAAAGGCAGAGAAAGGGAAGGAAGGCAGTGCAGGTGTCCCCTGCGGTCATCTCCCTCCAAAACAGGTATACCGTTTTGGATACTGTTGGGGGAGATGACTCACCAGGGGAAGGCAGTAGTAGCCAGGCTCATGGCACCGTGGCTAGCTCTGCTGCACAGAAGGGCCGGAAAAAGACTGGCAGGGCTATAGTCATAGGGGATTCAATTGTAAGGGGAGTAGACAGGCGTTTCTGTGGTCGAAAACGAGACTCCAGAATGGTATGTTGCCTTCCGGGTGCCTGGGTCAGGGATGTCTCCGATCGGCTGCAGGACATACTGAAGGGGGAGGGTGAACAGCCAGTTGTCGTGGTGCATATAGGCACCAATGATATAGGTAAAAAAAAGGGATGAGGTCCTACAATCAGAATTTAGGGAGTTAGGAGATAAGTTACAAAGTAGGACTCAAAGGTAGTAATCTCAGGATTGCTACCAGTGCCACGGGACAGTCAGAGTGGAAATTCAAGAATAGTCAGAATGAATACGTGGCTTGAGAGATGGTGCAGGAGGGAGGGGTTCAGATTTTTGGGACATTGGAACCGGTTCTGGGGGTGGTGGGAACATTACAAACCGGATGGTCTACACTTGGGCAGGACTGGAACCAATGTCCTAGGGGGTGCGTTTGCTAACACTGTTGGGGAGGTTTTAAACTAATGTGGCAGGGGGATGGGAACCAGATTAGGAAGTTAGAGGTCAGTAAAGAAGCAGCAACTAAAGCCGGTAAGGTACGAGACAATAAACTCAATGTGACTAAGGGGAAGAGTAGACAGGGAAGAGATGATGAATTCAAAGGGACAGATGGTCTGAGGTGCATTTGTTTTAATGCGAGTAGTGTAGCAGGTAAGGCAGATGAACTTAGGGCTTGGATCAGTACCTGGGAATATGATGTTATTGGTATTACTGAGACTTGGTTGAGGGAAGGGCAGGACTGGCAACTGAATATCCCAGGGTATAGATGCTTCAGGAGGGATAGAGAGGGAGGTAGAAAGGGTGGAGGAGTTGCATTACTCGTCAGAGATGATATCACAGCTGTGATTAAGGAGGGCACGATGGAGGATTCGAGCACTGAGACAATATGGGTGGAGCTGAGAAATAGGAAGGGTGCAGTAACATTGTTGGGACTTTACTACAGACCTCCCAAAAGCGAGCATGAAGTAGAGGTACAAATATGCAGACAGATTATAGAAAAATGTAGGAGCAATAGGGTGGTTATGATGGGAGATTTTAACTTCCCCAACATTGAATGGGATTCGTGTAGTGTTGGAGGCGTAGATGGAGCAGAGTTTGTAAGGAGCATCCAGGAGGGTTTTTTAGAGCAGTATGTAAATAGTCCAATTCAGGAAGGGGCCATACTGGACCTGGTATTGGGGAATGATCCCGGCCAGGTGGTTGATGTCTCAGTCGGTGATTACTTTGGGAATAGCGATCACAATTCCGTAAGTTTTAGAATACTCATGGACAAGGACAAGAATGGTCCGAAAGGAAGAGTGCTAAATTGGGGAAAGGCAGAGTATCACAAAATTCGGCAGGAGCTAGGGAATGTAGATTGGGAGCAGCTGTTTAAGGGTAAATCCACATTTGAAATGTGGGCGTCTTTTAAGGAAAGGTTGATTAGAGTGCAGGACAGACATGTTCCTGTGAAAATGAAAGATAGAAATGGCAAGATTAGGGAACCGTGGATGACGGGTGAAATTGTGAGACTAGTTAAGATGAAAAAGGAAGCATACATAGGATTGAGGCAGCTCAAAAGTGATGAAGCTTTGGAGGAATATCGGGAAAGGACGAATCTCAAACGCGCAATAAAGAGGGCTAAAAGGGGTCATGAAATATCTTTGGCTAACAGGGTTAAGGAAAATCCCAAAGCCTTTTATTCGTATATAAGGAGCAAGTGGGTAACTAGAGAAAGGATTGGCCCACTCAAAGACAAAAGAGGGAATTTATGCATGGACTCAGAGGAAATGGGTGAGATTCTTACTGAGTACTTTGCATCGGTATTCACAAAGGAGAGGGACAAGACGGATATTGAGGCTAGGGATGGATGTTTAAATACTCTAGGTCAAGTTGTCATACGGAAAGGGGAAGTTTTGGGTATTCTAAAAGACATTAGGGTGGACAAGTCCCCAGGACCGGATGGGATCTATCCCAGGTTACTGAGAAGCGAGGGTTGAAATAGCTGGGGCCTTAACAGGCATCTTTGCAGCATCCTTGAGCACGGGTGAGGTCCCGGAGGACTGGAGAATTGCTAATGTTGTCCCTTTGTTTAAGAAGTGTAGCAGGGATAATCCAGGGAATTATAGACCTGTGAGCTTGACGTCAGTGGTAGGCAAACTGTTGGAGAAGATACAGAGGGATAGGATCTATTCACATCTGGAAGAAAATTGACTTATCAGTGATAGGCAGCATGGTTTTGTGCAGGGAAGGTCATGTCTTACAAACCGTACAAGAATTCTTTGAGGAAGTGACAAAGTTAATTGATGAGGGAAGGGCTGTAGATGTCATATACATGGACTTTAGTAAGGCGTTTGATAAGGTTTCCCATGGCAGGTTGATGGAAAAAGAGAAGTCGTATGGGGTTCAGGGTGTACTAGCTAGATGGATAAAGAACTGGCTGGGCAACAGGAGACGGAGAGCAGTGGTGGAAGGGAGTGTCTCAAAATGGAGAAGGGTGACTAGTGGTGTTCCACAGGGATCCGTGCTCGGACCACTGCTGTTTGTGATCTACATAAATGACATGGAGGAAAGTATAGGTGGTCTGATTAGCAAGTTTGCAGATGATACTAAGATTGGTGGAGTTGCAGATAGCGAGGATGACTGTCAGAGAATACAACAAAATATAGATAGATTGGAGAGTTGGGCAGAGAAATGGCAGATGGAGTTCAATCCAGGCAAATGCGAGGTGATGCATTTTGGAAGATCTAATTCAAGAGCGGACTATATGCTCAATGGAAGGGTCTTGGGGAAAATTGATGTACAGAGAGATCTGGGAGTTCAGGTCCATTGTACCCTGAAGGTGGCAACGCAGGTTGATAGAGTGGTCAAGAAGGCATACAGCATGCTTGCCTTCATCGGACGGGGTATTGAGTACAAGAGTTGGCAGGTCATGTTATAGTTGTATAGGACTTTGGTTAGGCCACATTTGGAATACTGCGTGCAGTTCTGGTCGCCACATTACCAGAAGGATGCGGATACTTTGGAGATGGTGCAGAGGAGGTTCACCAGGATGTTGCCTGGTATGGAGGGTGTTAGCTATGAAGAAAGGTTGAGTAGATTAGGATTGTTTTCGTTGGAAAGACGGAGGTTGAGGGGGGACCTGATTGAGGTCTACAAAACGATGAGAGGTAAAGACAGGGTGGACAGCAACAAGCTTTTCCCAAGAGTGGGGGTGTCAGTTACAAGGGGTCACGATTTCAAGGTGAGAGGGGGAAAGTTTAAGGGAGATGTGCGTGGAAAGTTTTTTACGCAGAGGGTGGTGGGTGCCTGGAATGCTTTACCAGCGGAGGTGGTAGAGGCGGGCACGATAGCATCATTTAAGAGGCATCTCGACAGGTATATGAACGGGCGGGAACAGTGGGAAGTAGACCTTGGAAAATAGGAGACAGGTTTAGATAAAGGATCTGGATCGGCGCAGGCTGGGAGGGCTGAAGGGCCTGTTCCTGTGCTGTAATTTTCTTTGTTCTTTGTTCTTTGTTCTGTTCGGGTAACTTATGCTCATCAGAGCCCCCCCACCTAAGTCCTTTCAGAACTCCTCACCAACATCTTCATCTTTGAAGCTCCCGGGTGACACTATGCAGGTCCGGCAGGATCAATTCCTGGCCTGGCTACGGGATGACTACACGAGCTCCACACAGGAGGATGCCATCTTCTATACTCAGCTCCTACTCTTTAAAGACATACAGGCTGATGTGGGTCCCCTGCAATCTACCCGCAGTAAAATATGGGCATAGCGGCGTTCCAAAAAATATGCCAGAGTTCTGGAAGTGTATGTGATGGGGCGACCTGTGCCATTATTCCATCAATGGGACAGCACCTCCCAGAAGCCATATGGAGAAGCGTCACAGGTAAGAACAATCAGCTGGGAGAATCACAGTGAGCCAGCAGCCGGGAGAATCACAGTGGGCCAGCAGCCGGGAGGATCACAGTGGGCCAGCAGCCGGGAGGATCACAGTGGGCCAGCAGCTGGGAGGATCACAGTGGGCCAGCAGCCGGGGGGATCACAGTGGGCCAGCAGCCGGGGGGATCACAGTGGGCCAGCAGCCAGGAGGATCACAGTGGGCCAGCAGCCGGGGGGATCACAGTGGGCCAGCAGCCGGGAGGATCACAGTGGGCCAGCAGCCGGATCACAGTGGGCCAGCAGCCGGGAGGATCACAGTGGGCCAGCAGCCGGGAGGATCACAGTGGGCCAGCAGCCGGGAGGATCACAGTGGGCCAGCAGCCGGGAGGATCACAGTGGGCCAGCAGCCGGATCACAGTGGGCCAGCAGCCGGGAGGATCACAGTGGGCCAGCAGCCGGGGGGATCACAGTGGGCCAGCAGCTGGGGGGATCACAGTGGGCCAGCAGCCGGATCACAGTGGGCCAGCAGCCGGGAGGATCACAGTGGGCCAGCAGCCGGATCACAGTGGGCCAGCAGCCGGATCACAGTGGGCCAGCAGCCGGATCACAGTGGGCCAGCAGCTGGGAGAATCACAGTGGGCCAGCAGCCGGATCACAGTGGGCCAGCAGCCGGATCACAGTGGGCCAGCAGCCGGGAGGATCACAGTGGGCCAGCAGCCGGGAGGATCACAGTGGGCCAGCAGCCGGGAGGATCACAGTGGGCCAGCAGCCGGGAGGATCACAGTGGGCCAGCAGCCGGATCACAGTGGGCCAGCAGCCGGGAGGATCACAGTGGGCCAGCAGCCGGATCACAGTGGGCCAGCAGCCGGGAGGATCACAGTGGGCCAGCAGCCGGGAGGATCACAGTGGGCCAGCAGCCGGATCACAGTGGGCCAGCAGCCGGGGGGATCACAGTGGGCCAGCAGCCGGGAGGATCACAGTGGGCCAGCAGCCGGGAGGATCACAGTGGGCCAGCAGCCGGATCACAGTGGGCCAGCAGCCGGGAGGATCACAGTGGGCCAGCAGCCGGGGGGATCACAGTGGGCCAGCAGCCGGATCACAGTGGGCCAGCAGCCGGGGGGATCACAGTGGGCCAGCAGCCGGATCACAGTGGGCCAGCAGCCGGGGGATCACAGTGGGCCAGCAGCTGGATCACAGTGGGCCAGCAGCCGGGAGGATCACAGTGGGCCAGCAGCCGGGAGGATCACAGTGGGCCAGCAGCCGGGGGATCACAGTGGGCCAGCAGCCGGGGGGATCACAGTGGGCCAGCAGCCGGGGGGATCACAGTGGGCCAGCAGCCGGATCACAGTGGGCCAGCAGCCGGGAGGATCACAGTGGGCCAGCAGCCGGGAGGATCACAGTGGGCCAGCAGCCGTGAGGATCACAGTGGGCCAGCAGCCGGGAGGATCACAGTGGGCCAGCAGCCGGGAGGATCACAGTGGGCCAGCAGCCGGGAGGATCACAGTGGGCCAGCAGCCGGGAGGATCACAGTGGGCCAGCAGCCGGGAGGATCACAGTGGGCCAGCAGCCGGGAGGATCACAGTGGGCCAGCAGCCGGGGGGATCACAGTGGGCCAGCAGCCGGGAGGATCACAGTGGGCCAGCAGCCGGGAGGATCACAGTGGGCCAGCAGCCGGATCACAGTGGGCCAGCAGCCGGGAGGATCACAGTGGGCCAGCAGCCGGATCACAGTGGGCCAGCAGCCGGGAGGATCACAGTGGGCCAGCAGCCGGGAGGATCACAGTGGGCCAGCAGCCGGATCACAGTGGGCCAGCAGCTGGGAGGATCACAGTGGGCCAGCAGCCGGGAGGATCACAGTGGGCCAGCAGCCGGATCACAGTGGGCCAGCAGCCGGGAGGATCACAGTGGGCCAGCAGCCGGGAGGATCACAGTGGGCCAGCAGCCGGGAGGATCACAGTGGGCCAGCAGCCGGATCACAGTGGGCCAGGAGCCGGGAGGATCACAGTGGGCCAGCAGCTGGGGGGATCACAGTGGGCCAGCAGCCGGATCACAGTGGGCCAGCAGCCGGATCACAGTGGGCCAGCAGCCGGATCACAGTGGGCCAGCAGCCGGATCACAGTGGGCCAGCAGCCGGATCACAGTGGGCCAGCAGCCGGATCACAGTGGGCCAGCAGCCGGATCACAGTGGGCCAGCAGCCGGGGGGATCACAGTGGGCCAGCAGCCGGATCACAGTGGGCCAGCAGCCGGATCACAGTGGGCCAGCAGCCGGGAGGATCACAGTGGGCCAGCAGCCGGGAGGATCACAGTGGGCCAGCAGCCGGATCACAGTGGGCCAGCAGCCGGGAGGATCACAGTGGGCCAGCAGCCGGGGGGATCACAGTGGGCCAGTAGCCGGATCACAGTGGGCCAGCAGCTGGGAGGATCACAGTGGGCCAGCAGCCGGGAGGATCACAGTGGGCCAGCAGCCGGGGGGATCACAGTGGGCCAGCAGCCGGGAGGATCACAGTGGGCCAGCAGCCGGGGGGATCACAGTGGGCCAGCAGCCGGGAGGATCACAGTGGGCCAGCAGCCGGATCACAGTGGGCCAGCAGCCGGGGGGATCACAGTGGGCCAGCAGCCGGATCACAGTGGGCCAGCAGCCGGATCACAGTGGGCCAGCAGCCGGATCACAGTGGGCCAGCAGCCGGGAGGATCACAGTAGGCCAGCAGCCGGGAGGATCACAGTGGGCCAGCAGCTGGGAGGATCACAGTGGGCCAGCAGCCGGGAGGATCACAGTGGGCCAGCAGCCGGGAGGATCACAGTGGGCCAGCAGCCGGGGGATCACAGTGGGCCAGCAGCCGGGAGGATCACAGTGGGCCAGCAGCCGGGAGGATCACAGTGGGCCAGCAGCCGGGAGGATCACAGTGGGCCAGCAGCCGGGAGGATCACAGTGGGCCAGCAGCCGGGAGGATCACAGTGGGCCAGCAGCCGGGAGGATCACAGTGGGCCAGCAGCCGGGAGGGTCACAGTGGGCCAGCAGCCGGGAGGATCACAGTGGGCCAGCAGCCGGGGGGATCACAGTGGGCCAGCAGCCGGATCACAGTGGGCCAGCAGCCGAGGGGATCACAGTGGGCCAGCAGCCGGGAGGGTCACAGTGGGCCAGCAGCCGGATCACAGTGGGCCAGCAGCCGAGGGGATCACAGTGGGCCAGCAGCCGGGAGGGTCACAGTGGGCCAGCAGCCGGATCACAGTGGGCCAGCAGCCGAGGGGATCACAGTGGGCCAGCAGCCGGGAGGATCACAGTGGGCCAGCAGCCGGGAGGATCACAGTGGGCCAGCAGCCGGGAGGATCACAGTGGGCCAGCAGCCGGATCACAGTGGGCCAGCAGCCGGGAGGATCACAGTGGGCCAGCAGCCGGGAGGATCACAGTGGGCCAGCAGCCGGGAGGATCACAGTGGGCCAGCAGCCGGATCACAGTGGGCCAGCAGCCGGGGGGATCACAGTGGGCCAGCAGCTGGGAGGATCACAGTGGGCCAGCAGCCGGGGGGATCACAGTGGGCCAGCAGCCGGGGGGATCACAGTGGGCCAGCAGCCGGGAGGATCACAGTGGGCCAGCAGCCGGGGGGATCACAGTGGGCCAGCAGCCGGGGGGATCACAGTGGGCCAGCAGCCGGGAGGATCACAGTGGGCCAGCAGCCGGGAGGATCACAGTGGGCCAGCAGCCGGGAGGATCACAGTGGGCCAGCAGCCGGATCACAGTGGGCCAGCAGCCGGGAGGATCACAGTGGGCCAGCAGCCGGATCACAGTGGGCCAGCAGCCGGATCAGAGTGGGCCAGCAGCTGGGAGGATCACAGTGGGCCAGCAGCTGGGAGGATCACAGTGGGCCAGCAGCCGGATCACAGTGGGCCAGCAGCCGGGAGGATCACAGTGGGCCAGCAGCCGGATCACAGTGGGGAGCAGCCGGGAGGATCACAGTGGGCCAGCAGCCGGGAGGATCACAGTGGGCCAGCAGCCGGGAGGATCACAGTGGGCCAGCAGCCAGGAGGATCACAGTGGGCCAGCAGCCGGGAGGATCACAGTGGGCCAGCAGCCGGGAGAATCACAGTGGGCCAGCAGCCGGGAGGATCACAGTGGGCCAGCAGCCGGATCACAGTGGGCCAGCAGCCGGATCACAGTGGGCCAGCAGCCGGGAGGATCACAGTGGGCCAGCAGCCGGATCACAGGAAGCCAGCAGCCGGGAGGATCACAGTGGGCCAGCAGCCGGATCAGAGTGGGGAGCAGCCGGGAGGATCACAGTGGGGAGCAGCCGGGAGGATCACAGTGGGCCAGCAGCCGGGAGGATCACAGTGGGGAGCAGCCGGGAGGATCACAGTGGGCCAGCAGCCGGGAGGATCACAGTGGGGAGCAGCCGGGAGGATCACAGTGGGCCAGCAGCCGGATCACAGTGGGCCAGCAGCCGGGGGGATCACAGTGGGCCAGCAGCCGGATCACAGTGGGCCAGCAGCCGGGAGGATCACAGTGGGCCAGCAGCCGGATCACAGTGGGCCAGCAGCCGGGGGGATCACAGTGGGCCAGCAGCCGGGAGGATCACAGTGGGCCAGCAGCCGGATCACAGTGGGCCAGCAGCCGGGAGGATCACAGTGGGCCAGCAGCCGGGAGGATCACAGTGGGCCAGCAGCCGGATCACAGTGGGCCAGCAGCCGGGGGGATCACAGTGGGCCAGAACCGGGAGGATCACAGTGGGCCAGCAGCCGGATCACAGTGGGCCAGCAGCCGGATCACAGTGGGCCAGCAGCCGGGAGGATCACAGTGGGCCAGCAGCCGGGAGGATCACAGTGGGCCAGCAGCCGGGAGGATCACAGTGGGCCAGCAGCCGGATCACAGTGGGCCAGCAGCCGGATCACAGTGGGCCAGCAGCCGGATCACAGTGGGCCAGCAGCCGGATCACAGTGGGCCAGCAGCCGGGGGGATCACAGTGGGCCAGCAGCCGGATCACAGTGGGCCAGGAGCTGGGAGGATCACAGTGGGCCAGCAGCCGGATCACAGTGGGCCAGCAGCCGGATCACAGTGGGCCAGCAGCCGGGAGGATCACAGTGGGCCAGCAGCCGGATCACAGTGGGCCAGCAGCCGGATCACAGTGGGCCAGCAGCCGGGGGGATCACAGTGGGCCAGCAGCTGAGAGGATCACAGTGGGCCAGCAGCCGGGAGGATCACAGTGGGCCAGCAGCCGGGGGGATCACAGTGGGCCAGCAGCCGGGGGGATCACAGTGGGCCAGCAGCCGGGAGGATCACAGTGGGCCAGCAGCCGGATCACAGTGGGCCAGCAGCCGGGAGGATCACAGTGGGCCAGCAGCCGGGGGGATCACAGTGGGCCAGCAGCCGGGAGGATCACAGTGGGCCAGCAGCCGGGAGGATCACAGTGGGCCAGCAGCGGGAGGATCACAGTGGGCCAGCAGCCGGGGGATCACAGTGGGCCAGCAGCCGGGAGGATCACAGTGGGCCAGCAGCCGGGAGGATCACAGTGGGCCAGCAGCCGGGGGATCACAGTGGGCCAGCAGCCGGGAGGATCACAGTGGGCCAGCAGCCGGATCACAGTGGGCCAGCAGCCGGGAGGATCACAGTGGGCCAGCAGCCGGGAGGATCACAGTGGGCCAGCAGCCGGGAGGATCACAGTGGGCCAGCAGCCGGGAGGATCACAGTGGGCCAGCAGCCGGGGGGATCACAGTGGGCCAGCAGCCGGGGGGATCACAGTGGGCCAGCAGCCGGGAGGATCACAGTGGGCCAGCAGCCGGAGGATCACAGTGGGGCCAGCAGCCGGGGATCACAGTGGGCCAGCAGCCGGGAGGATCACAGTGGGCCAGCAGCCGGGAGGATCACAGTGGGCCAGCAGCCGGATCACAGTGGGCCAGCAGCCGGGAGGATCACAGTGGGCCAGCAGCCGGATCACAGGAAGCCAGCAGCCGGGAGGATCACAGTGGGCCAGCAGCCGGATCACAGTGGGCCAGCAGCCGGATCACAGTGGGCCAGCAGCCGGGAGGATCACAGTAGGCCAGCAGCCGGATCACAGTGGGGAGCAGCCGGGAGGATCACAGTGGGGAGCAGCCGGGAGGATCACAGTGGGCCAGCAGCCGGGAGGATCACAGTGGGGAGCAGCCGGGAGGATCACAGTGGGCCAGCAGCCGGGAGGATCACAGTGGGGAGCAGCCGGGAGGATCACAGTGGGCCAGCAGCCGGATCACAGTGGGCCAGCAGCCGGGAGGATCACAGTGGGCCAGCAGCCGGGAGGATCACAGTGGGCCAGCAGCCGGGAGGATCACAGTGGGGAGCAGCCGGGAGGATCACAGTGGGCCAGCAGCCGGGAGGATCACAGTGGGGAGCAGCCGGGAGGATCACAGTGGGCCAGCAGCCGGATCACAGTGGGCCAGCAGCCGGGAGGATCACAGTGGGCCAGCAGCCGGATCACAGTGGGCCAGCAGCCGGGAGGATCACAGTGGGCCAGCAGCCGGGAGGGTCACAGTGGGCCAGCAGCCGGGGGGATCACAGTGGGCCAGCAGCCGGATCACAGTGGGCCAGCAGCCGGGAGGATCACAGTGGGCCAGCAGCCGGGAGGATCACAGTGGGCCAGCAGCCGGATCACAGTGGGCCAGCAGCCGGATCACAGTGGGCCAGCAGCCGGATCACAGTGGGCCAGCAGCCGGATCACAGTGGGCCAGCAGCCGGATCACAGTGGGCCAGCAGCCGGGGGGATCACAGTGGGCCAGCAGCCGGATCACAGTGGGCCAGGAGCTGGGAGGATCACAGTGGGCCAGCAGCCGGATCACAGTGGGCCAGCAGCCGGATCACAGTGGGCCAGCAGCCGGGAGGATCACAGTGGGCCAGCAGCCGGATCACAGTGGGCCAGCAGCCGGATCACAGTGGGCCAGCAGCCGGGGGGATCACAGTGGGCCAGCAGCTGAGAGGATCACAGTGGGCCAGCAGCCGGGAGGATCACAGTGGGCCAGCAGCCGGGGGATCACAGTGGGCCAGCAGCCGGGGGGATCACAGTGGGCCAGCAGCCGGGGGGATCACAGTGGGCCAGCAGCCGGGAGGATCACAGTGGGCCAGCAGCCGGATCACAGTGGGCCAGCAGCCGGGAGGATCACAGTGGGCCAGCAGCCGGGAGGATCACAGTGGGCCAGCAGCCGGGAGGATCACAGTGGGCCAGCAGCCGGGAGGATCACAGTGGGCCAGCAGCCGGGAGGATCACAGTGGGCCAGCAGCCGGGGGGATCACAGTGGGCCAGGAGCCGGGGGGATCACAGTGGGCCAGCAGCCGGGGGGATCACAGTGGGCCAGCAGCCGGGAGGATCACAGTGGGCCAGCAGCCGGGGGGATCACAGTGGGCCAGCAGCCGGGGGGATCACAGTGGGCCAGCAGCCGGGAGGATCACAGTAGGCCAGCAGCCGGGAGGATCACAGTGGGCCAGCAGCCGGGAGGATCACAGTGGGCCAGCAGCCGGATCACAGTGGGCCAGCAGCCGGATCACAGTGGGCCAGCAGCCGGGGGGATCACAGTGGGCCAGCAGCCGGGGGGATCACAGTAGGCCAGCAGCCGGGAGGATCACAGTGGGCCAGCAGCCGGGAGGATCACAGTGGGCCAGCAGCTGGATCACAGTGGGCCAGCAGCCGGATCACAGTGGGCCAGCAGCCGGGAGGATCACAGTGGGCCAGCAGCCGGGGGGATCACAGTGGGCCAGCAGCCGGGAGGATCACAGTGGGCCAGCAGCCGGGAGGATCACAGTGGGCCAGCAGCCGGGAGGATCACAGTGGGCCAGCAGCCGGGAGGATCACAGTGGGCCAGCAGCCGGGAGGATCACAGTGGGCCAGCAGCCGGGAGGATCACAGTGGGCCAGCAGCCGGATCACAGTGGGCCAGCAGCCGGGAGGATCACAGTGGGCCAGCAGCCGGGAGGATCACAGTGGGCCAGCAGCCGGATCACAGTGGGCCAGGAGCCGGGGAGGATCACAGTGGGCCAGCAGCCGGATCACAGTGGGCCAGGCGGCGGGAGGATCACAGTGGGCCAGCAGCCGGGGGGATCACAGTGGGCCAGCAGCCGGGAGGATCACAGTAGGCCAGCAGCCGGGGGATCACAGTGGGCCAGCAGCCGGATCACAGTGGGCCAGGAGCGGGAGGAATCACAGTGGGCCAGCAGCGGATCACAGTGGGCCAGGAGCCGGGAGGATCACAGTGGGCCAGCAGCCGGGGGGATCACAGTGGGCCAGCAGCCGGGAGGATCACAGTAGGCCAGCAGCTGGGAGGATCACAGTGGGCCAGCAGCCGGATCACAGTGGGCCAGCAGCCGGATCACAGTGGGCCAGCAGCCGGATCACAGTGGGCCAGCAGCCGGGGGGATCACAGTGGGCCAGCAGCCGGGAGGATCACAGTGGGCCAGCAGCCGGGAGGATCACAGTGGGCCAGCAGCCGGGAGGATCACAGTGGGCCAGCAGCTGGGAGAGTCACAGTGGGCCAGCAGCCGGATCACAGTGGGCCAGCAGCCGGGAGGATCACAGTGGGCCAGCAGCCGGGAGGATCACAGTGGGCCAGCAGCTGGGAGAGTCACAGTGGGCCAGCAGCCGGGAGGATCACAGTGGGCCAGCAGCCGGATCACAGTGGGGAGCAGCCGGGGGGATCACAGTGGGCCAGCAGCCGGATCACAGTGGGCCAGCAGCCGGGGGGATCACAGTGGGCCAGCAGCCGGGAGGATCACAGTGGGCCAGCAGCCGGGAGGATCACAGTGGGGAGCAGCCGGGAGGATCACAGTGGGCCAGCAGCCGGATCACAGTGGGCCAGCAGCCGGGGGGATCACAGTGGGCCAGCAGCCGGATCACAGTGGGCCAGCAGCCGGGAGGGTCACAGTGGGCCAGCAGCCGGATCACAGTGGGCCAGCAGCCGGATCACAGTGGGCCAGCAGCCGGGGGGATCACAGTGGGCCAGCAGCCGGATCACAGTGGGCCAGCAGCCGGGAGGGTCACAGTGGGCCAGCAGCCGGATCACAGTGGGCCAGCAGCCGGATCACAGTGGGCCAGCAGCCGGATCACAGTGGGCCAGCAGCCGGGGGGATCACAGTGGGCCAGCAGCCGGATCACAGTGGGCCAGCAGCCGGGAGGATCACAGTGGGCCAGCAGCCGGGAGTATCACAGTGGGCCAGCAGCCGGATCACAGTGGGCCAGCAGCCGGATCACAGTGGGCCAGCAGCCGGGGGGATCACAGTAGGCCAGCAGCCGGGAGGATCACAGTGGGCCAGCAGCCGTGAGGATCACAGTGGGCCAGCAGCCGGGAGGATCACAGTGGGCCAGCAGCCGGATCACAGTGGGCCAGCAGCCGGATCACAGTGGGCCAGCAGCCGGGAGGGTCACAGTGGGCCAGCAGCCGGATCACAGTGGGCCAGCAGCCGGGAGGGTCACAGTGGGCCAGCAGCCGGATCACAGTGGGCCAGCAGGTTTGAGGATACCAGCTATCTCTGACTCTTGCGAATGCCTCCAACAAGACATGAAGAGGTTCCAGCAGGGTGGCCTAATTTGGAATAAAGTTCCCGTAATAACTCAGGAGTCCCAGAAATGATCTCAGTTCTATGGCGTTTTGTAGAGTCGGGGCTCCTTTTATGGCCTGGACCTTTTACTCCATTGGGTGCAGGACGTCCTTATCCACCAATTATCCAAGTATGTCACAGCTTTTACTTGGAAAACACACTTGCCTCTTTTTAGGCCGATGCCTATTGGTAAAAGTGTCTGAGGAACCTCTTCTAGATTGTCCATGTTCTTTCTCAGTGGTCCCCATGATGAGCACAGTAAGAAGTCTTACAACACCAAGTTAATGTCCAACATGTTTGTTTCAAACACTAGCTTTCAGAACACTGCTCCTTCCTCAATGAAGAGGTATGTTCCAGAAACATCTATATAGACAAATTCAAATATGCCAGACAATGCTTAGAATGCGAGCGTTAGCAGATAATTAAGTCTTTACAGATCCAGAGATAGGGGTAACCCCAGGTTAAAGAGGTGTGAATTGTCTCAAGCCAGGACAGTTGGTAGGATTTTGCAAGTCCAGGCCAGATGGTGGGGGATGAATGTAATGCGACATGAATCCCAGGTCCCAGTTGAGGCCGCACTCATGCGTGCGGAACTTGGCTATAAGTTTCTGCTCAGCGATTCTGCGTTGTCGCGCGTCCTGAAGGCCGCCTTGGAGAACGCTTACCCGGAGATCAGAAACTGAATGCCCCTGACTGCTGAAGTGTTCCCCGACTGGAAGGGAACATTTCTGCCTGGTGATTGTCGTGCGATGTCCGTTCATTCATTGTCGCAGCGTCTGCATGGTCTCGCCAATGTACCACGCTCGGGACATCCTTTCCTGCAGCGTATGAGGTAGACAACGATGGCTGAGTCACACTCGTGCTTTGTGGAATTTGCTTGTCGAGGAACCCTTTTATTTATTGTTCGAAAGACGCTAAGATTGGAAAGATATCCTGTTTTGTCAATATATGTTGGTAGACAAGGAACAAACCGGCTATCTGATAAATATGTGTTTCGTCCACAGAGAAAACAACGATCACAACTAACTACAAAGAATCACTGTCAAACTAATCAGACCGACCAGGCATGGGGACCATCCGTCAATGGAAGAAGGAAAGGAAACAATGTCTACTTCCCAGTACGACCTCCAGACCACCACCAAAAGCAGGAATCTCCAGAGCCTCCCAGTCTGTCAAGCTGACACCAAGCAAAACGTGGCAGGAGGAGAAGACCTCCAAACAGCCTGAATTTCTGATATAAGAGACTGGGGGGAGACAGGAGAGTCAGACAGAACATTGTTAATGCATGCCCTTAATGTTAATGTTGTCTCATGAAATAGCATAGCATTAGAATAGTTTATAGTTGGTATCCAGGACTTATATTAATGACGGACTTGAAAAAAGCTGTGCATAAACTAATGTCAGTCTCCACACAAGGAATAAAGTTTAGGGGAGGTGGAGAACAAGGATCTGGTACCTAAAGGGTTAACATGAGACTGAGTACAGTACCGCCCACATAGTGATGCAAAATAGCTCCGACCTAGAGCTGGGGCCAGTCTAAAGATCACTAACAACATGTAAGGACCTAGTAAAGAGTCCTTCACATCCCGACTAAATATGTATATAGTTCAGTATTGTTAATAAATGTGTCCGTGTATCTTATACAAAACAGCCTCATGGTATTCAAGCAGAATCATTCAAGCGTAGTGACAACAGAATAGATCATAGTAAACTCGGTAGTATCTGTCAGTTTCCCTTGGATTTTAGAAACTCAAGTTGTGCTTGATCAAAGTTTTTGGGATATCCTGGGGAACAGATGGCGGAGACAGGGAGAAACTGTTTCTTTTGTTTTATAAATCTAGAGTACCCAATTATTATTTTCCAATTAAGGGGCAATTTAGCATGGCTAATCCATCTGCACGTCTTTGGGTTGTGGGGGTGAAACCCACGCAAACATGGGGAGAATGTGCAAACTGCACACGGACAGTGACCCAGGGCTGGGATTCGAACCCGGGTTCTCAACATTGTAGTCCCAGTGCTAACCACTGCACCATGTTCTGCCCAAGAAACTGGTTCTGCTGGTTTGGGGAAGTGCGGGACTAGGGGTGTTGGACCACAACTTAGAGCCAAACGGAGCATAATTTGAAAATACATCAGCACATTAAAGTGTGGCAGAAGATTGGAAATGTCTGCTGCAAAAGGCAATTCATTCTCAATCAATAATAAATTTGACATCTGATATTTTGCGATATTTTGTCAACCAAAGGTGCTCATGATGAGGATGAAAGGCGGGGAAATGGAGTCATAAAGCAGAGGAGACACAATTCATTGAATGGTGGTATAGACTCGAAGGCCAAATGTGCTAACTTGTGAATGAAGGGAAAGAATTGTAACTTGTGCCCGAGTATCAAGAGAGAAAGTCTGGGGAGTGGTGGAAAATGAAAAGAGAAAAATAAATTCTGTGGCATAATAGAACGCTATGAAATAATACCAGTGTCAGGATTGTGGCGTTTAAGTAGGGAGAAAATGAGCAGGCAAATGCCTACGGCCATACTAGTCTGAAAACGCCCGATCTCGTCTGATCTCGGAAGCTAAGCAGATTCAGGCCTGGTTAGTACTTGGATGGGAGACCGCCTGGGAATACCAGGTGCAGTAGGCTTTTGCTGCCACCACAGGCTGCTCAAACATCACCACCCTCACATTCAGCAATCCACAAACATCCTTTTCACTCCTCGCTCCTGCACACACACACAAACACACTCTTATCCTTTTCACTCATCACTCCTGTCTCTCCCCCTCGCTCTCACTCTCTCTTTCACCTCTCTATCTCTTTGATTTACATTCTCCTCCTGCTACACAAAGGCAAGGGGTGATTGAAATGGGAGGAAAGGCACAAAGTGCAAAACACCTGCCATTACACACAAAAAACATGACTTTCGCGCACTCATGGACGACTCTGAATGTTCACTCTTGTCAGATTTATGTCACCGCCATTCTGTTTTCTGGGAATCGTATAACTAGTGGTGAGGACAGGACTTGAAACTAAACATAAAATGTTGGGGCAGGTAATAGGTTTCATAGAATTTACAGTGCAGAAGGAGGCCATTCAGCCCATCGAGTCTGCACCGGCTCTTGGAAAAAGCACCCTACCCAAGGTCAACAACTCCACCCTATCCCCATAGCCCAGTAACCCCACCCAACACTAAGGGAAATTTTGGACACTAAGGGCAATTTAGCATGGCCAATCCACCTAACCTGCACATCTTTGGACTGTGGGAGGAAACCGGAGCACCCGGAGGAAACCCACGCACACACGGGGAGGATAGAACATAGAACATAGAACAGTACAGCACAGAACAGGCCCTCCGGCCCTCAATGTTGTGCCGAGCAATGATCACCCTACTCAAACCCACGTATCCACCCTATACCCGTAACCCAACAACCCCCCCCCATAACCTTACTTTTTATGACAATACAGGCAATTTATCATGGCCAATCCACCTAACCCGCACATCTTTGGACTGTGGGAGGAAACCGGAGCACCCGGAGGAAACCCACGCACACACGGGGAGGACGTGCAGACTCCACACAGACCCAACCGGGAATCGAACCTGGGACCCTGGAGCTGTGAAGCATTTATGCTATCCACAATGCTACCGTGCTGCCACGTCATGGAGGGATCAGGCAAAGGGAGATTTAGAAATCTGAAGCTCAAAGTTGAGGCAATGGAGCTGTGTAACGATCTGGGTAAAGGCAGATTGAATTGGACAAGAGGGGACAGAGAGTTCATCCGTAACGGTGCATCATAAATAAGGTCCATGCAAGGAATGGGAATAAAAAACACACAAGTTCAGATTCTTCATCTGAATGTGAGAAGCGTTCTCAGGAAGATAGATGAATGGGTGGTATAAATCGAGATAAATGTTTTTTTTTGTGAAGGCCACAAAGAGTTCAGCAAACAAGTTTGTTGAGCCAAACAGAAAGTAACTTTTATTTACAACAATATTTACACAGCAGCAGTAGTTCACTACTGGTTCTCTCTCTAGGTGCTACTGGCAAGCTCTATTTATATAGCTTAAAGGTTAATGATTGCCCGGCCCCCTGATTGTGGGAGCTCATATTCCCCAAAAGAGTTTATGGGGTAACCAATTGTCCGCACCCAACGGGAACCGGGCAGGTTACAACAGGTTTCATTGTAATTGCCATTAGAGAGAGGCTATAGCAAGGTGACCAAGGCTAGTAAGGAAGTATTCCAGGATACGCCACATTTCCAAAAGATATCCAGGATGGTAAATGAAGAGGAGTAGCCCTGATAGTAAAGGATAACATAGGACATTAGCGAGAAAGGATTTTCTATCAAAAGTGCCCTTTGGGTGTACGAGCCGTGTATACCATCTATAAGATGCACTGCAGGAATTCATCAAGGCTCCATAAACAGCACCTTCCAAACCCATGACCATTACCATCTAGAAGGACAATAGTAGAATCAGTGTGGGTGGAAATTAGGAAAACAGGGTCAGAAAAAGCTGGTGTGAGAAGTTTGTAGAGTCCCTAACAGATCTTATACCATTAGACAGAACACTAAAGAAGAAATAATTGGGGAACAAAGGCAATGTAATAAGGGGCTGTTTAGCACAGGGCTAAATCGCTGGCTTTGAAAGCAGACCAAGCAGGCCAGCAGCACGGTTCGATTCCCGTAACAGTCTCCCCGAACAGGTGCCGGAATGTGGCGACTAGGGGCTTTTCACAGTAACTTCATTTGAAGCCTACTCGTGACAATAAGCGATTTTCATTTCATTTCATTTTCAATTGTCACGTTTTTAATCAAATGGAATTTTCAAAGGTAGTCTGGAAGAACAATTTGAAGAACGATCTCATGATAGTTTCCAGAAACAATATGTTGTGGAACCAACTAGGGATAAAGCTATTTTAGACCTAGTATTTTGCAATAGGCAGGATTAATTTGTAATCTCCTGGTAACTGACCCTCTGGGAAAGTGAGATAATATTGGATTCCATATTGAGTTTAAAACAAACATAATCCAGTCCCAGTCAAGAATCTCAAACTTGTCTTGAATTTGTCTCTCTCGCAGATGATAAAGAAGAAAACTTTCATTTCTATAGTCCTTCAGAACTTCAGGGTGTCCCATAGCACTCTCTAATCAGTTAAATACAATGTGAACTGCAGTTGCGGTTGTAATGTAGGAAACACAGAAGATATAAATACCAATAGAAATACTGTGGCTACATGAGCAGGTTAGAAACTGGGGCTGCAGTGGGCTAACTCACCTCCTGACTCCTCAAAGCCTGTCCACCATCTACAAAGGTACAAGTTAGGAGTGTGATGGAATACTCTCTACTTGCCTGGATGAGTGCAGTTCCAACAACACTCAAGAAGCTCAACACCACCCAGGACAAAGCACCCTGCTTGATTGCTCCTCCTTCCACAAACATTCACTCCCTCCACCACCAGCATACAGTAGGAGCCGTGTATACCATCTATAAGATGCACTGCAGGAATTCACCAAGGCTCCATAGACAGCATCTTCCAAACCCATGACCATTACCATCTAGAAGGACAATGGTAGCAGATACATGGCGAACCCCACCAACTGGAAGTTCCCCTCCAAGTCACTCACCATCCTGACATGGAAATGTATCGCCGTTCCTTCACTGTCACTGGGTTAAAAGTCTGTAATTCCCTCCCTCGCAGCACTGTGGGTGTATGTACACCTAAGGGACTGCAGCGGTTCAAGAAGACTGCTCACCACCACCTTCTCAAGGGCAATTAGGGATGGGCAACAAATGGTGGTCTAGCCAGCAACACACACGTCTCAGCAAAGAATTTTTACAAATCAAATTTGAGCTCAGTACCTGAGAGACATGGCAGCTGGAGCAGAACTGCAAGGAGCTGGGAACACCAGGAGGAGAATAAATAGAGGCCCATGCTTGAGGCCTATTACCTGAGGAATGATTCAGCAACTAGAGCTGGAGTGGAACCAGGGCGTTGCCAGTGACGTCACAGGAACTGGTATGTATTACTGCTGTTCTAAGCAGCCAGGCAATTAAAACCACCCTGAATTTAAGATCTTCACTCTGGTGTCAGGTGCACAGAGCTCGGAGAATTTTCAGCTCTATGAACGCAACCCTGTAAAAATATCTGCCAAACTTCTGACTTTTGGTATGGGTGCAGGGATTGGGTTAGAATAGAAGTCGGGAACATCAGAAGTAGTGAGGGGTCAGATGCAGGTCCAGTGCGGGTTGGTTGACTTGGGAACAGATAAAAAGCAGAGTCATATAATACAGAAGAGGCCTTTCGGCCCATCAAATCTGCACTGACAAACTGTACTAAATCTTCACCAATCCCACTTCCCAGCACTGGGTCCATAGCCTTCAATATTATGGCATTTCAAGTGCTCAGCCAATTAATTTCCAATTGGAGAGGCAAGGTTTGATCAGGGATAGTCAGCATGTGTTTGTCAGAGGGAAGTCATGCCTAACAAATTTGATTTAATTTTTCAAGGCAGAGATCAGGTGTAATAATCTTTATTAGTGTCACAAGTAGGCTTACATTAACACTGCAATGAAGTTACTGTAAAATTCCCCTAGTCGCCGCACTCCGGCGCCTGTTCGGGCACACAGAGGGAGAATTCAGAATGTCCAAATTACCGAACAGCACGTCTTTGGACTGTGGGAGGAAACCGGAGCGCCCAGAGGAAACCCCCGTTGACACGGGGAGAACGGTGCAGACTCCGCACAGACAGTGACCCAAGCCGGGATTCGAACCTGGGACTCTGGAGCTGTGAAGCAACAATGCCAACCACTGTGCCAACGTGTAGATGAGGGTAGTGTTGTTGATGTAGTTTATAAGAATTTCAGTGACGCCTTTGACAGGACCTACATGGGAGACTGATAAAGAAGGTAAAAGCACGTTGGATCCAACTTGGCAAGTTGGATCCAAAATTGGCATATGTATAATCTGGGTCACATTGAGATCAAAAAGGCGGATGTGGCTAGCGCGTGCCACGGGCAGCAATACAGAGACGACAACCTTTAAGGTCCTGCTTTTTAACCTATGGCCTAGCTCCCTGAATTCTTGAAGCAAGACCTCATCCTTCATTCTACCTCTATCGTTGGTACCGACAGGGGGTCGGAGAATCCCGCCGTTTATTTCCCATACAATATATATATTGCTGCATCATCCTTTAGGATGCTGTGCAGCCCTTCCTGGCCCCAGGGAAGCAGCATACCATCCTGGTGTCACATCTGCAGCCACATAAATCCCTGTCTGCTCCCCTAATGAATAAATCCCCTTTCACCATCGCTCTTCCTTCCTTCTTCCGCCTGTCCTGTCCACTCAGGCCGCTTGTGGAGCCAGAAGCTTGGCTCTGACTGCACTCACTTGAGGAACTAGCGCCCTCACCAGCTTCCAGAATGTATTTTCCAAGTGTTCTCTCCTAAACCACTGAAAGCCTGGTGAGAATTGTCAAGTCACAGCCATGGAGATGGCATCATCTTGCCACCACTACCTGATACAGATATTATGCAGTTATGTAGTTAGCTGCCAAGACTCAATGGGCGGATGAATGATAAATAGTGGCAGGCTCATTATCCCATTGCAGTGAGCTACTTACATGGAAATCATAGATTTCGGAAAACTTTCTGTAGATGAGTTTTTCTTTCGAGTCATTCCACTTCACAATTAGCATATAAACCTACAAACAGAAAATAATGATCAGCTGTGCAGAAGATACACCTTCAAACAATCATTTCTGCTCACTTACCAACATGTCGTCCAAATGTTACACTGACCCAACAGTTTGCAAACAGTCTGCACTAATTACCGCACCATGGGCAGCACGATAGCACAGTGGTTAGCACTATGGCTTCACAGCGTCAGGGTCCCTGGATTGATTCCAGGCTTGGGTCACTATCTGTGCGGAGTCTGCACGTTCTCCCTGTGTCTGTGTGGGTTTCCACCGGGTGCTCCAGTTTCCTCCCACAAGTCCCAAAAGATGTGTTGTTAGGTCATTCAGACGTTCTGAATTCTCCCTCTGTGTACCCAAACAGGCGCCGGAATGTTGCAGCTAGGGGCTTTGCACAGTAACTTCATTGCAGTGTTAATATAAGCCTGCTTGTGACACTAATAAAGATGATTATTATTATTAAACCACTCCCCTCACCATGGACCGATCACACTGACACCAACACGTTCACTATAGTGCTGGAAATATAGGACTGTATCCTCTGAGCTCCCCAGTGTCGGATTTGGGTGGTATCCCAAAAAGGCACTGGGGAATCCCTCTCAGAATTTCACAGGCCGAAACACAAACTTCCCCTTGGAATTGCTCGGTCAGGGAACTATCTGAAACTGTGATTTCAATCGCAAACTTTGGATGGTTCCGCCAGGGTTACACCAATAATTAATATGCAGTTATTTTTTAATTTAGACTACCCAATTATTTTTTTCCGATTAAGGGGCAATTTAGCGTGGCCAATCCACCTACCCTGCACACAGACACGGGGAGAATGTGCAAACTCCACACGGACAGTGACCCAGGGCCGGGATTCGAACCTGGGTCCTCAGCTCCATATGCAGCAGTGCTAACCGCTGCAGCACCCTGCCTCCGGTTACATAGCAAATTTTCGAACAATTAACACCTCTTCTAACTTCTGGGTAACTATTGCAAAGACCCAGAATGACCCACCCACAGGAACCCTTTCCCAACATCCCAGGCCTTCCAGTGGACCCCCCTCCACCCTCCAACTAACCACCACCACCTCCCCCCCCCCCCCGATGCTAATCCTCACCCCACCAACTCCTCATGGGATACCCCCACCTGCACACGACTCCTCCCACCATAACGCCACCTTCCTCTGTGAGCTTGACTCTTACCCTCACAATGTCTGAGGCCCAGCTCTGCCTCCGCCGACTGGACCCAACCCCCAAGCCCCCCTCCCCCATGTCTGACCCCTCGACCACTGCCCCATCCACCTCAAGATCCAAGTCCCCCCATACGCACCCCCCAATCCCCGAGGCCCAACCCGCCCTCCCCCCGCAACTACATATAATAAAGCAGGCCATTTGATTCATCTATCAAAAGCAAATTACTGTGGATGCTGCAATCTGAAACCAAAGAGAAAATGCTGGAAAATCTCAGCAGGTCTGGCAGCATCTGTAGGGAGAGAAAAGAGCTAACGTTTCGAGTCCAGGTGGCCCTTTGTCAAAGCCATTTGACTCATTTGTTCATTGGATATCTACAGAATCTAATTGCCCCCTAATAAGTCATTATTGCCCCTTTTAGGTTTGGGTATTTGCGTGAAAATAACTGAAGTCATGTATCAAAATAAATTTATGTAATGCCTATTAATGTCAGGGAATCTCGAAGCACTTTACAACCAATTAAGTATTTCTGAAATGTCGTCACCATTGCAATGTAGGAAACATGGAAACCAATTTGTGCACAGCAAGATCTCACATATAGGGCTGGATTCTCCCCTACCCGGCGTGACGGAGGGTGCCGGCGTAGGGGAGTGGCGCCAACCACTCAGGGGTCAGGCCTCCCCAAAGGTGGGGAATTCTCCCCACCTTTGTGGGCCAGCCCCGCGCCGGAGCGGTTTGCACCAGAAGACTGGCGCAAAAAAAACGGCGCCCCCGGCAGCGGGGCTGGCCGAAAGTCTTTCGCCGGTCGGCGCATGCGCCGGCAGTGACGTCAGCGGCAGCTGGCCGCTGATGTCACTGCCGGCGCATGCGCGATGTGGGGTTCTCTTCCTCTTCCGCCATGGCAAAGGCCGTGGCGGCCGCGGAGGCAAAATAGTGCACCCAGGGCACTGGCCCGGAGTCTGAGCGGGGGGCCCTGATTGCGGGCCAGGCCACTGTGGGGGCACCCCCCGGGGTTCGATCGCCCCCGCCCCCCCAGGACCCCGGGGCCCGCTCGCGCCACTGATCCCGCCGTTCCAGAGGTAGTTCAAACCTCGGCGGTGGGAGAGGCCTCCCAGCGGTGGGACTTTGGCCCGCAGGGGCCTCTCCGATCGGAGTGGCGAGATTCCCGCCAGCGCCACTTCCCGGGTGGCGGAGAATCTCTGCCACGGCGGGGGCGGGATTTTCGGTGGCCCCAGGCGATTCTCCGACCCTGCTGGGGGTCGGAGAATTTCGCCCATAGTGTGTGGTTGTGTTCCTGGGGCAGGCCACAATCCCTCAGATGCAGAACAGATGGATTCCTTTGTGTTCTTTTCTATAAGAACTGTGAAGAGAGGTTTGATGTTCCGTTGAGGATATGAGGCTGATGTGGGATTCACTAACTGCCTACTTTATGCATTGGAATAGTTTTGAATACATATTTAACTGGGGCTGGTTTAGCACCGTGGGTTAAACAGCTGGCTTGTAATGCAGAACAAGGCCAGCAGCGTGGGTTCAATTCCTGTACCGGCCTCCCCGAACAGGCATGGAATGTGGCGACTCAGGGCTTTTCACAGCAACTTAATTGACTTGTGACAATACACGATTATTATTATTAATGAAAGATAAATCTCTGTGATCGGACAATTGTATTTATTTTATATTTATTATTTTATATGTGACATTTTTTAACAGCTGAGCAATGTTACCCAGAATGCTTTTCCTTATGGATGACGGAGTAAAATTAAATTGAGCGCATCTTGGCCATATAACTTGTCCAAGTGTTATCGATCGAGGGCTAAATATTGACCTGGACATTGGAGATAAGTCACCTAGGCTCCTTCAATTAGTGCCATGAGATCTTTTACACCCAAGAGCCTCCAGTTTTATGTTACATCTGTAAGACAGCTTCCCCAGTACTGCAGGATTCCCTCACTACAGTTGTAGCATAAGGGTTTCTGGCATAACAAGGATTAATTTTGCATTTGGAAATAGTACCACCCACAGTGTGATGTAAAGAGGTGACTAGAGAGAATTGTGAACTGGACAAGAGACCTGTGTAGAAGCAAGCATGGAGTTACCTCATAGCTTGGGCTACCCCCTGGATAGAACATAGAACATTACAGCGCAGTACAGGCCCTTTGGCCCTCGATTTTACGCCGACCTGTGAAACCCCTCTAAAGCCCATCTACACTATTCCCTTATCATCCATATGTTTATCCAATGACCATTTAAATGCCCTTAATGTTGGCGAGTCCACTACTGTTGCAGGCAGGGCATTCCATGCCCTTACTACTCTCTGAGTAAAGAACCTACCTCTGACATCTGTCCTATATCTATCGTCCCTCAATTTAAAGCTATCTCCGTGCTAGCCATCACCATCCGAGAAAAAAGGCTCTCACTGTCCACCCTATCTAATCCTCTGATCATCTTGTATGCCTCCATTAAGTCACCTCTTAACCTTCTTCTCTCTAACGAAAACAGCCTCAAGTCCCTCAGCCTTTCCTCATAAGATCTTCCCTCCATACCAGGTAAATCTCCTCTGCACCCTTTCCAATGCTTCCACATCCTTCCTATAATGCAGCGACCAGAACTGCACGCAATACTCCAAATGCGGCCGCACCAGAGTTTTGCACCGCTGCAACATGACCTCATGGCTCCGAAACTCAGTCCCTCTATCAATAAAAGCAACATACCGTACGCCTTCTTAACAACCCTATCAACCTGGATGGCAACTTTCAGGGATCTATGGACATGGACACCGAGATCTCTCTGCTCATCCACACTATTAAGAATCTTACCATTAGCCCAGTATTCTGCATTCCTGTTTTTCTTTCCAAAATGAATCACCTCACACTTTTCTGCATTAAACTCCATTTGCCACCTCTCAGCCCAGCTCTGCAGCTTTTCTATGTCCCTCTGTAACCTGCAACATCCTTCCGCACTGTCCACAACTCCACCGACTTTAGTATCATCTGCAAATTTACTCACCCATCCTTCTACGCTCTCCTCCAGGTCATTTATAAAAATGACAAACAGCAGTGGTCCTAAAACAGATCCTTGTGGTACACCACTAGTAACTGGACTCCAGTCTGAACATTTCTTATCAACCACCACCCTCTGCCTTCTTACAGCGAGCCAATTTCTGATCCAAACCGCTAAATCACCCTGAATCCCATGCCTCCGTATTTTCTGCAATAGCCTACCGTGGGGACCTCATCAAACGCTTTACTGAAATCCATATACACCACATCAACTGCTTTACCCTCATCCACCTGTTTGGTCACCTTCTCAAGGAACCCAATAAGGTTAGTGAGGCACGACCTACCCTTCACAAAACCGTGTTGACTGTCCCTAATCAAATTATTCCTTTCTGGATGATTATAAATCCTTTCTCTTATAAACCTTTCCAGGACTTTGCCCACAACAGAAGTCAGGCTCACTGGTCTATAGTTACTGGGGTAGTCTCTACTCCCCTTCTTGAACAAGGGGACAACATTTGCTATCCTCCAGTCTTCTGGCACTATTCCTGTAGACAATAGTGACATAAAGATCAAAGCCAAAGGCTCAGCAATCTCCTCCCTAGCTTCCCAGAGAATCCTAGGATAAATCTCATCCGGCCCAGGGGACTTATCTATTTTCACACTTTACAGAATTGCTAACACCTCCTCCTTATGAACCTCAAGCCCTTCTAGTCTTGTAGCTTGTATCTCAGTATTCTCCTCGACAACATTGTCTTTCTCCTGCGTGAATACTGACGAAAAATATTCATTTAGAACCTCCCCTATCTTCTCGGACTCCACGCACAACTTCTCACTACTGTCCTTGACTGGCCCTATCTTACCCTAGTCATTCTTTTACTCCTGACATACCTATAGAAAGCTTTAGGGTTATCCTTGATCCTACCTGCCAAAGACTGCTCATGTCCGCTCCTGGCCCTTCTTAGCTCTCTCTTTAGGTTCTTCCTAGCTAACTTGTAACTCTTGAGCGCCCTAACTGAACCTTCACATCTCATCTTTACATAAGCCTCCTTCTTCCTCTTGACAAGTGATTCAACTACTTTAGTAAACCAGTTCCCTCGCTCGACCACTTCCTCCCTGCCTAACAGGTACATACTTATCAAGAACACGCAGTAGCTGTTCCTTGAACGAGCTCCACATTTCAATTGTGCTCAGCCCCTGCAGTTTCCTTCCCCATCCTATGCATCCTAAGTCTTGCCTCATCGCATCAAATTGACTTTTCCCCCAGCTATAACTCTTTCCCTGCGGTATATACCTATCCCTTTCCATCACTAAAATAAACGTAACTGAATTGTGGTCACTATCACCAAAGTGCTCACCTCCCTCCAAATCTAACACCTGTCCTGGTTCATTACCCAGTACCAAATCCAATGTGGCCTCGCCTCTCGTTGGCCTATCTACATACTGTGTCAGGAAACCCTCCTGCACACATTGAACAAAAACGGACCCTGAAAATCGCTTATTGTCACGAGTAGGCTTCAATGAAGTTACTGTGAAAAGCCCCTAGTCGCCACATTCCGGCGCCTGTTCGGGGAGGCTGGTACGGGAATCGAACCGTGCTGCTGGCCTGCTTGGTCCGCTTTAAAAGCCAGCGATTTAGCCAAGTGAGCTAAACCAGACCCTTCCAAAGTACTCGAACCATAGCGTTTCCAGTCAATATTTGGAAAGTTAAAGTCTCCCATAACAACTACCCTGTTACTTTCGCTCCTATCCAGAATCTATGTGGATGGTTAAGTGTTATCGATAAACATGTTATGTTGAATCAGATGAGACTCAGAACTGCTTTGTGAGACTGACTGAACGTACAACATACTGCACAGAAGTGTCAGTCTTGATTACTTCCTCAATTCTCTGCGTTATTTGAACTCAAATTCAAATGCAGAGAGTGCTTTCCACGGAGATATAGTTGCTGTTTTGGGGCAGCATGGTTGCACAGTGGTTAGCACTGCTGCCTCACAGCACCAGGGTTCAATTCTGGTCCCGGGTGACTGTCTGTGTGGAGGTTGCATCCTCCCCGTGTTTACGTGGGTTTTCTCCGGGTTCCTCCCACAGTCCAAAGATGTGCAGGTTAGATGGATTGGCCAGGATAAATTACCCTTGGTGTCCAAAAGTGGAGTTGCTGTGTTACGGGGATAGAGTGGGGGCCTGACCCGAGGGAGGGTGCTCTTCCAGACGGTCGGTGCAGACCCGATGGGCCGAGTGGCCTCCTTCTCCACTGTAGCACTGTAGGGATTCTATGATCTTATGTTTACATAGGCCAGACTGGGTAAGGATGGCAAGTTTCCATCCTTCAGGTAAAGTAACTGGGTTGTTAAGTTGCTGGAGCTTAAATCCTAAGACCCAGTCCAATGATTCAGAGGCATGAACTCAAACGCATGGCAGCGGGGGAATTTACATTCAGCTAATTATTCAATCTCATTTAAATATGCTGATCTGGATCATGCCGAGTGAGGCCGAGATCCAGTCCGCGACGTCTCACGACACTCCGTGAAATCTCATTTTGAGCATCGCAAATCTCACGAGAGGCCTCTCGCAAGATTTAACAGCCTTGCCCCAACACCAAGTCAGGTGCAACAGTGTCGTTGAATCGCGCCTTATAACTTCCTCAGTTACAATTTATATAAGTGGCATGCACGGAGTGAAATTGATTTCTTCCACGATTTTGAAGAAAGTAGCCGCCATTTTGTCCTTCTTGGGGACCACTCAGAAATCTCAGCTTGATGACTGAGGTCAGGTGACAGTAGACTGAGCTGCACAAAGGCTGGGCATGGGAGGGAGGAGCAGCGAGGAAGGAGGGGATGCTGCCCTGGGGAAGATAGACTGTCCGGGACACGTCACACCTGTCTTGGACCCGTGGTAGGGTCATGAATGGCTTCTCTGGTGAGTGAGTGTAGTAGAGAGATGGGTCTAAATGGCGTGGTCTGAGAGTTCTTGCATTTGGTCCATGGGTTTGAATGAGGACACTGAGTTGGATCAGGTAGTGTGGACGTGCTAGACACACCATGAATGGGTAGTGGATGGACTCATGGAGGGGGCCATGGAAAGTCAGGGCACAGTTGGCCTCAAGAATAGGAGAGGTCATGGTCAGGAGGGGTATGGGCACGTTGACTGTTATGGAAACAGCAGGGAGAGCAGGAATGTCCACATAAATAATAACTGGGTCCACTCCATGGAGAACCAGACTCAGTTGAGTTCAGCTCTCGAGGTTCCACCGGCCAATAATACAGCATTATTCCCATGATGAATGGGTCACATTCCAGGGAGAACCCAGCAAGGTCTGGAACTGCTGTTCATTGTGACTTGCTATCTGCTGCTGTCAGAGGTAGGGCGGAAGGGAGGGACGTGGTTTCTTCCAAGGGGCACAGTTGGTGGACAGCAGCAAGCTCCGAACTCCAAGCCTTCGCCGTCCCGGGTGAATGGTCATGGCCGACAAGGGTTCGTGTGGTATGTCTTTCTATGATCCAAGGCAACTGTCTGTCTATAGAGTCTGGAGAGTAGTGGAGGCAAGCTGCATAGAGTCTGAGGAAGGTTCTCACATTTAGCTCTCATTCTCATTCCCCCTCACCCCTTTGTCAGTCAATCTGCAATATCTCCATGCACATTCATCTTAGAATGGGAGGAATACTCATCTCTGTTCCTCCAGGAGATCCTTCACCTGAAAGGGATGGGGTGGGGCAGCGAGGCCATGTCTAAACAGAAGCCAAGCACAGCGATTAGCGCTGGCTTTGTCATGCTTAATCCACAAAGAGTATTTTTTTTTCTTATAAATTTAGAATAGCCAATTATTTTTCTTTTTTTTTCCAATTAAGGGGTAATTTAGCATGGCCAATCCACCTACCCTGCACATCTTTGGGTTGTGGGGGTGAAACCCACGCCGACACGGGGAGAATGCGCAAACTCCACATGGACAGTGAGCCAGGACCAAGATTCGAACCCGGGTCCTCAGCACCGCAGTCCCAGTGTTAACCACTGCGCCACATACCGCCATTCTACAAAGAATATGCTGACTAGGTTCACCCAGAACCAGGAGGTGCCAGGCCCTGAGCAGGAGGCAGTGAGGCATCAAGAAGCTCAGGCTGCTGACAACCAGGGACCACTGCAACGGTGAGCATTGGCCTGACGTCGGGTATATCACAGGCGGTGCAGTTACCAACAAATAGGTGGAAGGCATTGCCAAAGCTGTCTTAGACTATTCTGGAAATGTGGTTGCACGCATCTGCCAGCTTCTCCACAATGAGCTGCGGCCCCTAGGACATGGGAGCAATCCCATGCCGGTGACATTAAAGGTCACCACTGCCTTAAACTCTTTTGCCAATGGTTCATTCCAGGGCCCCAGGAGGGACCTTTGGAGCATCTCGCAGTCTGCGACATTCAAGTGCATCCGGGAGGTGACAGATACCCTGTCCGGTTGAGTGTCTAATTCCGCCTGGATCCTGAAAGCCAGGCTGCCAGAACATTGGGTTTTGCAGAAGTTTCAGGTTTTCCACAAGTGCAAGGGGTTATTGAGAGCTCCCTGGCAACAGGCATTCATCAATGGGAAAGGATTCCACACTATGAATGTGCTGCTAATGTGTGATCACACAAGATAAATCCAATACATTTGGGCTCAATTGCCAGAGAGCTCTCATGGCACCTACATTCTGACCCACTCACAGGTGGCACATGTTTTTCAAGGATGGTGATCACAGTGCTGGCTCCTTGGGTACAAAGGAGAAGACCAGGCTGATGATGCCAGTTCACTGTCCGCAGAGTGTTGTTGGGGAGAGCTGCAATACCGCCCATGTGTCCACAGGCCCATCATTAAACAGATGATCGCAGGTCTTTGTGCACCTTAGGAGCTTGAAAACGGAGGTGGTCTTTCCGCAGGAGACGCACTGTGTGAAGGACCAAGTTAGACTAAGGAATGTGTGGGTAGGTCAGGTTTACAGCTCGGGGTTTGATTCACAGTCATGTGTAGTGCCAATTTTGATGAGTAAGTAAACGGGGTTTGTGAGTGCAAAGGAAGTGAGGGACCCGGGTGGGAGATACGTGATTGTGAGTGAGATATTAGAAGGGATGCCGTTAGTGTTGGTTAATGTGTATGCACCGAATTGGGATGATGTTGGTTTTATGAGGGAGTTGTTGGCAGCAATCCCGGACTTGGCCACACACCAGTTGATTATGGGAGGAGATTTTAATTGTGTCTTAGAGCCGAGGGTGGATAGATTGAGCCCCAGGTCAATGGGTAGGATATGAATGGCAAAGGAACTGGGAGGGTTTATGGAAAAGATGGGTATGGTGGACTTGTGGCTCTTCAAGAACCCAGGGGATGGGAATACTCCTTTGTTTCCCATGTGTACAGAGTATATTCCAGAATTGACATTTTTGTGGTAAACTGGGAGATTTTGGTTGGGGTGCAGGGAGCAGAGTAATCTCGGACCAAGCACCCCATTGGCTGGAGATTTGGCGTAAATCGGGACAGGAGCAGAGCCCGGGGTGGAGGCTCGATTCGGGGTTGTTGGCAGATAGAGGGTTTTGCAACAAAGTGTGGGCTGTGATTAAAGATTATGTAGAAATGAACCAAAATGGGGAGGTGTCGGCAGCCATGTTTTGGGAAGCGCTAAAAGCGATTGTCCGAGGGGAGATTATCTTGTTCAAGGCAGTTGCGGATAGGGAAAGGAGGGAGGAACAGGAACGGCTAATGAATGGGATAGTGGAGGTAGATAGGGAGTTTTTGAGGGTACCCACCATGGCGGGATTGGCAAGGAGGAAAAAATTGCAGGGGCGATTTGATAGGCTGACAATGGAGCGGGCAGTCGGACAGCTGCATAGGGCAAGAGGAGTGCAGTATGAATACGCAGAGAAGGCAAGCTGAATGTTAGCGCATCAGCTGCGGAGGAAGGCCGCGTCGGGGGAACTATTGAGGATACGGACTGAGTCAGGGGATGTGGTCTCGAAGCCAGAGAAGATAAATGATGCGTTTAGGGATTATTATAATGAGCTATGATGTTGTTGCCATTACAGAGACCTGGTTGAGGGAAGGACAGGATTGGCAGCTAAACGTTCCAGGATTTAGATGTTTCAGGCAGGATAGAGGGGGATGTAAAATGGGTGGCGGAGTTGCGCTACTGGTTAGGGAGAATATCACAGCTGTACTACGGGAGGACACCTCAGAGGGCAGCGAGGCTATATGGGTAGAGATCAAGAATAAGAAGGGTGCAGTCACAATGTTGGGGTTTACTACAAACCTCCCAACAGCCAGCGGGAGATAGAGGAGCAGATAGGTAGACAGATTTTGGAAAAGAGTAAAAACAACAGGGTTGTTGTGATGGGAGACTTCAACTTCCCCAATATTGACTGGGACTCACTTAGTGCTCAACAAGGGAAGGGGCTATACTGGACCTGGTATTGGGGAATGAGCCCGGCCAGGTCGTAGAAGTTTCAGATGGGGAGCATTTCGGGAACAGTGACCACAATTCAGTAAGTTTTAAAGTGCTGGTGGACAAGGATAAGAGTGGTCCTAGGGTAAATGTGCTAAATTGGGGGAAGGCTAATTATAATAATATTAGGCGGGAACTGAAGAACCTAGATTGGGGGCGGATGTTTGAGGGTAAATCAACATCTGACATGTGGGAGGCTTTCAAGTGTCAGTTGAAAGGAATTCAGGACCGGCATATTCCTGTGAGGAAGAAGGATAAATACGGCAAAGTTCGGGAACCTTGGATAACGACAGATATTGTAGCCCTCGTCAAAAAGAAGAAGGAGGCATTTGTCAGGGCTCGAAGGCTGGAAGCAGACAAAGCCTATGTGGAATATAAGGAAAGTGGGAAGGAACTTAAACAAGGAGTGAGGAGGGCGAGAAGGGGGTCACGAAAAGTCATTGGCAAATAGGGTTAAGGAAAATCCCAAGACTTTTTACACGTACATAAAAAACAAGAGGATAGCCAGGGAAAGGGTTGGCCCACTGAAGGATAGGCAAGGGAATCTATGTGTGGAGCCAGAGGAAATTGGGCAGCACGGTAGCATTGTGGGAAGCACAATCGCTTCACAGCTCCAGGGTCCCAGGTTCGATTCCGGCTTGGGTCACTGTCTGTGCGGAGTCTGCACATCCTCCCCGTGTGTGCGTGGGTTTCCTCCGGGTGCTCCAGTTTCCTCCCAAAGTCCAAAGATGTGCAGGTTAGGTGGATTGGCCATGATAAATTGCCCTTAGTGTCCAAGGTTGCCCTTAGTGTTGAGTGGGGTTGCTGGGTTATGGGGATAGGGTGGAGGTGCTGGCCTTGGGTAGGGTGCTCTTTCCGGGAGCCAGTGCGGACTCGATGGGCCGAATGGCCTCCTTCTGCACTGTAAATTCTATGTAAAATCTATGTAAAATGGGCGAGGTACTAAATGAAAACTTTGCATCAGTATTCACCAAAGAGAAGGAATTGGTGGATGTTGAGTCTGGAGAAGGGTGTGTAGATAACCTGCGTCACATTGAGATCCAAAAAGACAAGGTGTTGGGCATCTTGAAAAATATTAAGTTAGATAAGTCCCCAGGGCCTGATGGGATCTACCCCAGAATACTGAAGGAGGCGAGAGAGGAAATTGCTGAGGCCTTGACAAAAATCTTTGGATCCTCACTGTCTCCCGGAGGATTGGAGAATAGCCAATGTTGTTCCTTTGTTTATGAAGGGTAGCAAGGATAATCCAGGGAATGACAGGCCGGTGAGCCTTACGCCAGTGGTAGGGAAATTACTGGAGAGAATTCTTCGAGACAGGATCTACTCCTATTTGGAAGCAAATGGACGTATTAGTGAGAGGCAGCATTGTTTTGTGTAGGGGAGGTCGTGTCTCACTAACTTGATAGAGTTTTTCGAAGAGGTCACAAAGATGATTGATGCAGGTAGGGCAGTGGAAGTTGTCTATATGGACTTCAGTAACGCCTTTGACAAGGTCCCTCATGGTAGACTGGTACAAAAGGTGAAGTCACAGGATCAGGGGTGAGCTGGCAAGGTGGATACAGAACTGGCTAGGTCATAGAAGGCAGAGAGTAGCAATGGAAGGGTGCTTTTCTAATTGGAGGGCGGTGACTAGTGGTGTTCCACAGGGATCAGTGCTGGGACCTTTGCTGTTTGTAGTATTATTAAATGATTTGGAGGAAAATTTAACTGGTCTGATTAGTAAGTTTGCAGACGATACAAAGGTTGGTGAAATTGCGGATAGCGATGAGGACTTCGATTCCCAGGTTCGATTCCCGGCTGGGTCACTGTCTGTGTGGAGTCTGTACGTCCTCCCCCTGTGTGCGTGGGTTTCCTCCGGGTGCTCCGGTTTCCTCCCACAGTCCAAAGATGTGCGGGTTAGGTGGATTGGCCATGCTAAATTGCCCGTAGTGTCCTAATAAAAGTAAGGTTAAGGGGGGGGTTGTTGGGTTACGGGTATAAGGTGGATACGTGTGTTTGAGTAGGGTGATCATGGCTCGGCACAACATTGAGGGCCGAAGAGCCTGTTCTGTGCTGTACTGTTCTATGTTCTATGTTCTATGTTCTATGACTGTCAGAGGATACAGCAGGATTTAGATCGTTTGGAGACTTGGGCGGAGAGATGGCAGATGGAGTTTAATCTGGACAAATGTGAGGTAAGGTGTACAGGTCCACAGGTCACTGAAAGGGGCAACACAGGTGGAGAAGGTAGTCAAGAAGGCGTACGGCATGCTTGCCTTCATTGGCCGTGGCATTGAGTATAAAAATTGGCAAGTCATGTTGCAGCTGTATAGAACCTTAGTTAGGCCACACCTGGGGTATAGTGTTCAATTCTGGTCACCACACTACCAGAAGGATGTGGAGGCTTTAGAGAGGGTACAGAAGAGGTTTACCAGGATGTTGCCTGGTATGGAGGGCATTAGCTATGAGGAGCAGTTGAATAAACTCAGTTTGTTCTCACTGGAACGATGGAGGTTGAGGGGCGACCTGATAGAGGTCTACAAAATTATGAGGGGCATGGACAGAGTGGATAGTCAGAGGCTTTTTCTGATTGGAGAGGGGTCAATTACACGGGGGCATAGATTTAAGGTGCAAGGGGCAAGGTTTAGAGGAGATGTACGAGGCAAGTTTTTTACACAGAGGGTAGTGGGTGCCTGGAACTCGCTGCCGGAGGAGGTGGTGGAAGCAGGGACGATAGTGACATTTAAGGGGGGCATCTTGACAAATACATGAATAGGATGGGAATAGAGGGATACGGACCCCGGAAGTGTAGATGATTTTAGTTTAGACGGGCGGCATGGTCGGCACGGACTTGGAAGGCCGAAGGGCCTGTTCCTGTGCTGTACTTTTCTTTGTTCTTTGCTGGGATGTTAATGAGGATATGGGGTGTGAGAAGGATGGTAACGAGGATATGGGGTGTGAGAAGGATGGTAACGAGGATATGGGATGTGACAAGGATGGTAATGAGGATATGGGGTGTGACAAGGATGGTAACGAGGATATGGGGTGTGACAAGGATGGTAACGAGGATATGGGGTGTGACAAGGATGGTAATGAGGATATGGGGTGTGACAAGGATGGTAACGAGGATATGGGATGTGACAAGGATGGTAATGAGGATATGGGATGTGACAAGGATGGTAACAAGGATATGGGGTGTGACAAGGATGGTAACGAGGATATGGGGTGTGACAAGGATGGTAACGAGGATATGGGGTGTGACAAGGATGGTAATGAGGATATGGGGTGTGACAAGGATGGTAACGAGGATATGGGGTGTGACAAGGATGGTAACAAGGATATGGGATGTGACAAGGATGGTAACGAGGATATGGGGTGTGACAAGGATGGTAACGAGGATATGGGGTGTGACAAGGATGGTAACGAGGATATGGGGTGTGACAAGGATGGTAACGAGGATATGGGATGTGACAAGGATGGTAACGAGGATATGGGGTGTGACAAGGATGGTAATGAGGATATGGGGTGTGACAAGGATGGTAACGAGGATATGGGATGTGACAAGGATGGTAACGAGGATATGGGATGTGACAAGGATGGTAATGAGGATATGGGGTGTGACAAGGATGGTAACGAGGATATGGGATGTGACAAGGATGGTAATGAGGATATGGGGTGTGACAAGGATGGTAACGAGGATATGGGGTGTGAGAAGGATGGTAACGAGGATATGGGGTGTGACAAGGATGGTAATGAGGATATGGGATGTGACAAGGATGGTAACGAGGATATGGGGTGTGACAAGGATGGTAATGAGGATATGGGGTGTGACAAGGATGGTAACAAGGATATGGGATGTGACAAGGATGGTAACGAGGATATATGATGTGACAAGGATGGTAACGAGGATATGGGGTGTGACAAGGATGGTAACGAGGATATGGGATGTGACAAGGATGGTAACGAGGATATGGGGTGTGACAAGGATGGTAACAAGGATATGGGGTGTGACAAGGCAGTGAGTTCAGACTGCGTGGTTCAGGAGGAAGAAAAGCGTATTCATAAAATTGATCCGTCTATTTGCTTTTTCTCTATTGTAACATTGAAGGATTCAATGAATCAACTATTGGTTAACGATTGCTGAATAAATCAATTCTTCGGGAATGCACTCTTTCTTCGGGATTGCATTCTTTCCACTTTCCCAAGAAAGTCACTGGTGAGTTTTTCTCAGTGGCCACCAATGATCCCTATCTTTTGAAACCTTGCCTTGGGAGACTCTACCCAGACAGATATTACAATAGTGAAGATATTTGCAATTAGCGTATTTATTTGGCCATTTGCTGTATCCTGCAGACAGTCTGCAAGAATGCCTGATCACACTGACTCCAGAAACATTCTGCTAATTTCCCAGGTTCTCAGGACAATCAAACGAAACACAAGACATGATGATCGGACAGTCATTCTGAAACCGAAGCAAAGGTTGACAATCAGGGACCCTCAGCTGATGAAGTCCTACTTACATAATGCTGGTTTGGTACAAATCTTTTCTCAAATCCCAGCACCTCGATGTGTCTGATGTAAGTCTCCTCCATGTTAAACAGACAATAAATTTGTAAATCTTCTTGCAAGTGCTGGAACTCACTGGCCACAACAAGAGAGTGTTCGTCGAGTGCTTTCCTCAAGTTGATGTATCAGGTGGTTCACCCAATCATTCCTCACTTCCCACTCGCATTAATTAGCTGACATAAATCTTATCGGTTTTTCCACTAAAAGCCAGAACTGTCTCAATGACACACAGACTTTTCTCCGTGCAGCAGCTACATGCGTTGCAATAGAGAAGTGAAAGTAGCTATAATCAGATGCCAGTTGCATCAAACAACCACTTTGTGAGGGTGTCACATGGTGAGAGTGGGAGCAGCTGCATTTTCACAAGCTCTGGCCCCACTTTTCTTTTAAACCTTTATTTTATCCTTTACAAATTTTTTTCAAATAAATATAGAGTATCCAATTTTTTTCCCCCAATTAAGGCCCAATTTAGCGTGTCAATCCACCTAACGCACAACTTGAGTTGTGGGTGTGAAACCCACGCCGACACATAGATAGAATTTACAGTGCAGAAGGAGGCCATTCGGCCCATCGAGTCTGTACCGGCTCTTGGAAAGAGCACCCTACCCAAGCCCACACCCCCACCCTATCCCCATAACCCAGTAACCCCGTCCAACACTAAGGGCAATTTTGGTCACTGAGGGCAATTTATCATGGCCAATCCACCTAACCTGCATATCTTTGGACTGTGGGAGGAAACCGGAGCACCCGGAGGAAACCCACTCAGACACGGGGAGGATGTGCAGACTCCGAACAGACAGTGACCCAGCCGGGAACCGAACCTGGGACCCTGGCGCTGTGAAGCAATTGTGCTAACCACTATGCTACTGTGCTGCCCACCTTTATTTTATCTTAATGCATGTTCCATAATTATCTTTTTGGGAGATGTACGACTTGCACTCTGTCCCTGGATGATCCCGGTTTGACTTTGAAGGGCCGAGATGAATCAGAGAGAATCCCCGTTTGATTGGGACAGTCGGAGATGGCTGGGGTGGGACCCAGCTTGCAGTGGCGCTTTTGCTGGTGAGTGGGCCCACACCTCGGCGGTGCCAGCAACGGTGGCAGTGATGACCGCCATTGCGAATGACGGTGTGGATGATGATCTCGACTCGGTAGTGCAGGTTTTTGGTGCTCACCTTGATGAACTGCGAAGTGTTCATCATGTTCAAGGGAGCACATTGAGCCAAGTCTCAGAAGCCTGGGGTTGGGTGGAGGCACCAACCACTGGTTTTATGCTGTCCTGTCTGCGATGTTCGCTGTGAGGGGTTGGAGGTTGCTGGCCATGTCAAGTCATCCCCGCTACTGGGTTTCTGACCGTCTGGACGTCGGGCGACAGCATGGCTGGGTGAAGACGCTTCGTTCGATGGAACGTTTGAGAGATCCTGAGTGTTGTTCGAAGATCTGGTCATGGGTTCGGCCTTTCCAAGAGACATGGGTGTTATTAATATCCTGCACTTCATCAATAATCTTGGACTTTATTCCCTTGTGATTATGCTGTGGAGATCATGTTATTGTCTTTTCCCTGACAAGGGCGTACGATGTTTGAGGATGAGGGTGACGGTCATTAGTTATTCTGTTTTAGCAAAAGCAATTTTTAAAAAAATATATTTTTATCAAGGTTTTGGTTTTGCAAAGGTACGCGTGGACCTACATTTTAAAACAAAAGAAAAATACAGAGAAATGTATACACATCAGTTGGCTTCGGTTATTTACATCAGTCGTCTTACATTATTTACAATGGTTACAGTTTTCTGTTTCCCATTTTCCAGTAGGCTTTTGGTCCAGGTAGGGTTCTCATGCTCCCCTGCCCTTTCCCTTCCCGATCCCCCTCTCCCTCTGGCCGTCTGACCTGTCTGCTTCTCTCGTCTGCTTTTGTGTCCTGCTCCAGTTGGGTTGGTGAGGTGCTGTGTATTTTGCTGTTTGCTGGACATGGTTTGGTTCCATGCCTCTTTATTCCACCCCCCCCCCATGCCCCCCCGCCCCTCACTGTTATACCGTGGCTACCCACTCCCTTCCACTGGCTTATTGGCTGTTGGCTACAAACAGGTCTTGGAACAACTGGGTGAATGGCTCCCACATGTTGTGTCAGCCGTCTTCTGATCCCCGGGTGGCGAATTTAATTTTCTCCATTTGGAAAAATTCCCATAGGTCGGACAGCAGGTCGACAGCTTTGGGTGGTGACCCGCCGAGCAGGATTCTCCGGCGGGTGATTAGGGAGACAAAGGCAAGGGCATCGGCCCTCCTCCCCATGAATAAATATGGCTGTTCTGATACCCCAAAGACTGCCACTCTCGGGCATGGCTCCACCCTAACTCCCACCACCTTGGACATTGCCTCGAAGAAGGCTGTCCAGAACCCAGCACGTCTGGGGCAAGATCAGAACTTGTGGACGTGGTTGGCCGGGCCGTCTTGGCACCATTCGCATTTATCCTCCGTTTCCAGGTAGCGGAATTTGTGCCGGGCCTGTTTAAACGGCAGCCCCTCCCGATCTGCCCCTCCCCCTTACGGGTTCACCGGGAAAATCTCGCTTTTGCTCACGTCGCGTTTGTAGCCCGAGAAGGCTCCAACTCTTTCAAGAGCTTCATGATTCCTCCCATGCTGCTTTGTGGGTCCGCAATGTAGAGGGGCTGGTCATCTGCATAGAGCGAGACTCTGTGCTCTCTGCCTCCTCTCCGGATTCCTTTCCAGTTCAGTGCCGCCGCAAACATTTTGCAGAAGTCAGCCGGGAACCCGGCTGGTCCCAGCATCTCTCCCGCCTGGAATGAGCTAATATGCTCCATGATCACTCCCAGTTCTGTAAGAAGTCTTACAACACCAGGTTAAAGTCCAACAGGTTTGTTTCAAACACGAGCTTTCGGAGCACGGCTCCTTCTTCAGGTGAATGGAGAATTCACCTGAAGAAGGAGCCGTGCTCCGAAAGCTCGTGTTTGAAACAAACCTGTTGGACTTTAACCTGGTGTTGTAAGACTTCTTACTGTGCTCACCCCAGTCCAACGCCGGCATCTCCACATCATGACTCCCAGTTCTGGCAGTGCTTCCAGGCCCCGCCTCCTTTCTTCCGCCACGACTGGCGTGTCCAGTCCATTGAGAAACTGCTTCAGCCCCAAGTCCCCTGCTGGGGCTCAGAGGTGTATAGCCCCCGTTAAAAGGTCTTGAATGCTTTGTTGAGCTTTTCTGGCTCTGCTACTAGTTTGCCTCTGCTGTCCCTGACCTGGGCTATTTCCCTCGTGGCTGCCTGCTTTCTCAGTTGGTGAGCCTGCAGGCGGCTGGCCTTGTCTCCGTGCTCGTACAGGGTCCACCGTGTCTGGTGGAGTTGGTGCACTGCTCTCATTGTGGAGAGCAGGTCAAAGTCCATTTGTAGCTTTTTCCTCTCCGCCAAGAACTCTACGGTCGGGGCCTTGGAGTATCGTCGGTCCACTTCCAGCCTGACGTCGATGAGCTGCTGCCGCTACCCTTTCTTCCCTATCTCTGTGTGCTTTATAAGCAATAATTTCACCCTGATTACAGCCTTCAGCGCCTCGCAGAACATGGAGGGTTTGACCTCCTCATTCTGATTATTAATATATTAATAACAATCTTTATTGTCACAAGTAGGATTACATTAACACTGCAATGAAGTTACTGTGAAAAACCCCCGGTTGCCACATTCCGGCGCCTGTTCGCGTACACAGAGGAAGAATTCAGAATGTCCAAATAAACTAACAGCATGTCTTTCGGGACTTGTGGGAGGAAACCGGAGCGCCGGGAGGAAACCCACGCAGACACGGGGACTACATGCAGACTCCGCACAGACAGTGACCCAAACCGGGAATCGAACCTGGGACCCTGGTGCTGTGAAGCCACAGTGCTAACCACTTGTGCTACCGTACCGCCAGTCTAGGGCCTGTGCTATTTTCTCCCAGAAAGGGGGGCGGTGTCCAACCTCCATTGAAGGGGGCTTTGGGCACAGCATGTCTCCAACCACACGTCCACATAATGCGGACCGTGGTCGGAGATTACAATCGCGGAATATTGCACTCGTAATAGCCCTTGAAGCATCGATTTCCCCACTACAAAGAAGTCGATCCCTAAATATACATTGTGTACTTAGGGGAAGGAGTACTCCTAAGGGGCTGGTTTAGCACAGTGGGCTAAACAGCTGGCTTGTAATGCAGAACGAGGCCAGCACGCGGGTTCAATTCCCGTATTGGCCTCCCCAAACAGGCGGCGGAATGTGGTGACTAAGGGCTTTTCAGTAATTTCGTTGAAGCCTACTTGTGACAATAAGCGATTATTTTTATTTATTTCCCTTTTTCCTTCTCCCCTGGGTGGGTGAACTGCCATGGGTCCAGAGCCCCATCCACTCAATGAATAGGCTGAGTTCCTTCGCCATGTTGGAGGTCTTTTATGTTTTGGGATTCGAACTGTCTGTCTGAGGGTCCTGCACACAGTTAAAGTCTCCCCACTAAATTAGTCGGTGCGTGTCCATGTTGGGGATTTCCGCTATGGTGTTTTTTATAAACTCTGTGTCGTCCCAGTAGTGAGCGTACACGCTCAGCAGGACCACTGGTGCCCATCCAGGACACCTCTGTCCATGACGTACTGTTCCCCTGGATCCGTAACCATCCTCATAATCATAAACATTGTCCTCTTATTTATCAATATGGCTGCCCCTCCCTACGTCTGTCCCGCCCAACCCTTCCTTACCTGCAGTCGGACCTTCTCCCTAAGGTGCGGCTCTCAGAGGAAGAGTATGTCAGCTTTCAAACTTTTCAGATGGGTGAACATTCTGGATCTTTTCACTGGGCCATTAAGCCCCTGTCATTCCAGGTGACTACCCTGATGGGATGTTTTTGTCCCCCCTCTCCTGCGGGCCACCCACATTTAACTGGTGGACGTGCCCCAGCACTCCAGGGATTCCCTTTGTTAGCGGGCACTGTTCTCCCGCTGAGACCGGGTTCATGCGCTTCGGGGTTTCCCTTTGTCCAGGGACCCTCCAAAGTGGTTGATAGATAGAACAGTACAGCACAGAACAGGCCCTTCGGCCCTCAATGTTGTGCCGAGCAATGATCACCCTACTCAAACCCACGTATCCACCCTATACCCGTAACCCAACAACCCCCCCCTCCCCTCCCTTAACCTTACTTTTTACACTATGGGCAATTTAGCCTGGCCAATCCACCTAACCCGCACATCTTTGGACTGTGGGAGGAAACCGGAGCACCCGGAGGAAACCCACGCACACACGGGGAGGACGTGCAGATTCTGCACAGACAGTGACCCAGCCGGGAATCGAACCTGGGACCCTGGAGCTGTGAAGCATTTATGCTAACCGCCATGCTACCGTGCTGCCCTAAGTTGCCACATGTGAACTGTTGTAGTCAGCCTAATGCCCTCACTGCTTCTTTTCCAGTGTTCCACTTGTGGTGTTTTCTCCCCCACTCTCCCTTTCTTCCTCCCGCTCCATCCCGATAGCTATTCCCCCTCCCCACGGTAGTGATCTCTATATGTGCATGTACACAAGGGGTTAATGTGTAATCAGTAGCACCACATGATCACTAGAGGGCCGGACCAACAGGGGTATAAAAGGCAGCCACATTGGGTCTCTCTCTCTCTCTTGGGTGCACTGTGACCAGAGCAACAGTTCAGATGGCTAGTGGAGTTACGTATAGTTACCATAGTTAGATCTTGTTAACCTCATCACTAGTACGTGGAGTGGACTCGATGGGCCGAATGGCCTTACTTCCACTCCTATGTCTTATGGTATCAAAGTTAAAGTAAATAGTTACTCAATAAACCTTTTGTTACTACTGGACGAGTTTGAGTCTTCTTCATCGAGATTCATAAGAACTAGGAGCAGGAATAGGCCATATGGCCCCTCGAGCCTGCTCCACCATTCAATGAGATCATGGCTGATCTTTTGTGGACTCAGCTCCACTTTCCGGCCCGAACACCATAACCCTTAATCCCTTTATTCTTCAAAAAACTATCTATCTTTATCTTAAAAACATTTAAAGAAGTAGCCTCAACTGCTTCACTGGGCAAGGAATTCCATAGATTCACAACCCTTTGGGTGAAGAAGTTCCTCCTAAACTCAGTCCTAAATCTACTCCCCCTCATTTTGAGGCTATGCCCCCTAGTTCTGCTTTCACCCGCCAGTGGAAACACCTTCCCGCATCTATCCTATCTATTCCCTTCATAATTTTATATGTTTCTAGCAGATCCCCCCTCACCATTCTAAATTCCAACGAGTACAGTCCCAGTCTACTCAACCTCTCCTCGTAATCCAACCCTTCAGCTCTGGGATTATCCTAGTGAATCTCCTCTGCACACCCTCCAGTGCCAATACGTCCTTTTTCAGGTAAGGAGACCAAAACTGAACACAATACTCCAGGTGTGGCCGCACTAACACCTTATACAAATATTCAGAATACCTCACAACTAACCAATGATTGAGTAGCACATGTTACCTACCACACAGGTAACAAAACATGGTGCCAGGCGAGCGGCTTCAACAGAACTAGTTAGATTAGGTTAGAGAAAAAGAGAAGAAAATTCAGACTGGAAATTCAACTGCAAATGGATCCTCGACGACTAACTATGGGACTCATTGGACCTCCAGGGCAGCTGGAAACAACCGGTAATTTAAGTTATGACTGGAAAAGATTTGAACAGATATTCCAAATATTTATCGCAGCTAATGATTGAAGCACGGTCTCTAACACAACAAAAATAGCAATACTACTCTCAATAGGAGGGCATAAAGCTAGAGAAATCTATAATTGCTTTAATGACTTAGAAAGTGAAGACAACACCAAAATAGAACGAATACGCAAAAAATTTGATGAACACTGTAAGAGTCCGTCTGGTGAGATACTGGAAAGATTTAACAATTGTCATAAATGCCAGAGAAACGGAGGGCCCATCACTGATTTTATTACAAATCTCAAGTTAATACCACAAGGCAGTGATTATGCTGATTTCAGAGACACTGTGATAATGCATAAATTAATTTCTGGACCACCTGATAAAAATTTGAGGGAATAACTATCACAAGATAAGAATCTAACTGTAGAAACTGCCATACAAAAATGCCTTGCTTAAGAACAAAAACAAAATCAATACTTTGAGTCTCTACAAACACAGGAGATCCCAGACCCGTGTTATGCTCCTCATGCTCAATGTGGGAGCACAGGAACGCGGCCGATGCCCCTGACTCCTTCATGTGCAGGAAGTGTGTCCAGCTGCAGCACCTGTTAGACCGCATGACGGCTCTGGAGCTGCGATAGACTCACTTTGGAGCATCCGCGACGCTGCGGAGGATGTGGATAGCACGTTCAGTGAGTTGGTCACACCGCAGATTAGGATTGGTGAGAGAGACAGGGAATGGGTCACCAAAAGGCAGAGAAAGAGCAGGAAGGCAGTGCAGGTGTCCCCTGCGGTCATCTCCCTCCAAAATAGGTATACCGTTTTGGATACTGTTGGGGGAGATGACTCACCAGGGGAAGGCAGTAGTAACCAGGCTCATGGCACCGTGGCTGGCTCTGCTGCGCAGAAGGGCGGGAAAAAGACTGGCAGGGCTATAGTCATAGGGGATTCAATCGTAAGGGGAGTAGACAGGCGTTTCTGTGGTCAAAAACGAGACTACCGAATGGTATGTTGCCTCCCGGGTGCACGGGTCAGGGATGTCTCAGATCAGCTGCAGGACATACTGAAGGGGGAGGCTGAACAGCCAGTTGTCGTGGTGCATATAGGCACCAACAATATAGATAAAATACGGGATGAGGTCCTACAAACAGAATTTAGGGAGTTAGGAGATAAGTTTAAAAAGTAGGACCTCAAAGTTAGTAATCTCAGGATTGCTACCAGTGCCACAAAACAGTCAGAGTAGAAATGTAAGAATAGTCAGAATGAATACGTGGCTTGAGAGATGGTGCATGAGGGAGGGGTTCAGATTTTTGGGACATTGGAACCGGTTCTGGCGATGGTGGGACCATTACAAATTGGATGGTCTACACCTGGGCAGGACTGGAACCAATGTCCTCGGGGGTGCTTTTGCTAACACTGTTGGGGAAGTTTTAAACTAATATGGCAGGGGGATGGGAACCAGATTAGGAAGTTAAAGGTCAGTAAAGAGGCAGCAACTAAAGCCGGTAAGGTGTTGGATAATAAACTCAATGTGACTAAGGAGAAGAGTAGACAGGGAAAAGATGATGATCGCAAAGGGACAGGTTGTCTGAGGTGCATTTGTTTTAATGCGAAAAGTGTAGCAGGTAAGGCAGATGAATTTAGGGCTTGGATTAGTACCTGGGAATATTATAGTAAGAAGTCTTACAACACCAGGTTAAAGTCCAACAGGTTTGTTTCAAACACGAGCTTTCGGAGCACGGCTCCTTCTTCACCTGAAGAAGGAGCCGTGCTCCGAAAGCTCGTGTTTGAAACAAACCTGTTGGACTTTAACCTGGTGTTGTAAGACTTCTTACTGTGCTCACCCCAGTCCAACGCCGGCATTTCCACATCATGGGAATATTATGTTATTGGTATTATTGAGACTTGGTTGAGGGAGGGGCAAGATTGGCAACTAAATATCCCAGGGTATAGATGCTTCAGGAGGGATAGAGAGGGAGGTAAAAGGGGTGGAGGAGTTGCATTACTGGTCAGAGATGATATCACAGCTGTGATTAAGGAGGGCACGATGGAGGATTCGAGCACTGAGGCAATATGGATAGAGCTAAGAAAAAGGAAGGGTGCAGTAACATTGTTGGGACTTTACTATAGGCCTCCCAAAAGCGAGCGTGAAGTAGAGGTACAAATATGTAGACAGATTATAGAACAATGTAGGAGCAATAGGGTGGTTGTGATGGGAGATTTTAACTTCCCCAACATTGAATGGCACTCATGTAGTGTTGGAGGCGTAGATGGAGCAGAATTTGTAAGGAGCATCCAGGAGAGTTTTTTAGAGCAGTATGTAAATAGTCCAACTCGGGAAGGGGCCATACTGGACCTGGTATTCGGGAATGATCCCGGCCAGGTGGTTGACGTTTCAGTCGGCGATTACTTTGGGAATAGCGATCACAATTCTGTAAGTTTTAGAATACTCATGGACAAAGACAAGAGTGGTCCTAAAGGAAGAGTGCTAAATTGGGGAAAGGCCAACTATAACAAAATTCGGCAGGAGCTCGGGAATGTGGATTGGGAGCAGGGTAAATCCACATTTAAAATGTGGGAGTCTTTTAAGGAAAGGTTGATTAGAGTGCAGGACAGACATGTTCCTGTGAAAATGAGAGATAGAAATGGCAAGATTAGGGAACCATGGATGACGGGTGAAATTGTGAGACTAGCTAAGATGAAAAAGGAAGCACACATAAGATCGAGGCGACTCAAAACTGATGAAGCTTTGGAGGAATATCGGGAAAGTAGGACAAATATCAAACGAGCAATAAAGAGGGCTAAAAGGGATCATGAAATATCTTTGGCTAACAGGGTTAAGGAAAATCCCAAAGCCTTTTATTCGTATATAAGGAGCAGGAGGATAACTAGAGAAAGGATTGGCCCACTCAAAGACAAAAGTGGGAATTTATGCGTGGAGTCAGAGGAAATGAGTGAGCTTCTTTATGAGTACTTTGCATAGGTATTCACCAAAGAGAGGGACATGATGGATGTTGAGGTTAGGGATGCATGTTTAAATACTCTAGGTCATGTCGGCATAAGGAAGGGGGAGGTTTTGGGTATTCTAAAAGGAATTAAGGTGGACAAGTCCTCAGGACCGGATGGAATCTATCCCAGGTTACTGAGGGAAGCGAGGGACGAAATAGCTGGGGCCTTAACAGATATCTTTGCAGCATCCTTGGGCACGGGTGAGGTCCCAGAGGACTGGAGAATTGCTAATGTTGTCCCTTTGTTTAAGAAGGGTAGTAGGAATAATCCAGGGAATTATAGACCTGTGAGCTTGACGTCAGTGGTAGGCAAACTGTTGGAGAAGATACTGAGGGATAGGATCTATTCACATTTGGAAGAAAATAGACTTATCAGTGATAGGCAGCATGGTTTTGTGCAGGGGAGGTCATGTCTTACAAACCTAATAGAATTCTTTGAGGAAGTGACAAAGTAAATTAATGAGGGAAGGGCTGTAGATGTCATATACATGGACTTCAGTAAAGCATTTGATAAAGTTTCCCATGGCAGGTTGATGGAAAAAGTGAAGTCGTATGGGGTTCAGGGTGTACTAGCTAGATGGATAAAGAACTGGCTGGGCAACAGGAGACAGAGAGTAGTGGTGGAAGGGAGTGTCTCAAAATGGAGAAAGGTGACTAGTGGTGTTCCACAGGGATCCGTGCTCGGACCAGCGTTGTTTGTGATACACATAAATGATCTGGACGAAGGTATAAGTGGTCTGATGAGCAAGTTTGCAGATGATACTACGATTGGTGGAGTTGCAGATAGCGAGGCGGACTGTCAGAGAATATAGCAAAATATAGATAGATTGGAGAGTTGGGCAGAGAAATGGCAGATGGAGTTCAATCCAGGCAAATGCGAGGTGATGCATTTTGGAAGATCTAATTCAAGAGCGAACTATACGGTGAATGGAAGAGTCCTGGGGAAAATTCATGTACAGGGAGATCTGGGAGTTCAGGTCCGTTGCACCCTGAAGGTGGCAACGCAGGTCGATAGAGTGGTCAAGAAGGCATACAGCAGGTCATGTTACAGTTGTATCGGACTTTGTTTAGGCCAAATTTGGAATACTCCGTGCAGTTCTGGTCGCCACATTACCAGAAGGATGTGGATGCTTTAGAGAGGGTGCAGAGGAGGTTCACCAGGATGTTGCCTGGTATGGAGGGTGCTAGCTATGAAGAAAGGTTGAGTAGATTAGGATTGTTTTCATTGGAAAGACGGAGGTTGAGGGGAGACCTGATTGAGGTCTACAAAATTATGAGAGGGATGGACAGGGTGGATAGCAACAAGCTTTTTCCAAGAGTGGGGGTGTCAATTTCAAGGGGTCACGATTTCAAGGTGAGAGGGGGAAAGTTTAAGGGAGATGTGCGTGGAAAGTTTTTTAAGCAGAAGGTGGTGGGTGCCTGGAATGCTTTGCCAGCGGAGGTGGTAGAGGCGGGCATGATAGCATCATTTAAGATGCATCTGGACAGATGAATGGGTGGGGAACAGAGAGAAGTAGACCCTGGAAAATAGGCAACAGGTTTAGATAAAGGATCTGGATCGGCGCAGGCTGGGAGGGCCTAAGGGCCTGTTCCTGTGCGGTAATTTTCTTTGTTCTTTGTTCTTCTTTGTGTCTAGAAAACCAAATCAGTAAAAGTGGCGCCAATACTCACCAGGCAGGGTTGAAATTTAAGAAGACGGAAGTTCTGAGCGGCAGCCATGTTGTGCATGCGGAGTCTGACCAGTCCACACATGCGCATTTCCCGAAAAGACGCAAACCGGCGAAACTGTGTTCTGCGCATGCGCGAGAAGCAGCGCATGCGCAGTTGCGAAAAGAGCGCACAGTAACGGAAACTCGGAGAGCACATGCGCAATCGAGTCCTACACATGACGTCACGAGCATCATGACGTCAGAGGACCAGGACCACACCCACTTGAAAGGGAAATGCACGAAAATGAACAAAAAGAAATTTACAGCTGCAAAACCCAATTTTCTTACCTCAAAGGTCAGAACAATGCATGAACCTACACCAACAGTTGAAAATAACTTTCACAACACCCTGGAACAAGCAGTCTGCACCACCCAAAGTGAGGAGCACAATGACAAATCCGAAACCCAAGAAGATGATTTGTTCATTGAAAATGAAGAGAACGATAACAACTCCGAAACAAAACGAGATGATTTGTCTACTATTCAGACATGGCTGAGTTATTCGGATATGCTGCCCACAGCATCAGCAACATGGTTGAAAAGCTCAACACAACTCTTCTCATGGTAGATGAAGCCAATGCCAGGATGACATGGCAGATCGTCGATACATTGGATGACAGCAATACCCAAGAAGAAGACGACGCCATACAGAGAGCACAGAACGACACAGTTGAGAGAGCACTGATCAACTCTACAGCGAGAACACTGCACAACTTCACAGAGAGAGCGATGACAGACTCCACAGAGAGTGCGATGACAGACTCCACAGAGAGAGCGATGAAGGACTCCACAGAGCAAGCGATGAAAGACTCCACAGAGAGTGCGATGAAAGACTCCACAAAGAGAGTGACGCAAGCCTCCACAGACAGCTCAGTGGCAGACTCACAAATGGAAGCAAGCAAACACTCCATAGCGAACACCATGCATGAACAAGACTATGAAAGTATACCAAGCTCCCGAGAACAACAAAAAGACTATGATAGTCTACCCAGCTTATTTGAGCCACCAGAACCCAGCTCATTTAACCAACAAGAAGACAGTCTACCCAGCTTATTTGACCCATTTGAAGAAGACTATGAAAGTCTACCCAGCTCATTTAATCAACAAGAAGACACTGAATGTCTACCCACTGTATGTGAGACAAGTGATGAAGAAATCACAATTCCCATACAGGATGTGCAGGATCACAGCGAGACTGACAGATTTCAGCTTATCTGCACAGAAGCGCTCAACAATCAGAGGACGGCTACTCATGAGTCCAGAGAGACCACGTCAATTGAAATCTTGAAGATTTTGAATCCAGAAGAGGAGCACCAAGAAACCAAAGGTGATTGAAATGAACCAGAAATAACTCCAGAAGAGGAGCACAAAGAGATCAGAGATGATTCAAGTGAACCAGAAATGACTCTAGAAGAGGAGTACCAAGGATACAAAGAAGAGGAATCAAATCCACCACAAATGACTGATGTCACCAACATCAATGCAACATCAGATCATTCTCACAATTCTCAAGATGAAATGCTCAATGTAACAGATACCACAAAGGACACTGACACCAATAACTGTGACAATGACTCACATCATCCATACGGAACATTCATTGAGCGCAACAGGAACAACAAAAACTGCAAGAAGCACAGCAGAAACAAGAACAACAGCAACAACGAAAACAACATGCAGCGCAACAAGAGCAACAACAAACGCTGCAGAAACCAAGAACAACAACAGCAACATCAAAAACTACAAGCACAACAACAAAAACTACAAGAATAACAACAAAACCAACAAGAAGCACAACAAAAACAGAAACAACAAGCATGACAAAAACAGCAACAAGAATGACAACGAAAACGACCAATACAGAAACGACAATAACAACAAACAAAAACAACAAAGACAGACACGACAGAAACAACAACAACTACCCTGGGGCAGCAGGGTAGCATGGTGGTTAGCATCAATGCTTCACAGCTCCAGGGTCCCAGGTTCGATTCCCGGCTGGGTCACTGTCTGTGTGGAGTCTGCACGTCCTCCCCCTGTGTGCATGGGTTTCCTCCGGGTGCTCCGGTTTCCTCCCACAGTCCAAAGATGTGCGGGTTAGGTGGATTGGCCATGCTAAATTGCCCGTAGTGTTCTAAAAAGTAAGGTTAAGGGGGGGGGGGGGTTGTTGGGTTACGGTTATAGGGTGGATACGTGGGTTTGAGTAGGGTGATCATGGCTCGGCACAACATCGCGGGCCGAAGGGCCTGTTCTGTGCTGTACTGTTCTATGTTCTATGTTCTATGAAACAACGACCTATACAACATGGTACAACTCTGCACACGCAGGACAATGCCACAACACACTGCAAAACAATGGCAAGTGTAAAAAACATACCATGGCATGGCAACGTATCTCATGAATTCACATTTGCTCCACAACAAACAAGCAAACCAGTTGTCAAGAAAGATGACATGCAGAATCAATACCACAAACACAAGAAAAGGTCCAGTTCAGACAACAAAGATGACATACAGAATCAATACCACAAACACAGGAAAAAGTCCTGGTCAGACAGCAAAGATGTAACACAGAATCGCTACCGCAAGCAGAGAAAAAAAAAAGCATAAATCAGACAACAAAGTGATTTCACCATTCAAATATCTCATTGATGACTTCTTGGCTACTTAAACACAGGGACACTGACGACGTTCACAAAGAAATAACAACATCGACATCACCACATCAACAACAGAAGAAGAAAGCAACTCAACCGTACAAACTCATCCAGTATGGACGCAAAAAAATTTTTTTAAATTAAGATTGGACTCATAAATATTCATTGGCTTTGTATAATCATCAAGATCATCACAACTTGTACATAACATAATTTGTCTATCTATTTCACGCACGCAAAAAAAAACCTAAGAGGCTAAATGTATTAACATTTGAAGGACTAACTCATTGATTTTATGTAATGCATTTGCAAACTGCATCCATTATGTTTGTTCAATTTTCTTTACAACATACAGAAAATATGTAACACAAAAGAAAGGGGATGTAGTGATCTCTATATATGTATGTACACAAGGGGTTAATATATAAACAGTAGCACCACATGATCACTAGAGGGCCGGACCAACAGGTGTATAAAAGGCAGCCACATTGAGTCTCTCTCTCTCTCTTGGGTGCACTGTGACCAGAGCAATAGCAGACTAGTTCAGATGGCTCGTGGACTTACTTTTAGTTACCGTAGTTAGATCTTGTTAACCTTATCACTAGTATCAAAGTTAAAGTAAAGAACTCATACAATTATTGTTGTAGTTACTCAATAAACCTTTTGTTACTATTGGACGAGTTCAAATCTTCTTCATCGAGATTCAGAATACCTCATCACTAACCAAGGATTGAGTAGCACATGTTACCTACCACACAGGTAACAAAACACCCACTTCCCTTTGTTTCTTCCCCCAGTTGTCCCCCTGATGTCTGCCCCACCTCCCCACCCACTTGCCAGGCGCTTTCCCCCTTGCTTGTTGGTGGAGTGGCAGATAGTGTTGAGGATTGGCAGAGGATACAGCAGGACATAGATAGTTTGGAGACGTGTTAGCTATGTTAGCTATGCGGAGACGCTGAATTGACTTGGACTGTTTTCATTTGAACTACGGAGGTTGAGAGGTGACCTGATGGAAGTCTACAAGATTATGAGGGGCATGGATAGAGTGGACGGGCAGGCACTCTTTCCTAGGGTGCAGGGGGCAGTCACTAGTGGGCATAGGTTTAAGGTTCATGGGGCAAAGTTTAGAGGAGATGCGCGAGGTAGAATTTTTACTCAGAGGATGGTGAGTGCATGGAATGCGTTGCCATGGGAGGTTGTTGAAGCAGATACATTAACGGCGTTCAAAAGGCATCTTGACAAATACATGGATAGGATGGGTATAGAGGGGTACAGTAGTAGGAAGTGCTGAGGGTTTTAGCCAAGGGTGGTATCATGACCGGTACCTGTACACCGGTGAGCAGCACGGTAGCATTGTGGATAGCACAATCGCTTCACAGCTCCAGGGTCCCAGGTTCGATTCCGGCTTGGGTCACTGTCTGTGCGGAGTCTGCACATCCTCCCCGTGTGTGCATGGGTTTCCTCCGGGTGCTCCGGTTTCCTCCCACAGTCCAAAGATGTGCAGGTTAGGTGGATTGGCCATGATAAATTGCCCTTAGTGTCCAAAATTGCCCTTCGTGTTGGGTGGGGTTACTAGGTTATGGGGATAGGGTGGAGTTGTTGACCTTGGGTAGGGTGCTCTTTCCAAGAGCCGGTGCAGACTCGATGGGCTGAATGGCCTCCTTCTGCACTTTAAATTCTATGAAGGCTTGGAAGGCCCAAAGGGCCTGTTCCTGTGCTGCGTTGTTCCTGTGCTGTATTGTTCTTTGTTCTCTCCTGCACACATTACGTTCCCCGCTAATATGGCGGCCCCCTCCCAGGGCTAGTGTGCATCCTCCCTTAACCCCGTTCCCTGAGGTTCTTATCTGCCGTTCCCCTCACCATCTGCTGCTCTCTGCTGCCCTTGATCCTTCCTTCCTCTCTTTCTTCCCTCTTTCCCAAGATGAGGCAGTGCAATCCCGCACAAAGTTTTCAAAATGGTGGTTCACAATTGGCAACTCAAAAAGTAAAAGTCTCTTCCGATGAGCTCTTTCTTCATCGCTGACCCTCCTCTTGTTTCTCAAGTCTGTTCTCCAAGACGAATTTGTCCGCGTCCGCAGGGGCTGTGAGAATGTGGCCCCTGCCTTGGAATGTGACCCAGACCTTGGCCGGGTACAGCATCCCAAACTTGACGCCGCTCCTGTACAGTGTAGCCTTCGCCCTATTGCATTCTTTCTGACGCTTGGCTAGGGCAGCCCCAATGTCCTGGGAGAATGTCCGAATCCGGTGACCTTCCCAGTTACAGTTTTTAGTTTGTCTCGCCTAGCGCAGGATTCTTTCCCGGTCTTGGTACTGGAACATTCTGGTGATTATCACCCTCGGTTGTACCTCGGCTCAGGGCTTTGGATGAAGCAACCGGTGGGTTCTGTCACCTTCTGGTGGGTTGCGGAAGCTATCCCTTCCCACCACATTGCCCAGCATTTGGGCCACATACTCCGAGGGATTCCTACCTTCGATCCCATCCGGCGGGCCCACGATCCGTAGGTTTTGGTTCCTCGACCAGTTCTCCTGGTTGTCTATTTTCCCCTTCAGGCTCGACTAGTCTTGCCACTTCTTTCTGAAGGGCGACGATCCAGTCTGTTGCGGCTCGTTCCATCTCTTTAATAGTATTTTCCTGAACTTACAGTCACCGCTCCGCCTCGTCTAGGGCCACCTTCATAGTCGCCAGAGCTTCCGCAACCGCATCCCTGACCGCAGCTTGAATATCTTTTGTCTCTTCTCGATAGAACATAGAACATAGAACATAGAACAGTACAGCACAGAACAGGCCCTTCGGCCCTCGATGTTGTGCCGAGCAATGATCACCCCACTTAAACCCACATACCCCTAACCCAACAATCCCCCCCATTAACCTTTACACTACGGGCAATTTAGCATGGCCAATCCACCTAACCCGCACATCTTTGGACTGTGGGAGGAAACCGGAGCACCTGGAGGAAACCCACGCACACACGGGGAGGACGTGCAGACTCCACACAGACAGTGACCCAGCCGGGAATCGAACCTGGGACCCTGGAGCTGTGAAGCATTGATGCTAACCACCATGCTACCGTGAGGCCTCGATGTTCTCTCAATTCTCTTCAGAGAAACATCCTCCACCCATCCCCGGGTGTGTGTGTGTGTGAAGGGGGCTCCTTGCGTGGCCGGCCGGTCCTTCTCTGACAGGGCCCGAACATGGCCGCCTTGTGTGTCGGCCGGCTCAGCCGTTTGTTTGTCCAGGCTTTTCCAGCTCCTAGTTACCACACGGCCTCTGGAGTGGCTGCTGTTTGGCATTTTCCCCTCGTATTGTTGCTGGTAGAGGTGTGAGGATGTTTTTCCCTTTGTTACAGCAGGATATTTCGGGTGAAAAGAGGCTATTTTCCGGTTCATAGGAGGAGAGCCACCTGGTGTGAGACTGCTCAGCACATCCCCCGTCACCAGATGTCATCAAAAACCATGCTGAGCCGGGATAGTGATATTGGGTTTGCACAGTCTCACACCTCTTTTTATATGTGCTATAATACTTGCATCCATGAGGATGGAGTGCATTTTAGACGCTCCCATATCTCGTTTATAGAGAAGATGAGAGGAGCCATGGTGGGATGATACAGGGGTGGTTGGTGTGTTGCTGGATGGTAGGGTTAGATTAGACCTCACTTGGATTGGGGATAGCTTCCCATTAGAGTGAATTATATCGTGTTTTCTTTTGGTAATTTGCTCTTTTTTGTTGTTGCTTTGAATTTTGAGAATCCGTACCAGTATCCTTCGAGGGCCCAGACAGATTGTGTATCCAGGACAGGGTTGGGCTCCTCCAAATTATTTTTTGTGGTTGGCATTTTTAGAGCTATTGAGGCCGGAGGAAATGAGTGGTGATGCAACCCTGGGTGTGGTCAGTTTACCCTTGTTCAATGTGTTGAAATGAGAGTCTGTATGATATGGCTCTGCATTGTCAGAGCCCTTCTTCAATTTGGGGGAAGGCTCAACGGGAGGAGTTAGGCACCCTCCTCTGCGTGGTCTTAAATATTGGTTTCCTAAATGTCCTCCTCATTCTGGTCGGGTCTTCCATGGGGAAGTCGTGTTTTTGTTTCTATTAAGGCAACGCTGCCCTGTCCCCTAATGTCCTTCTTGCATTGGCATACAGTGCTAGTTTGTGTCTAGTTTTCTTGGATTTACGTATAATAATAATAATCTTTATATTGTCACAAGTAGGCTTACATTAACACTGCAATGAAGTTACTGTGAAAAGCCCCTAGTCGCCACATTCCGGCGCCTGTTCGGGTACACGGAGGGAGAATTCAGAATGTCCAATTCACCTAACAAGTATGTCTTTCGGGACGTGTGGGAGGAAAGCGGAGCACCCGGAGGAAACACATTCTGCCCTTGCTGGGGTGCTTTCTTCTCTTCACCTGAGTGAGTAACGTGCTGTTAGAAGCCCTGTTTTTGTTGGTGGGTTGGAGAGCTGCCCTGGGGGGAGTTAGTGAGGTACATGGGCGGTTGGGAAGTGGGTCCTGGAGTGTGCTGAGGGTCTTGAGGGTACTGACACCTTTGCCTCAGTGTGCTGGACTAGACCATGTCTGGTGCTGTGATTGATATCTTGTTTCCCTCTTACACTTGGGACATTCCATCTCAAAGGCACTTCTTAGGGACATCTACGCCGCGTGGGAGAATCGCGGGAGGGCCAGGCAAATCATGACACGCCGCCCTGGCACCCCCCCACGATTCTCCCATCCCCCCCCCCCCCACCTCGGAGAATCGCCGCACGCCGTTTTTCACGGCGACCGGCGATTCTAGGGCCCGGATGGGCCGAGCGGCCTGATTAACCCGAAAGGTTCACGCCGGCGCCAACCACACCTGGTCACTGCCGGCGTGAACATCGGGCGACCGGTATGTGTGGGGCCTGTGGGGGGCGGAGGGAGGATCGAGCACCACGGGCGTGCTCATCAGATGTCTGGCCCCTGATCGGTGCCCACCGATCGCCGGGACGACATGTCTAAGAGACGCACTCTTTTCCCTCCGCCGCAACGCAAGATCAAGCCACCATGTCTTGCGGGGCAGCGGAGGGGAAGACGGCAACCGCGCATGCCTGGGTTAGAGCCGGCCAACCTCTGCATGCACGGCTGACATCACTTAGGCGCCGCCGGCCGCGTCATTCTCGGCGTGCCGCTTTGACGCAAGCGTCAAGGCCCAGCACCCGAGATTCGCGCACCGCCGCTCCTAGCCCCCCGGGGGGTGGGGGGAGAATAGGGGGCGAGGAGCGGCCTCCGATGCCGGAGTGAAATACTCTGTGACAGTGACAGTGAGGACACCGTTCCCAGACTGTTTCTCTGTGACAGTGACAGTGAGGACACCGTTCCCAGACTGTTTCTCTATGACACTGTGGGGGACACCATTTCCCGACTGCTTCACCATAAGGCAGTGTTGCCCGATAAGAATGAACAGCGTTTTTGATTATTCATCCTTTGGGTTGGTGTGCATGGAAGGCATATGGCCGTTGTCATAAAATACACATCACTGGTTTGTATACTGTTGTTCTAGTTACTTTTCTGTTGCATACTGTCCATTTGCAGTCGACACCTTCCAATATAAATATCTTAGAATTTCTGTACATAGTCTTGTAAATATGCTCACACATGCCACACGTAGTTAGGAACATTCTCATCATACATTATTTATTGCCACGTACACACATTTTAAAAAAAAAAGGGAGATGTCATAATATACACATCAGTATATGATGGTGCAGAGACACACACTGACTGACACACTGCAAGACCAATCAACACACACAACACCGCAGCCAATCACCAGTTAGGGCACGGTCACTATAAAGCCAGCACTAGTTTTCCCGTTCATTCGGGATGCAGCCTCTGAGACAGACAGAGCCCACAGTCAGTAGCACAAACATCCACAATGTGCTAACAATATAGGCTGGTCAGGTTAGGCATAGGTCTTCAGTCAATCTAACATAGTGTCGACCCACAGTGCAAGTATGTTTAACAGCTCTTAGTTAAATAGAATAGAGTTGTACTATTACAAGTGTTGGTAGCCTGTCTATGTTACTGCTAAGGTAAACGCAGTCTCCACAGATCCAGAGTACCCAACACATCAGCCTAATGGTTGTTTCTTGGTCTTCTTATCCTGAGAGCTTTAGCGTCTGCCTTTTTAAACCTGTCTTGTTTAATGTGTTGGTATACACTGTCCACACTGACCATAATCTGAGTCTATAGCTGCTGAGCCTCTCTCTATAAATAGGTGGACTGATGATTGTTTTGTACTGTGCCTGAGGTTGGGAGTAAGTAGCGTTGTGTCTTATATGTAAAAAATCCTTCTAGAACTGGGGTTCTCACAAATCTTTATTGTATTTTGTATTTTTGTTGTGGTAGTATTTAAAAATCTGTGTTTGGCTACTGCAGGGGGCAGATCTGTTTGACATCCACGGGAAGTTACAGACTGTCTTTGGCACCTCTGATGTTGCTGCAGGTGAGAGAGACATGTTCTGGTGCGCGCCCAAACATGACACAAAAATTGTATCCTGACCTTGGTATGGGCCAGGGTTTAGAGAACCCCAAAGTGTATCATGGAGTTCACCTGACTCACAACTTTTAATAGATTGTGGTATGGGGAGCATACGGCCCACTCTACTAGTGTGGTACAGCAGAAATGGAAAAGTATTTTTAAAAACAAAACAATGTTTATTCTATGAACTTAAGTTAAACATTTTAAAACATACAGTGAACATCTTAGCAACCATTAATTCAAATACAACCCCCAAAGAATACAACATTAAGCAATCCTTAAGCTGTCCTTTTAACATCCATAAGACTTAAAAAAGAACTTTTAACAGAAGCACATCAGGTTAAAGTCACTACTGAGAGCAGTTATTAGTTTTAAATCACCAAAGGATCAATTTACAGTGTTTAGATTACAGAGAGAGAGACTAATACCCCTTCTGGCTGTGACTGCAGCTGTCCCGCTCTGAAAACGAAACTAAAACACACCCTGCATGAAACAGCCTAAAACAAAAGTAAAAAGCTGACAGACAGCCCAGCTCCACCCACACGTTGACATCATTGATAAACACCCATTTCTGAAAGATACTTTTCTTAAACACCCATTTCTTAAAGGTACTCTCTCATGACAATCTCTTGCGATCATTGTGAGCAATCGCCGAGTGGGAAGGTGTGCCCCATTTTACCATGTTTTCATGACCTTACCCTTCTCTCCCTGGTTCTCTGGTGGTGCATATAGAGGCATCAAGTTGAGTCTAATGATTGTATTGAGCCAGCTACATTGCTGTTCCCCTCTGTATCCAAGTATATTGAGCCTTTTCTTGTGCTGAGCTGTGGATTTATTGCATTGTTTGTTAAAATGAAAAACTTCATTAAAAATACTTTTAACAAAAAGGCAAGTGGGTAGCCAGGGAAAGGGTTGGCCCACTGAAGGACAGGGGAAGGAATCTATGTGTAGAGCCAGAGGAAATGGGTGAGATACTAAATGAATACTTTGCATCAGTATTCACCAAAGAGAAGGAATTGGTGGATGTTGAGTCTGGAGAAGGGTGTGTAGATAGCCTGGCTCACAATGAGATCCAAAAAGACGAGGTGTTTGGCGTCTTGAAAAATATTAAGGTGGATAAGTCCCCAGGGCCTGATGGGATCTATTCCAGAATACTGAAGGAGGCTAGAGAGGAAATTGCGGAGGCCTTGACAGAAATCTTTGGATCCTTACCGTCTTCAGGTGATGTCCCGGAGGACTGGAGAATAGCCAATGTTGTTCCTTTGTTTAAGAAGGGTAGCAAGGATAATCGAGGGAACTACAGGTCGGTGAGCCTTACGTCAGTGGTAGAGAAATTACTGGAGAGAATTCTTCGAGACAGGATCTACTCCCATTTGGAAGCAAGTGGTCGTATTAGCGAGAGGCAGCACGGTTTTGTGAAGGAGAAGTTGTGTCTCACTAAGTTTTTTGAGGAGGTCACGGAAATGATTGATGCAGGTAGGGCAGTGGATGTTGTCTATATGAACTTCAGTAAGGCCTTTGACAAGGTCCCTCATGGCAGACAGGTACAAAAGGTGATGTCACACGGGATCAGAGGTGAGCTGGCAAGATGGATACAGAACTGGCTAGGTCATAGAAGGCAGAGAGTAGGGACTCGCAATTTTTGGGGTTGCAGTGGAGCCGGGAGTGCAGGAGGCGATAGAGGCCGGGGTCCTGGCCTTTGCGTCCCTAGTAGCCCGGCGGAGGATCTTGCTCCAATGGAAGGATGCGAGGCCCCCAAGCGTGGAGGCCTGGATCTCGGATATGGCGGGGTTCATTAAATTGGAGAGGGTGAAATTTGCCCTGAGGGGATCAGTACAAGGGTTTTTCAGGCGGTGGCAGCCTTTCCTGGACTTCCTGGCGGAACGGTAGGGAAACAGGTCGACAGCAGCAGCAACCCGGGGAGGGGGGGGGGGGGGGGGGGAGAGAGGGGAGGGGGGGGGGGAGAGAGGGGAGGGGGGGGAGAGAGGGGAGGGGGGGAGGGGGGAGAGGGGGGGGGAGAGAGGGGAGGGGGGGAGGGGGGAGAGGGGGGGGAGAGAGGGGAGGGGGGGAGGGGGGAGAGGGGAGGGGGGGGTAAGGATTGGGGGGAGGGAGAACTGTGTACAAGGGTTTGTGGAGGGTGCTATCTCTCTCCTTTGTTTGTTGTTTTTTTCTTTTCTCTTTTTCTTTGTTTTTGTTTCTTCCTTTTGTTTGAAGTTGCTCTTGAAGCTGGGGGGCATTGTTTATGGGGTGTTACCGCAGTTGTACGTTAATAGAGTTAAGATGTTTATATTTTGTATTTTGTAAAAATTTCAATAAAAATTATTTATTAAAAAAAAGAAGGCAGAGAGTAGCAATGGAAGGGTGCTTTTCTGATTGGAGGGCTGTGACTAGTGCTGTTCCACAGGGATCAGTGCTGGGACCTTTGATGTTCGTATAATATATAAATTATTTGGAGGAAATGTCTGAATAGTAAGTTTGCACAAAGGTTGGTGGAATTGCGGATAGCGATGAGGACTGTCAGAGGATACAGCAGGATTTAGATCATTTGGAGACTTGGGCGGCGAGATGGCAGATGGAGTTTAATCCGGACAAATGTGAGGTAATGCATTTTGGAAGGTCTAATACAGGTAGGGAATATACAGTGAATGGTAGAACCCTCAAGAGTATTGACAGTAGAGAGATCTTGGTGTACAGGTCCACAAGTCACTGAAAGGGGCAACACAGGTGGAGAAGGTAGTCAAGAAGGCATACGGCATGCTTGCCTTCATTGACCGGGACATTGAGTATAAGAATTGGCAAGTAATGTTGCAGCTGTATAGAACCTTAGTTAGGCCACACTTGGAGTATAGTGTTCAATTCTGGTCGCCACACTACCAGAAGGATGTGGAGGCTTTAGAGAGGGTGCAGAAAAGATTTACCAGGATGTTGCCTGGTATGGAGGGCATTAGCTATGAGGGGAGGTTGAATAAACTTGATTTGTTCTCACTGGAACAACGGAGGTTGAGGGGCGACCTGATAGAGGTCTACAAAATTATGAAGGGCATAGACAGAGTGGATAGTCAGAGACTTATTCCCATGGTAGAGGGGCCAATTACTCAGGGGCATAGATTTAAGGTGTGAGGGGCAAGGTTTAGAGGAGATGTACGAGGCAATTTATTTACACAGAGGGTAGTGGGTGCCTGGAACTCGCTGCCGGAGGAGGTGGTGGAAGCAGGGACGATAGTGACGTTTAAGGGGCATCTTGACAAATGCATGAATAGGATGGGAATAGAGGGATACGGACCCTGGAAGTGTAGACGATTTTAGTTTAGCCGGCAGCATGGTCAGCGCAGACTTGGAGGGCCGAAGGGCCTGTTCCTGTGCTGTACTTTTCTTTGTTAATTGTTCACCCACTTAGTGAATCTATTTTGCCTATTAATTTGATTTAAACAATCGCCTGTTTATGAATGTTGTGTTTGGATTTAGGGCCCTGGTGGGAAGCGTGTCACCGACTTGGATGCTCTCACCCTCGCGAGGTCCTGTGATTGGTTCAGGTGTGAAGCTCCAGGGAGTGGGAAATGAGGTGGGCAGGGCCATTTAATTGAGCAGCTTCCTGACAGCGAGCTGAAAGTTGGTCATTACGTTGGTGGCTGATGGAGGGCGGATTGAGAACCCTGACAGCAAGTTTCAGAAACCTCTTCACTGGATTAAACTGTACTGTTGGCATTCAAAGGAGAAACATGTGCCTTCAGTGCCAGTCGTCCAGGTGGATTAGACTTGAGTAATAGCTGCTTTGTTGAATGAGGAGAAAAGAGGCATTGATGCCCAGAGATGGAATGGTGCAGTGCAAGGACGGAGGGTTGGTGGAGAGATGGAGGCAAGAGAGCCTACTGAACATAGAACATAGAACATTACAGCGCAGTACAGGCCCTTCGGCCCTCAATGTTGCACCGTCCTGTGAAACCCCTCTAAAGTCCCTCCACACTATTCCCTTATCGTGCATATGCCTATCCAATGACCATTTGAATGAGTTTAGTGTTGGTGAGTCCACTACTGTTGCAGGCAGGGCATTCCACGCCCTTACTACTCTCTGAGTAAAGAGCCTACCTCTGACATCTGTCCTATATCTATCTCCCCTCAATTTAAAGCTTTGTCCCCTCGTGCTGGACATGACCATCTGAGGAAAAAGGCTCTCGATGTCCACCCTATCTAATCCTCTGATCATCTTGTATGCCTCAATTAAGTCCCCTCTTAACCTTCTTCTCTCTAACGAAAACAGCCTCAAGTCCATCAGCCTTTCCTCATATGATCTTCCCTCCATACCAGGCAACATTCTTGTAAATCTCCTCTGTACCCTTTCCAATGCTTCCACATCCTTCCTATAATGTAGCGACCAGAACTGCACACAATACTCCAAATGCGGCCGCACCAGAGTTTTGTACAACTGCAACATGACCTCATGGCTCCGAAACTCAATTCCTCTACCAATAAAAGCTAACACACCGTACGCCTTCTTAACAACCCTCTCAACCTGTGTGGCAACTTTCAGGGATCTATGGACACCGAGACCTCTCTGCTCGTCCACACTACCAAGAATCTTACCATTAGCCCAGTACTCTGCCTTCCTGTTATTCCTTCCAAAATGAATCACCTCACACTTTTCTGCATTAAACTCCATTTGCCACCTCTCAGCCCAGCTCTGCAGCTTATCTATGTCCCTCTGTAACTTGTAACATCCTCCTGCACTGTCCACAACTCCACTGACTTTAGTGTCATCTGCAAATTTACTCACCCATCCTTCTACGCCCTCCTCCAGGTCATTTATAAAAATGACAAACAGCAACGGCCCCAAAACAGATCCTTGTGGCACACCACTAGTAACTGGACACCAGTCAGAGCATTTCCCATCAACCACCACTCTTTGTCTTCTATCAGCTAGCCAATTTCTGATCCTAACTGCTAAATCACCCTGAATCCCATGCCTCTGTATTTTCTGCAATAGCCTACCGTGGGGAACCTTATCAAACGCTTTACTGAAATCCATAGACACCACATCAACTGCTTTACCCTCATCCACCTGTTTGGTCACCTTCTCGAAGAACTCAATGAGGTTTGTGAGGCACGATCTACCCTTCACAAAACCATGTTGACTATCTCTAATCAAATTATTCCTTTCCAGATGATTATACATCCTATCTCTTATAAACCTTTCCAAGACTTTTCCCACAACAGAAGTAAGACTCACTGGTCTATAGTTACCGGGGTTATCTCTACTCCCCTTCTTGTACAAGGGGACAACATTTGCTATCCTCCAGTCCTCTGGCACTATTCCTGTAGACAAAGATGACTTAAAGATCAAAGCCAAAGGCTCAGCAATCTCCTCCCTAGCTTCCCAGAGAATCCTAGGATAAATCCCATCCGGCCCAGGGGACTTATCTATTTTCAAACTTTCCAGAATCGCTAACACCTCCTCCTTATGAACCTCAAGCCCTTCTAGTCTAGTAGCCTGTATCTCAGTATTCTCCTCGACAATATTGTCTTTTTCCTGTGTGAATACTGACGAAAAATACTCATTTAGCACCTCTCCTATCTCCTCGGACTCTACGCACAACTTCCCACTACTGTCCTTGACTGGCCCTACTCTTACCTTAGTCATTCTTTTATTCCTGACATACCTATAGAAAGCTTTAGGGTTATCCTTGATCCTACCTGCCAAAGACTTCTCATGTCCTCGCTTGGCTCTTCTTAGCTCTCTCTTTAGAGCCTTCCTAGCTAACTTGTAACTCTCAAGTGACCCAACTGAACCATCACGTCTCATCTTCACATAAGCCTCCTTCTTCCTCTTGACAAGTGATTCAACTGCTTTAGTAACCCATGGTTCCCTCACTCGACCACTTCCTCCCTGCCTAACAGGTACATACTTATCAAGGACACGCAGTAGCTGTTCCTTGAACATGCTCCACATTTCCATTGTGTCCATCCCCTGCAGTTTTCCTCTCCAGGCGATGCATCCTGAGTCTTGCCTCATCGCATCATAATTGCCTTTCCCCCAGCAATAACTCTTGCCCTGCGGTTTATACCTATCCCTTTCCATCGCTAAAGTAAACGTAATCGAATTGTGGTCACTATTACCAAAATGCTCATATTATGAAGGTTCAGAGGGGAATCTGGACTATGCAGGGAAGGTCAATATCTACTGACGGTAGGTCAAGCATAATTCTGGGGAGTTCAAGCATAATACAGAGAAGGTCAGTGGTGAGGTCTTGAGAGTTGAGGGTAACAGAGGGCAAGTCATGTGTGATGGAGGGAGAGTTGAGAATGATGGAGGGAAGGTCAAATGTGAGCAAGGGAGGGTGCAGGGTAATGGATTCCAATTACAGGTGTCCAGAGGGTGACAGATCTGAAGGTAGGGGTGTAAAATTTACTAGAGTTCAGGGACCATGCAGTCAACTAGTCATAAGTAATATTAAGATAGTTTATTAAGGAACAACAGTTTAGATATGATGCAGCAACTAATTGGATAGAAAAAATGTATGACCTGCAACAGAGGATATCTCAGACAGGGGACAAACACTTGGTACTGTGTGTTAATCACATCTTCCTCCTCCTCCTCTTCCAGTCTGGGTAAGGCAGATGTCTAACAAGCACGGTCATTCGGGCAGCATGGTGGTTAGCATAATTGCTTCACAGCTCCAGGGTCCCAGGTTCGATTCCCGGCTGGGTCACTGTCTGTGCGGAGTCTGCACGTCCTCCCCGTGTGTGCGTGGGTTTCCTCCGGGTGCTCTGGTTTCCTCCCACAGTCCAAAGATGTGCGGGTTAGGTGGATTGGCCATGCTAAATTGCCCGTAGTGTCCTAAAAAGTAAGGTTGGTTGGGGGGGGGGGAGTTGTTGGGTTACGGGTATAGGGTGGATACGTGGGTTTGAGTAGGGTGATCATGGCTTGGCACAACATCGAGGGCCGAAGGGCCTGTTCTGTTCTATGTTCTATCCCACCAACACCTCAGCAGCAGTAACTCATCCCTCAGCCCATATATAGCCTTTTTGAGGGGCCGGTAGCTTATCCTTTATCAGTTGCCAATTTAAACTATTCTGAGCAATAGACACCAGTCAGCTACTCAGAATGTCAGAATGGTTACCATCTCCCCTGTCCGACGTCAGCGTCTATGTTTACATTGTGTTGAGGGTCATAAACTGGTCTTTTCTAAACACTTGCTTGTGGGCAGCACGGTAGCACAGTGGTTAGCATTATGGCTTCACAGCGCCAGGGTCCCAAGTTCGATTCCCGGTTTGGGTCACTGTCTGTGTGGAGTCTGCACGTACACCCTGTGTCTGTGTGGTTTTCCTCCGGGTGCTCCGGTTTCCTCCCACAAGTCCTGAAAGACGTGCTGTTCAATCATTGGGACATTCTGAATTTTCCCTCTATGTACCCGAACAGGGGCTGGAATGTGGCGACTAGGGGCTTTTCACAATAACTTAATTGCAGTGTTAATGTAAGCCTACTTGTGACAATAATAAATATTATTATTATTATAAGGGCAAGGGTGCAAGGCGGCCATCTTAACAACTTAGGAATGGCAGTTTGAATGAAGTGACTGCCTGTTTCCACAGACTGCTTACAAATTGTTGCCCTTTAGGAAAGGGGATGTTGTATCACGCAGAAAATACCTGTTCATTCAAGACCGCAATTTATTTTGGTGGGGTGGTCAAGTCGACTCTGATTCTATGATTGGGCACCACTTTCTGAACAATCCTGAGTACGCTCATAGCTAAACTAACAAACTAATTTAGTAATAATAATTTTGTAATATTCACAAATGTTTTTATGGATTCAGGAGTTGATTGGCGTGCGGACGTTTATTGGCACAATATAGAAAGATTTAGCAGTGGGGCAGCACAAGAGCATTTGGAATAATTCATTGCCTTCTTTTCTCAGGTGGCCATGGCAACTATCTACGTTGTAACATTTTGCCCTTTAATTTTGAAAAGTTCCTTGTTTTTGGAACCTATTTTTGCAAATGGAAATTCGTTCTTTCTATTCAAAATGAGAACTAAGAAAAGGTCAGTAAACAATGAGCAAACCTACAGAAGTGTATCCAGTCATACTTTGCTGGTTATTACCCACTTTGAGGCTATAAGAGGAACAGAAACTTCAAGTAAATCAACTCCTCAGTATAGAAAAACAATATTGAAAAGTTATTACCAACAGAAAATATGTTGGAGGGATTTCACCCAAAGTGTAAACAATTCTCTGATTGTTGCCGGGTGGAGCTCTTAAACTGCAATGCTGCTTTAACCCATGTTTACAACAAGATGTTATCTTGGTGAAGGAGTGAACCACACCCTTAAACAATCACCCAGAGGATCATTATGAGGCTGATTGTCACTTAACTTTCCCGCTGGGGCACATTTAGGAGGCTGCATGACATTTTGGTGGCCCGTGTTTGTCCCAGTGGCCTCTCAGTGTGAGGGGAGGGTGGTGGCCGGGGGGGGGGGGGGGGGGGAGAGAGAGAGGTCATGCGGATTTTGGCCACATTCTCCCTTAGTCTGGAGGAGGAACTGAGTCTAGGCAGAGCAGCACCAGCTGCTGGAGGGGAGGAGGGTGAAGAAATCGAGGTGGGTGTGGAGGGTAATGTGGGCTCCAGATTAATGGTGAGTTTATTCATGATCATAGAATCCCGTCAGTGCAGAAGATGGTCATTCAACCCATCGAGTCTGAAAGAGCACTCCCCGCAAACTCTGCCTAACCTTTGGGCAATTTAGCATGGTTAATCCACCTAACCGTCACATCTTTGGACACCAAGGGGCAATTTTGCATAGCCAATGCACCTAACCTGCACATCTTTGGCACCAAGGGCAATTTCAGCATGGCCAATCCACCTAACCTGCACATCTTCGGCACCAAGGGCAATTTCAGCATGGCCAATCCACCGAACCTGCACACCTTTGGCACCAAGAGCAATTTCAGCGTTGCCAATCCACCTAACCTGCACATCTTTGGCACCAAGGGCAATTTCAGCATGGCCAATCCACCTAACCTGCACACCTTTGGCACCAAGAGCAATTTCAGCATGGCCAATCCACCTGATCTAGACATCTTTGGCACCAAGAGCAATTTCAGCATAGCCAATCCACCTAACCTGCACATCTTCGGAATATGAGAGGAAACCGGAGAAACCCACGCCGACATGGAAAGAATGTGCAAACTCCACACAGTGACCTGGTGCTGTGAGGCAGAGGTGCTAACCACTGTGCCACTGTATCAGCCAGTGCACTCCACCCCTTCAGTCGAAGTAACTGTATGGAGCACACATAATCTGCTCCAGGAATACTGTCTAATGAATACTTTAAATGCTGATGCTCCAGGTTTAGCACCTCCAACAGGTTTAGCACCTCTGGGAAGTTTAAATTATGGTAATCATCAATTAGGACCAAAACTGCATTCTAAAATTAGACTTTCAAACAAACATGTCTTATTAGCATGTGCAAGAATATGGATTGGTTTATGAATATACCTTCAGCCCCATTACATCCAACTCAATGGCTATTGATTTCTTTAACTCAATCAAATTCAAACAAAACTTTTAACCAAAGGTCAGACAGGATTCACAGGGAGCAAATTCAAAGAAGTTTATTTGAAATAAGAATGCTGATCAGTGTAGAGTTTAAAATATAGACATACTTAAATCTGAATCAATGGGGGATTGTATGGGTAAGTCCTCTCAATCGAATATACAGAACACAGGTATGATACTGTGATCAATGCACTACCTTTTTTCTGAAACGGACAAAATTCTAACGGCAAATAGCACATCATTACGGGATGAAAAAACAAGTTTTATTAATCCAGACTGACAACTTTCATCAGGTTATCAGGCTGAAGGAGCTTAACCCTCAGTACCCCATGAGAATCCTGCCCTGGAGATTTCCAGTGCACAGCTAGCAACAGGCCAGCTTTGGGGCTGGCTTCTCCGATTTTCAGACTAAGTGCTGACTCCAGCTGGGGAATAGTGACGTTTCATGCCCGAAAAAATGGCGCAAAAACCTCCACCGAGTCTCCATTTGGTGGGGGGCTAGCAGGCACGCAGTATAGAGCCCCTTACGGCTGGAGAATTGCCGGATTCGTGGACGCGCGTGCGCACGTGACAGCCTGCAGTGGCGGCACCGTGCAATATGGCGCTGGCCGCGTCCGGACACAGCATGCCAAATAGTGCCTCCCTTTGGCCAGGCTCGCCATCTCCGGACCAGTCCCCAGCAGTGCCCCCAGCCCCTGCCAAAGTCCCTCTTGCCCGTGGATCGCCCCACCCCCCCCCCCTCCCCCACCGACTGTGGTAGTGCTGGACTCAGTCCACACCCGCCACGCCGGGTTCCGAACAAAAATAGCATGAGACACCCACGCTGTCGGGAACCCGGCCTGTTAGGGGCGGAGTATCGGAGGAGGGCCTTAGGTGACATCCTGGCACCATCCATAACGGCGTGAAGGGGCAGAGCATCGCAAAGGTGGTACCACCCCTGAGTTCGGCGCCAATGGGGATTCTCCGGCCCATCGCCGAACGCGATTTCGGCGTTAGAGACCGGAGGATCCCACCCTTGGTATTTTAACCCCACAATGGTTATAACTTGATTGGTCAGTTTTATTTTTGGATTAATTTGATTCCGTCATTTTTACAAACTGTCTCATATGGGAATACAATGGAACTGTTCATTTCACTTCCCGAATTGATTCTGAACAGGTCTTTCATTCATTGTTCAGTTCCAAGTAAGGTCTGATCAAGGCCATGGTGAACTAACTGTCTTATTGATTGATTGATTGATATATTGTCATGTGCCGAAGTATAGTGAAAAGGGAACGTACACAGTACATACACAGGAGATGAAAAGAATAATTGACAAAGTACATCAACAAGTATATATTGATCATAACACTCTTTCTTACTGCAGCATGGAATTTAAACATAACTTAGAGTTTGAAGTATAACCCTTTTTTCACATAAGTAATGGTTAATTGCTGAAAAGAGTCATGTTAAAGCATTTTTTCAGCAGAACTCAAATTCGGTACTACCAAACAACTAATGATTAATTAATTCTTCAATTATAATTTAATTGAGGCTCACTACTTATTTAATCACCTGCTTCTGATTGGTGTTTAAAAATAAAATCAATATAATAGCTCACAAAAGAAGTACAGAATGTAAAATAGCTGCAGGGGCCACACACCAGTTAAAATGGCTTCCTTGACCTTATTATATTGGGTATAGGATAAAAAATATCAGGTTTTACCAAAAATCATTATCTGAACTCTGTGCCTGTTAAGTTACCATGGGAGGAAGATCACCATAGCACATGAGGGTCAGTCACTGCTTCATGTTTGGTGGTGGGGTCATGGTCCAGGGAGAGAGATAGGAGGAAATGTCAGCCTCTGTAAGGCAGATATAATTTTGGCAGGCAACAAGAGACAACCTACTGTCAGGTGGTTTGATAAAGAGTCGGCATTAGGCCTGAAAGAACAGAGTACAGTAATTTCAGAGAGAGATACAGATTAGGATGTTTGAGGGGAGCAAAGAAATTGAGATGTCCAATGATACACTGGCAGTTCTCGATGAAATGATCAAAAGAAGGTAAGAGGCCAGAGGCTGAAGGGAGGGGCCCAAGTGGAAGGGGAACATTGGATATGGGAGAAAAGGTCTGGTGAGGGAGGGGGGGGGGGGGGGGGGGGGTTTATGTCCAAAGGAGTGGCCACAGAGGCGAAGGTAATGGCAAGCTTGAAATTCATTAATGTGGTGGAGTAAGGGGAAAAAGCTGTGCCCTTTGCTCAGGACAAACTGTTCAGCATAAGAGAGGTGAAGGTCGCCGGGTGTTCTGAATGCACAGCAAGGAATAAGATTAGAAGGAGGGCTGAGGTTAGAGGGAGGTGAAGAGGAAGAGAGATCTGGAGGCACACTGGTATCCATGAGCTATTGAAGCTTGCAATCTTTAGCGCCTGAAAGGAAAAGTGAGGTCATCCATTTTGGTAGGAATAACAGCAAAAGGGATTATTTAAATGATAAAATATTAAAACATGCTGCTGTGCAGAGAGACCTAGGTGTGCTAGTGCATGAGTCCCAAAAAGTTGGTTTACTGGTGCAACAGGTGATTAAGAAGGCGAATGGAATTTTTTCCTTCATTGCTAGAGGGATGGAGTTTAAGACTAGGGAGGTTATGTTGCAATTGTATAAGGTGTTAGTGAGGCCACACCTGGAGTATTGTGTTCAGTTTTGGTCTCCTTACTTGAGAAAGGACGTATTGGCACTGGAGGGTGTGCAGAGGAAATTCACTAGGTTAATCCCAGAGCTGAAGGGGTTGGATTACGAGGAGAGGTTGAGTAGACTGGGACTGTACTCGTTGGAATTTAGAAGGATGAGGGGGGATCTTATAGAAACATTTAAAATTATGAAGGGAATAGATAGGATAGATGCGGGCAGGTTGTTTCCACTGCGGGTGAAAGCAGAACTAGGGGACATAGCCTCAAAATAAGGGGAAGTAGATTTAGGACTAAGTTTAGGAGGAACACCTTCACCCAAAGGGTTGTGAATTTATGGAATTCATTGCCCAGTGAAACAGTTGAGGCTCCTTCATTAAATATTTTAAAGCTAAAGATAGATAGTTTTTGAAGAATAAATGGATTAAGGGTTATGGTGTTCGGGCCGGAAAGTGGAGCTGAGTCCACAAAAGATCAGCCATGATCACATTGAATGGCAGAGCAGGCTCAAGGGGCCAGATGGTCTACTCCTGTTCCTAGTTCTTATGTTTCTTTGTTAATGTGTTGGATGAGTTCAAGGTTAAGATGAAACTGTGGAGCAGGACAACTTTGAGATAGACTGAGTTAGTGTTGCTGAAGAGACAAATCTGGAGTGTGCATGTGGCACTGAGTTTGGATGCACGTCGAAGAACATCGAATGTCTTGAAGGTACCAGAACTCCTGGACGGATCGAAAACATGAAGGGTAGAATTTTACTCTGGAACTCATCCCAATGCTCCAAAAGTCTGTATCCCTTCCTCCAGCAGCATACTTCAAGCTGAGCATTGACCCTCACTGTTTTCCTATTTCTACTCTCGCCCCTGCTCTCAAGGTTCCACTTTTAACTTCCTATGTAGCTCCTGAACATCTGACATGTCGGACTTCAATATCTGCTGCCCACTCTATGTCACTGATATTGAAGTGTATCATAACCTTTGGCTCACTATCTTCCCCTTGCAGAATATTCCACACCCTCTCAAGTGGTGTCCTTTACCATGAAACCAGGGAGACAACACACAATATGGGACTCATTATATAAATGCCTGTCATAGCAGCTTTGATTGAATGTGGTATCAATGGGTTCTAGCAAAAATTTATTTTATTTGAATCAAGAGGAAAACTCTGCTGCTTGGATTCATACCTAGCACAAATAAAGATGGTTGTGGTCATTATGTCATATGAGGAGAGACTAAGTCAGTTAGGATTATATTCATTGGAGTTCAGAAGAGTGAGAGGGGATCTCGTAGAAACTTTAAAAATTCAAATAGGATTAGACAGGGTAGATTCAGAAGGAATGTTCCCGATGGTGGGGGAGTCCGGAACGAGGGATCATAGTTTAAGGATAAGGGGTAAACCTTTTAGGACTTAGGTGAGGAGAAAATTCTTCACCCAGTGGTGAATGTTTGGAATTTGTTATCACAGAAAGTAGTTGAGGCCAAAATGTAGTGTAATTTAAAGAATAGCTCTTGGGGCTAAAGGGATCAAGGGATATGGTGGGGGAGGAAGGCCGTATCAGAATATTGAACTTGATGATCAGCAATGATCAGAGCAGAGCAGGCTAGAAAGACCAAATGGCTTCCTCCTGGTTTTATTTTCTATGTTTCCATGTTTATTAGAGGTCAATCACCTCAGTCCTGGGACATCACTGCAGGAGTTCCTCAGGGTAGTGTCCTGAGCACAACCATCTTCAGCTGCTTCATCATAAGGTCAGAAGTGGAGATGTTTACTGAGGATTTCACAATGTTCAGCACCATTTGTAACTTCTTAAATGTTGAAGCAGCCCGTTGAATAAAAATTATTATTTTTTTAAATGTTGAAGCAGCCCGTGTCCAAATGCAACAAGGCCTAGACAATGAATGGCAAGTAACACTAACACCACGTAGTGCCAGGTAATGACCATTTCCAACAAGAGAGAATCTAACTATCTCCCATTGATATTCAATGCCATTACCATCATGGAATCTCCAACATCCTGAGGGGGGGGGGGGGGGGGGGGGGTTATCATTGACCAGAAACTGAACTGGACTAGCCATACAAATACTGTGGCTACAGGTCAGAGGTTGGGAATTCTGCAGTGAGCAACTCACCTTGTGACAATGACCCCGCCCCCCGCAACCCCCTAACCCCCTCCCCCCCCAGCCCCCTCCACACCCACACCCAACCCCCTCCACACCCCCCTCCCACTCTCCATGCCAGTCCACCATCTACAAGGCAGAAGTCAGGAGTGTGATGGAATATCTCCACTTGCCTGGATGAGTGCAGCTCACAATAACACTCAACCCCGTCTGGGACAAAGCAGCCCACTTGATTGGAACATTGACGTACAATGGGAGCAGGAAGGTGTTAACAATTAGAAGCTTTGATTGATCCTTGTGTATAACTGAAAGGTGAGAGAACAACTGGCTTTAGGATCAAGTAAAACCAAGTTGAAGATTTGAGTTCACCTAAAAAAGGTCATTGCAATCTAACTAAACCGAGATGAAATGTGGATTGCATGTTTGTTTAATCAGAAACTCACTTCACTCTGATGAAAACATCTTTTTATTACTTGTCAGCTGTGATTCAGGGGTATTTGGGAGTAGGGTTCTGTGACAAGATTAGAATCTCTGAAACATTGCCAGCCACAAGCTTTGGTTTTGAATCTGGATGAGGCTCATTGCTGTCCCATAGGGCAGCACGGTAGCATTGTGGATAGCACAATCGCTTCACAGCTCCAGGGTCCCAGGTTCGATTCCGGCTTGGGTCACTGTCTGTGCGGAGTCTGCACGTCCTCCCCATGTGTGCGTGGGTTTCCTCCGGGTACGCCGGTTTCCTCCCACAGTCCAAAGATGTGCGGGTTAGGTGGATTGGCCATGCTAAGTTGCCCTTAGTGTCCAAAATTGCCCTTAGTGTTGGGTGGGGTTACTGGGTTATGGGGATAGGGTGGAGGTGTTGACCTTGGGTAGGATGCTCTTTCCAAGAGCCGGTGCAGACTCGATGGGCCGAGTGGCCTCCTTCTGCACTGTAAATTCTATGTAAATAGTGTCCTCATCTCTTACTTAAGCAGTCAATACAGGTGAGCAGGCATATCCTGGCTGCTCGTCTTGGCTGAGGAACTAAACTAAGTGAAGGCATCATCAGCTTCTTCTGGTGTTGATCAGGGATATCAGCCCGCTCAGTGCTGGAAGAGGATGATGATCCTGGCAAGAGGACAATGGTTCAGAAGGCAGACACCAGCAAGATGTGTGACGTATCCAGGACATTGTAATAATGAAGCAGAATTGTGGTCATTCACATCGGAACAGATTTGGATTGTTACCAACTATCATCCCGTACTTCGCAATGACGTTTAGTTGCATATAATAGAAGAGACGCGTGCAACATTGCATCCAACCATAGCCAGAGGAAAAGATTCCCCACTAAGTTTGGGCCAACATTTATCCCTTGATTAACATCATCAATCAGCAATTATCTGTTCATAGAATCATAGAATTTACAGTGCAGAAGGAGGCCATTCGGTCCATCAAGTCTACACCGAAAGAGCACCCATCCACCCACCCTATCCCCGCAACCCCACCTAACCTTTTGGACACAAAGGGGCAATTTATCATGGCCAATCCACCTAACCTGCACATCTTTGGACTGTGGGAGGAAACCGGAGCACCCGGAGGAAATCCATATAGACACGGGGATAACGTGCAAACTCCACACAGACAGTCACCCAAGGCTGGAATCTGCATTCAAAGTATTGTCTTGCATCATTAACTTTGTTTATATATGTTGCTAAGGAACCCACCTCTTCACACACCTGATGAACATAGAACATAGCACAGTACAGGCCCTTCGGGATTTGGTACTCGGTAATAGAACATAGAACAGTACAGCACAGAACAGGCCCTTCGGCCCTCGATGTTGTGCCGAACAATGATCACCCTACTTTAAACCCACGTAACCCGTATACCATTAACCCAACAATCCCCCCCATTAACCTTACACTACGGGCAATTTAGCATGGCCAATCCACCTAACCCGCACATCTTTGGACTGTGGGAGGAAACCGGAGCACCCGGAGGAAACCCACGCACACACGGGGAGGACGTGCAGACTCCGCACAGACAGTGACCCAGCCGGGAATCGAACCTGGGACCCTGGAGCTGTGAAGCATTGATGCTAACCACCATGCTACCGTGAGGACACGTGCTAGATTTGGAGGGAGGTGAGCACTTTGGTGATAGTGACCACAATTCAGTTACATTTACTTTAGCAATGGAAAGGGATAGGTATATACCGCAGGGCAAGAGTTATAGCTGAGGAAAAGGCAATTATGATGCGATGAGGCAAGACTTAGGATGTTAGGATGGGGAAGGAAACTACAGGGGATGGGCACAATTGAAATGTGGAGCTCGTTCAAGGAACAGCTACTGCGTGTCCTTGATAAGTATGTACCTGTCAGGCAGGGAGGAAGTGGTCGAGCGAGGGAACCGTGGTTTACTAAAGTAGTTGAATCACTTGCCAAGAGGAAGAAGGAGGCTTATGTAAAAATTAGATGTGAAGGTTCAGTTAGGGCATTTGAGAGTTACAAGTTAGCTAGGAAGGACCTAAAGAGAGAGCTAAGAAGAGCCAGGAGGGGACATGAGAGGTCTTTGGCAGGTAGGATCAAGGATAACCCTAAAGCTTTCTATAGGTATGTCAGGAATAAAAGAATGACTAGGATAAGAGTAGGGCCAGTCAAGGACAGTAGTGGGAAGTTGTGCGTGGAGTCCGAGGAGATAGGAGAGGTGCTAAATGAATATTTTTCGTCAGTATTCATGCAGGAAAAAGACAATGTTGTTGAGGAGAATACTGAGATACAGGCTACTAGACTGGAAGGGCTTGAGGTTCATAAGGAGGAGGTGTTAGCAATTCTGGAAAGTGTGAAAATACATAAGTCCCCTGGGCTGGATGGGATTTATCCTAGGATTCTCTGGGAAGATAAGGAGGAGATTGCTGAACTTTTGGCTTTGATCTTTATGTCGTCATTGTCTACAGGAATAGTGCCAGAAGACTGGAGGATAGCAAATGTTGTCCCCTTGTTCAAGAAGGGGAGTAGAGACAACCCTGGTAATTATAGACCTGTGAGCCTTACTTCTGTTGTGGGAAAAGTCTTGGAAAGGTTTATAAGAGATAGGATTTATAATCATCTGGAAAGGAATAATTTAATTTGAGATAGTCAACATGGTTTTGTGAAGGGTAGGTCGTGCCTCACAAACATTATTGAGTTCTCTGAGAAGGTGACCAAACAGGTGGATGAGGGTAAAGCAGTTGATGTGGTGTATATGGATTTCAGTAAAGCGTATGATATGGTACCCTACAGTAGGCTATTGCAGAAAATACGGAGGCATGGGATTCAGGGTGATTTAGCAGTTCGGATCAGAGATTGGCTCGCTGTAAGAAGACAGAGGGTGGTGGTTGATGGAAAATGTTCATCCTGGAGTTCAGTTACTCGTGGTGTACCACAAGGATCTGTTTTGGGGCCACTGCTGTTTGTCATTTTTATAAATGACCTGCAGGAGGGCGTAGAAGGATGGGTGAGTAAATTTGCAGATGATACTAAAGTCGGTGGAGTTGTGGACAGTGCGGAAGGATGTTGCAGGTTTAAGGGGGACATAGATAAGCTGCAGAGCTGGGCTGAGAGGTGGCAAATGGAGTTTAATGCAGAAAAGTGTGAGGTGATTCATTTTGGAAGGAGTAACAGGAAGACAGAGTACTGGGCTAATGGTAAGATTCTTGGTAGTGTGGATGAGCAGAGAGATCTCGGTGTCCATGTACATAGATCCCTGAAAGTTGCCACCCAGGTTGAGAGGGTTGTTAAGAAGGCATACGGTGTGTTAGCTTTTATTGGTGGAGGGATTGAGTTTCAGAGTCATGAGGTTGTGTTGCAGCTGTACAAAACTCTGGTGCGGCCGCATTTGGAGTATTGCATGCAGCTCTGGTCGCCGCATTATAGGATATGGAAGCATTGGAAAGGGTGCAGAGGAGATTTGCCAGGAATTTGCTTGGTATGGAGGGAAGATCTTATGAGGAAAGGCTGATGGACTTAAGGCTGTTTTCGTTAGAGAGAAGGTTAAGAGGTGACGTAATAGAGGCATACAAGATGATCAAAGGATTAGATAGGGTGGACAGTGAGAGCCTTTTTTCTCGGATGGTGACAGCTAGCACGAGGGGACATAGCTTTAAATTGAGGAGAGATAGATATAAGACAGATGTCAGAGGTAGGTTCTTTACTCAGAGAGTAGTAAGGGCGTGGAATGCCCTGCCTGCAACAGTAGTAGACTCGCCAACATTAAGAGCATTTAAATGATCATTGGATAAACATATGGATGCTAGATGGGCTTTAGAGTGGTTTCACAGGAGCTGTGCTCCGAAAGCTAGTGATTCAAAACAAACCTGTTGACCTTTAACCTGGTGTTGTAAGACTTCTTACTGATTGGTCAAGGCATTAATCTGGGGAATGTAATAGAAAATGGCTGTCACATATTTTCTTCAGCAGAAACAGGCGCAAAGAATGTACATATTCTTTCTGTCTGCAAAGAACAGGGGCTCTGTGTATTAATATCTGGAGCTTCTAGCATTGCGAGCCCAACTGATGATCTTAAATTGGTTCTCAGTGTGATTCTTAGCACACTGAAGATTATTTAACAAATGGTGTCCAACCGCAGAATCACATCTAATGTTGACATTGTTTGTTGAGTTTTGCAAGCACAGGCTGGTTGTATGCGACCTTACGCCCGTCCATGAGTTTTTGTGATATATATGCATTCCCCATGACAACGTCTCCAGCAATCAGAGTCTACCAGCTCAACCAATCAGCACTCTCTTCCCAAACAGTATAAATTGTTGTTCCCCCTGAAATCGGTCTTCTTGCAAAGTGTCCTGATGAGTGCCAGATGAAAAGCTTTGACAGGTCTTATTTTTCAGCAACACTTGATTATTGTTGGTTGGGATCGTGCTGTGCACAAAATCAACTGCCAGGTTTCCTACTTTCGAACAGTGACTACACTTCAGGAAAGTACTTTGTTGGCTGGAGAGTGCTTGGGAACATTTTGAAGTGATACAATGCAGTATAGTCTTTCTTTTATCAGAAGTGTTTGAAACACACACAGCTGGGATCACGTAGGCACAACTAGATGGTTACTGGAATCAGTATGATTTGTGTGGAAACCAATGACAACTACAGCAAAACCTAGGAGGCATTTCTCTATTTTGCACCAAAAATACATTTCCCATAAATGTTGCTCAATGTTTTATAGTATGCAGCAATCTGCAATCTCAACACATCATGGGCAGGATTCTTCGTTACTGAGACTAAGCGCTGACACCGGGGCAGGAGTCATGATGTTCCATGAAACTGGCGCCACACCTGGACCAATTCAGCAACTGTTGAGGGGCTAACACCAGCACCACATGGAACACACTCGATTACAATGAGAAACGGTGTGGGATTCACCAGGTCCATGCTTGATACTCAGGAGGCTGACAAGCTGCAGTCACATATAATAATACTAATCTTTATCAGTGTCGCAAGTCGGCTTACATTAACACGGCAATGAAGTTACTGTGGAAATCCCTGGTCGCCACACTCCTGATTGGGTACACTGAGGAAGAATTCAGATTGTCCAATCCACCTTTCAGGATTTGTGGGAGGAAACCGGAGCACCCGGAGGAAACCCAGGCAGACACAGGGAGAACATGCAGACTCCGCACAGACAGTGACCCAAACCGGGAATCGAACCTGGGATCCTGGTGCTGTGAAACAACAGTGCTAACACTGTGCTACCGTGCCGCCCAACTTTTGACTGGGAGCCTAAATGTGAAATCAGGAGGACAGGTGCACTACCTTGGCTGGGGGCTGGGGGTGGGAGAGATCCTGGAATGCACTGCCAAGTGAGGTGGCTGAGGCAGATACATTAGTGACCTTTAAGACTTATCTAGATAGACACATGAACAGACAGGGTATAGAAGGGTACAGGCGGTTGGTCTAGATAGGACATGTGGTCAGCACAGGCTTGGAGGGCCGAAGGGCCTGTTCTTGTGCTGTATTGTTCTTTGTTCAAAGCAGAAAGACAACTCCTCATGTGTGAAGACTCCAAATATGCAAATACTGATGTTCTGATATCTAACATGGGGCAAGGCGAGAGAAATCATAGAATATCTACAGTGCAGAAGGAGGCCATTTGGCCCATCGTGTCTGCATCGGCCCTTCGAAAGAATACTCTACTATTGTCTACTCACCCATCAACCCCGTCCTAACCCCATAGCCCCATAACCTAACCTACACATCTCTGGACACCAGGTGGCAATTTATCATGACCAATTCACCTAATGTCCATGTCTTTGGACTGTGGGAGGAAACCGGAGCACCTGGAGGAAACCCACCCAGACACGGGGAGAAAATGCAAACACAGACAGTGACGGAAATTGAACCCAAGTCCCTGGCACTGTGAGGCAGCATCCTAACCACGGTTGCCACAGACCCGATCTTGGCAGGAGGAATTCCCAGCATGCCATGGGTCTAACCCAGAATGGGATTTCTCTGTTACATATCCCCAGGTTACAGATCTCTGCCACTTCGATGTAATTAGAAGAGGGAGGGACAATTTTCAGTCACTCCATTGCAGTGTTAATGTAAGCCTACTTGTGACACTAATAAAGATTATTATTATGGGGGGGGGGGGGGGGCAGGGAAGAGAAATAAACCTTTGCCACCTCCATCAGAGGGATAGGAGAAGACACTATTCTAAATTCACCAGCCATGCGATTTGAATGATTGCCTCATAAAACTGGGGAGTTCTGAAAGGTTATATTTGTTTGTTTAACTCTTGGGCTGTGAGCGCCACTTGTTACTTGTTCTTTTCCCTGTGACGGGGATTTGATAGAATTGAATGACTTGGAATACTTCCAAGGGTAGTTGAGAAGTTAGATGTGACACTGGAGTCATGTAGATCAGGCTGGATGAGGGCAGCAAGTTCCACCCCAAAATAAATTAGGGAACTTATTGAGTTTTCACAATAATCTGATAGCTTCTTTCATAAGAACATAAGAACTAGGAGCAGGAGTAGGCCATCTGGCCCCTCGAGCCTGCTCCGCCATTCAATGAGATCATGGCTGATCTTTTGTGGACTCAGCTCCACTTACCGGCCTGAACACCATAATCCTTAATCACTTTATTCTTCAAAAAACTATCTATCTCTATCTTAAAAACATTTAATGAAGGAGCGTCAACTGCTTCACTGGGCAAGGAATTCCAGAGATTCACAACCCTTTGGGTGAAGAAGTTCCTCCTAAACTCAGTCCTAAATCTGCGTCCCCTCATTTTGAGGCTATGCCCCTAGTTCTGCTTTCACTCGCCAGTGGAAACAACCTGCCCGCATCTATCCTATCTATTGCCTTCATAATTTTATATGTTTCTCTTCCTTCTAAATTCCAACAAGTACAGTCCCAGTCCATTCAACGTCTCCTCGTAATCCAACCCCTTCAGCTCTGGGATTAACCTAGTGAATCTCCTCTGCACACCCTCCAGCGCCAGTACGTCCTTTCTCATGTAAGGAGACCAAAACTGAACACTCACTAACACCTTATACAATTGCAGCATAACCTCCCTAGTGTCCATCCCTCTAGCAATGAAGGACAAAATTCCATTCACCTTCTTAATCACCTGCTGCACCTGTAAACCAATTTTTTGCAACTCATGCACTAGCACACCCAGGTCTCTCTGCACAGCGGCATGTTTTAATATTTTATCATTTAAATAATAATCCCTTTTCTGTTATTCCCACCAAAATGGATAACCTCACATTTGTCAACATTGTAATCCATTTGCCAGACCCACCCCATTCACTTAACCTATCCAAATCCCTCTGCAGACTTCCGGTATCCTCTGCACTTTTTGCTTTACCACTCATCTTAGTGTCGTCTGCAAACTTGGACACATTGCCCTTGATCCCCAACTCCAAATCATCTATGTAAATTGTGAATAATTGTGCGCCCAACACTGATCCCTGAGGGACACCACTGGCTACTGATTGCCAACCCGAGAAACACCCATTAATCCCCACGCTTTGCTTTCTATTAATTAACTAATCCTCTATCCATGCTACTACTTTACCCTTAATGCCATGCATCTTTATCTTATGCAGCAACCTTTTGTGTGGCACCTTGTCAAAGGCTTTCTGGAAATCCAGATATACCACATCCATTGGCTCCCCGTTATCTACTGCACTGGTAATGTCCTCAAAAAATTCCACTAAATTAGTTAGGCACGACCTGCCCTTTATGAACCCATGCTGCGTCTGCCCAATGGGACAATTTCCATCCAGATGCCTCGCTATTTCTTCCTTGATGATAGATTCCAGCATCTTCCCTACTATCGAAGTTAAGCGAACTGGCCTATAATTACCCGCTTTCTGCCTACCTCCTTTTTTAGACAGTGGTGTCATGTTTGCTAATTTCCAATCTGCCGGGACCACCCCAGAGTCTAGTGAATTTTGGTAAATTATCACTAGTGCATTTGCAATTTCCCTAGCCATCTCTTTTAGCACTCTGGGATGCATTCCATCAGGGCCAGGAGATTTGTCTACCTTTAGCCCCATTAGCTTGCCCATCACTACCTCCTTAGTGATAACAATCATCTCAAGGTCCTCACCTGTCATAGCCTCATTTCTATCAGTCGCTGGCATGTTATTTGTGTCTTCCACTGTGAAGACCGACCCAAAAAACCTGTTCAGTTCCTCAGCCATTTCCTCATCTCCCATTATTAAATCTCCCTTCTCATCCTCTAAAGGACCAATATTTACCTTAGCCACTCTTTTTTGTTTTATATATTTGTAGAAACTTTTACTATCTGTTTTTATATTCCGAGGATGTTTACTCTCATACTCTATTACAGGTCGGCGCAACATCGAGGGCCGAAGGGCCCATACTGCGCTGTAATGTTCTATGTTCTATGTTCTATCTTACTCTTCTTTATAGCTTTTTTAGTAGCTTTCTGTTGCCCCCTAAATATTTCCCAGTCCTCTAGTCTCCCACCAATCTTTGCCACTTTGTATGCTTTCTCTATCAATTTGATACTCTCCCTTATTTCCTTAGATATCCACGGTCGATTTTCCCTCTTTCTACCGTCCTTTTGTTGGTATAAACCTTTGCTGAGCACTGTGAAAAATCGCTTGGAAGGTTCTTCACTGTTCCTCAACTGTTTCACCATAAAGTCTTTTCTCCCAGTCTACCTGAGCTAGCTCTTCTCTCATTCCACTGTAATCTCCTTTGTTTAAGCACAAAATACTAGTGTTTGATTTGACCTTCTCACCCTCCATCTGTATTTTAAATTCCACCATATTGTGATCACTTCTACTGAGAGGATCCCTAACTATGAGATCATTAATCAATCCTGTCTCATTACACAGGACCAGATCTAGGACCGCTTGTTCCCTCGTAGGTTCCATTACATACTGTTCTGGGAAACTATCGCGGATACATTCTATAAACTCCTCCTCGAGGCTGCCTTGACCGACCTGGTTAAACCAATCGACATGTAGATTAAAATCCCCCATGATAACTGCTGTACCATTTCTACATGCATCAATTATTTCTTTGTTTATTGCCTGCCCCACCATAATGTTATTATTTGGTGGCCTATTGACTACTCCTATCAGTAACTTTTTTGTCTTACTATTCCTGATTTTCATCCAAATGGATTCAACCTTATCCTCCATAGCACCGATGTCATCCCTTACTATTGCCCGGATGTCATCCTTAAATAACAGAGCTACACCACATCCCTTACCATCCACTCTGTCCTTCCGATTAGTTTGATACCCTGGGATATTTAACTCCCAGTCGTGACCATCCTTTAACCATGTTTCAGTAATGGCCACTAATTCATAGTCATTCACGATGATTTGCACCATCAACTCATTTACCTTATTACGAATACTACGAGCATTCAGGTAAAGTACACTAATAGATTTTGTAGTGGAATTCATGATCTCAACGACAACAGTGAGACCTGCACTCAGGTCCTTTGTAATACTAATTCAGTAAGATAACTCGCAGTGATGGGTTGGGCAGAGTAATCTGTTTCTGTGTTCAATGTTAATCACCTCACCCCATAACCAGTAGGAAATTTGTTGAGGAAAGAAAATTCAAACTGGTGTTCTAGTAATAGAGCATCTGCTGCTGACAGGAAAGGAAAGGAATGAAGGAATAGACAAGAAATAACTAGTAGAGGTTATGACTTTGGAATACCAGGAAATATTTAACAGATCAGGCAGCATCTGTTAAGAGTTAACATTTCAGGTTGATAACCTTTCTTCAGAGCAACCTGCATCCATGCATGCCTTTAACTTAAGCTACAAGCCACCCCGTGACAGTTTTATTAATTACTTTTATACATGAGAGGCTTTAATTCAGGGCTACTTCTGTGTTGTCAGCATGGTCGATGTATTCTAGTTGTCGAGGTTGCTTGATATGCCAAGACGTCATGACATCAACCGTTTGCTCGGAGGGTTATGTCCACTAGAGGTCAGCACATAAGAGGCTAAAGCACAGCTAAACTCCTTTTAAAGTTGTTCCCGCTGTTCAAAGGTCAGCCCAACAGCACAGGCATGGATAAGAGAAATGTTAAATGTCATGAGTTTGACCTTGATCACTTTCCTCCCACTTGTCTGTGTACTGCAGCTCTCAGTGGGGAAGTGGTGTGTGTGTGTGGCTTTACAGTCTATAACTTTACCATGAATCTTGTCACGCAGCAATCAACAGTTGCTTAGACACAAGGGTTTTGCAAGAAATCCCCCTCGCCTCTCTGTTCAGTGAGGCCCCTTTAGTATCTTTAGGGGGAAACAGTGGCATAGTGGTATTGTCACTAGACTACTAACCCAGAGACCCAGGGTAATGCTCTGGGGATCCCAGTTCAAATCCCACCATGGCAGATGGTGAAATTGGAAATCAATAATAATCTGGATTTAATAGTCTAGTGATGATGATGATGAAACATTGATTGTCATGAAAACCCACCTGGTTCACTAGAGCCCTTTAGGGAAGGAAATCCTTACCCTGTCAGGCCTACATGTGACTTCAGATCTACAGCAATGCGGTTGACTCTTACCTGCCCTGTGAAATGGCTGAGCAAGCCATTCAGTTCAAGGGCAATGAGGAATGGGTAGAAATTACCAGCCCAGCCAGCAATGGCCATCTCTCATGAATAAAATAAAATCTTTAGTATGCGTAACTGAAAACGTATTCCCCTACAGCACACAGGTTCCTCTTCAAGTCAGTCCACCATCAGACAGTCCACCAATAGCCAGAGAACAGACATATAAGTAGGAACTATCCCCTTTAACCATCTATTTATATAGTCACATCTCTTTTAAAAGAGATGAAGACCACACACCTTCATTTTCATAACAAGCCTCTGATGTGGCACCTTATCAAACATCTAAAAGTTTTGATGACAGGTCACCTAACTGAAATATTTACTCTGGCTCTCTCACTCCATCTATACAGTAAGGGGGCAGCACGGTGGCACAGTGGTTAGCATTGCTGCCTACGGCGCTGAGGACCCGGGTTCGAATCCCGGCCCTGGGTCACTGTCTGTGTGGAGTTTGCACATTCTCCCTGTGTTTGCGTGGGTTTCACCCCCACAACCCAAAAGATGTGCAGGATAGGTGGATTGGCCATGCTAAATTGCCCCTTAATTGTAAAAAAAAAATTGGGTATCTATACAGTAAGAAATCTTACAACACCAAGTTAAAGTCCAACAGGTTTGTTTTGAATCACTAGCTTTCGGAGCACAGCTCCTTCATCAGGTGAGTCACTCACAATCCTGTTGGACTTTAACCTGGTGTTGTAAGACTTCTTATTGTGCCCACCCCAGTCCAACGCTGGCATCTCCACATCTTGCCCACAGATACTAGCTGAGCACCTGAACTATTTTCAGTTCTTATCCCTGATAGCCCATGTTTATCACATTTACTATCTTTATGTTCACACTGCATTTTCCACAAATAATCAAAAGTAAAGGTTTTGGAGAGGGTGCAGAGGAGGTTTACCAGGATGTTGCCTGGTCTGGAGGGTGTTAGCTATGTGGCGAGGGTGAATAGACTTGGACTGTTTTCATTAGAAAGACGGAGGTTGAGGGGTGACCTGCTAGAGGTCCACAAGATTATGAGTGGCATGGATAGAGTGGATGGGCAGGCACTCTTTCCCAGGGTGGAGGGGTCAGTCACCAGGGGGCATAGGTTTAAGGTCCGTGAGGCAAAGTTTAAGGGAGATGTGTGAGGCAGGTTTTTTTATGCAGAGGGTGGCGAGTGCCTGGAAGATGTTGCCGGGGAGATTGTGGAAGCAGATATGTTAATGGCGTTCAAAAGGCATCGTGACAAATACATGGAAACACAGGGATATGGCACAAGTGCTGAGGGTTTTGTTCCTGTGCTGTATTGTTCTTTGTTTATAAATTAGGTTGTCTTATATCCCGTTGTGTTTAAATGTTTGAGGTGCTTAAAAGGTATATGGAGAGAAACTATTTCTTCTCGAGCGGGAGTTCAGAACAAGAGGATAAAATCTTAAAACCAGATCCATGTCATTCAGGTAGGAAATCGTTAAGCATCTTTTTCACACAAAGCTGTTGAAAATCTGGAACTGTCTTCCTCAAAAGGCACTTTAGAAGCTATTGGAGCTTTCAAGACTCACCAATGTAACTTGTTGATCCGAAAGAGATCAAGGAACAAAGCCAGGAAATTGGAGTTGAGGATACAGGTCAGCTGCCATCTGCCTGGACTAATGAAACAAGGTGGAGCGGCTGAATGGCCAACTCCTATTCTAATATTCCCAAGTCAAAACCTGGGCTGGATTCTCCACACCCCGACGCCGAAATCGGGTTCGGCAACGGGCCGGAAAATCCAGTTTCCCGCCTGAAATCGGCACCAGCGCCGTGATTTTCCGTCCCCTGAAAAGCGACGTCCTCAGGGAGAACGCCACACTGAGTATCCACCACCTGATGCCATTGCCCGAGACCCACCCCGCTATTCTCCATCCCTGACGGCATATTTCTAATGTGGTCCTGCCGTTCGGGAAACTCGCGAGGGGACTGCGGACTCATCCGCGGCCACCACAGTTGCGGGCGGGCCGATCGGAGGGCAGGGGGGCCTCATTCGGGATTGGGGTTTTTTTGTGCGGGCAGTCCAAGTCAGGCGAGAGGCCGCTCGGGGGGCACTATTCCCACGGTCCAGGTCCAGGCTGAGTCCGCCATGTAGTATGGCACTGCTGCCGTGCGTATGCACAGCCTCTGACCCAGTAGTATACAGCTCATGTGCGACCACCAGATAAAGATAATGCATGTGTGAATGCTTCTCGGGGAGTGTGCACGACAGCTACATCCTGGGGCAGCCGATCATCCCTGCCCACTTCGAGGACCACCCCAGGATGGGCGACTGGCTCTTGGGGGATAAGGGGTATCTGCTGAGGACCTGGTTAATGACTCCAGTACATAGACCGGAGACCAAAGCGTAAACCCGGTACAGCAAGGCCCATGCATCCACCCGGGCTGCCATTGAGCGGTGCATCGGACTCCTCAATGCCTCGACCACTCCGGTGGTGCCCTGCAGTACACCACCCGGAGGGTCCCCGCTTTGTGGTGGTCTGCTGTGCCCGTTGGAGGCTTTTACCCAGGGCAGAAATTACAATTACAAGGGGGCACAAGTTCAAGGTGAGGGGGGAATAGGTTCAGTGGAGATGTGCGAGGGAAGACTTTTTACACAGAGGGCGGTGGTGGCCTAGAATGCACTGCCAAGTGAGGTGGTTGAGGCAGATACATTAGCGACCTTTAAGCCTTGCCTGGATAGGCACATGAACAGACAGGGTATAGAAGGTGCAGGCGGTTGGTCTCAATTGGACACGTGATTGGTGCAGGCTTAGAGGGCCAAAGGGCCTGTTCCTGTGCTGTACTGTTCTTTGTTCTTGTTTGTTTTTGTCTGTAGCATCCTAGTAAATCTCATAGAAACTTGCAAAGTTCTGACAGGATTAGACAGGGTAGATTCAGAAAGAACATTCCAGATGGTGGCTGAAGTCCAGAACTAGGGGTCATAGTTTGAGGATAAGGAGTAAACCTTTTAGGACTAAGGTGAGTAGAAGTTTCTTCACCCAGAGAGTGGCGAATTTGTGGAATTCACTATCACAGAAAGTAGTTGAGGCCAAAACATTGTGTAACTTCAAGAAGGAATTAGATATAGCTCTTGGGGCTAAAGGGATATGTGGGGTTGGGGGGGGGGGGGGGGGGGGGGGGGGGCACGATCAGGGTATTGAACTTGATGATCAGCCATTTACTATGTTCATGGCTGATCAGGATTGAAGGGCCGAATGGCCTCCTCCTGCTTCTATTTTCTATGTAAGTTTTTTTTGAAATTTCAATTAAAGGGCAATTTAATGTTGACAATCCACCTACCCTGCACATCTTTGGGTTATGGGGGCGAGCCCCATGTAGACAAGGGGAGAATGTGCAAACTCCACACGGACAGTGAGCTGGTGCCAGGAGCGAACCTGGGTCCTCAGTGCCATGAGGCAGCAGTGCTAACCTATGCGGCACCATGCCACTCTCTATGTATATTTTCTATGTATGATCATTTTGCAATGGCATTTCCAGTAGAGGGAGAGGAATAGCATGCCAGACATCCTAAAGAAACTAATATTCAATCAGGAACAATAGCTCTTTCAAAGAGTTGGCATAGCCATGAATGCTTGTATGATTCTATAAATAGCATAGATCTCAAACAGCGAGTAGCATAGATCTCAAACAGCGAGTAGCATAGATCTCAAACAACGAGTAACTTAAAGTATTCTAAAAGGATCCTTCCTGTTTATTCCCTCATTTCCCCTTTCTTTTATTTTGCCTTTATCATTTTTGATCCATGAGTGATTAATGAACATGTACCTTTAAGTCAGGCAGCAGAGAGAATGAGGAATTCAGAAGTTAAAGGAGAGAACACACTGCTAATCTCTGCTAGTTTGAACAGGAGCTTCAGAACTTTTGGCACCACCAGAGAGAGAGATGGGGTGGGACTAGATTTGATTGATTGGCAGGTGATCAATGAATTGGCCAAAAGACCGCACTCTGGCCGGTAACATATTGTGATTGAATCCTATCCCAGAGGGAGGTTCTCAGAGGCCAGTTGAGTCCTTGACACAGAAAGACACGGGGCTGCTTTTCTCTCGCTCTCCAGAAAGGCTGCGAGTGATGTATTCTTGAAGCTGCAAAGAACCTGAATGAATGAGCACTCATAATATAACAATAACCCTAGGTCAGGTGTTTTTCATGTGTTGGCGCAGACTCGATGGGCCAAGGGGTCTATTCTGCACTGTATATTCTACATTTATTGCTAGAACAAATACACAACAAACTTGCTTTCTGCTGAATTAGGGTGACAATATCAGTGGCTAAAAATCGTACTGGCTGATCTGGAAAATGGGCAAAAAATAATCAACCGGGCTCCTGGTTAATGACATTCATCATCCATTAAAGTAATGAAGAAGGTGAATTATGGAACTCTATTCCAGCACAAACAGGGAAAGAGTGGGAAATGTGCCAAACAGGAAGAACTTGTTCTGTATATAGTACCTCCCAGGAAATCCAAAGTAGGGTTTTTGAGTCACTGGGTTTCCATGTGTTTGTTTAACACACTAAAATAAGTACAAACTCTTGAGTGACATATCAACTCAATGAGATGAAATGAGACTCATAATCCGACCAGCCACGACTAATTTGCAAATAAGCACAACACACGGAGTTTAAATAAATAAAGATTATAATTTTTTCAGATTTTACAGTTCATTCAACAATTTCATCAAACCTAAATTGGAAAAAACAATTTAGCACAAAGAAAAACTAATGGTTTGATTTCCATATCACACACACACACAGCCAAAACAAAGACAAACTGCATTCAAATTCAACAAACTGTTTTCATTAGTCAGTAAGCACCCCAAATATAACTGCACTTCGGTAGGTGGCTTATTTTTACCTCCCCTGAGTTTTTCAGAGTTTGGTTTGGTTGCAGTTATGAAAATTGTAACCCAAAAAGATCTGAAAGTGGGGTTAATTCCTTGAATTCGGAAGAAAAGTTAAGAAAATTTTAAATGAAGCATGAAAAGTTGAAAGTTACACATCATCAACTTGGAGCTTTGTAATGAATAGTTAGCTTTCTGTCACAATGTATTGTTACCACTTTCAAAACGAACCATTTTAAATCTGAATTCTGAAGATTACCCATCAGTGAGCTGGTTTGGCTTTTGATTGATCAGAAATATGTGTTCCCTGAGTGAGGCTTGACCACTCTAATAAGGTCACATGGGACCCACAAAGGACATAAGCTTGATGTCTATGCAAAGGTTTTATTTATTTATTTAAAATTTAGAGTACCCAATTATTTTATTCTAATCAAAGGGCAATTTAGTGTGGCCAATCCACCTAACCTGTATTTTTGGGTTGTGGGGGTGAGACCCACGCAAATCATAGTGCAGAAAAACACCATTCAGCCAATCGAGTCTGCACCAGCCCTTTGAAAAGAGCACCCCACTTAAGCCCACACCTCCACCCTATCCCCATAACCCCACCTAACCTTTTTGCACACGAAGGGCAATTTATCATGGTCAATCCACCTAACCTGAAATGTCTTTGGATTGTGGGAGGAAATCTGAGCACCAGGAGGAAACCCACGCAGACATGGGCTGAACATGCAGACCCCGGACAGACAGTGACCCAAGCCGGAATCGAACCTGGGACCCTGGAGCTGTGAAGCAACTGTGCTAACCACTGTGCTAGTGATGCCCAGCGGGGAGAATGTGCAAACCCCACACGGACAGTGACCCGGGGCTAGAATCGAATCTGGGTCCTCGGCGTAGTGAGGCAGCAGTGCTAATCAATCCACCACCGCACAATCCCGCAAACCCCACACAGACAGTGACCCGGGGCCGGGATCGAAACAGGATCCTCGGCGCAGTGAAGCGCAGTGCTAATCAATACTCCACCGCACCGCCCCGCAAACCTCACACGGACAGTGACCCGGGGCCGGGATCGAAACAGGGTCCTCGGCGCAGTGAAGCAGCAGTGCTAATCAATACTCCACCGCACCGCCCCGCAAACCTCACACGGACAGTGACCCGGGGCCGGGATCGAAACAGGGTCCTCGGCGCAGTGAGGCAGCAGTGCTAATCAATACTCCACAGCACCGACAAAGTGTTTTTTAAAAGCAGCATCCAGGTATCAAATTTCAGGTTGCAAAATCCTTTACCTAAAGAAACAAGAGCTGGAAATGGTTCTGGAACAAGTCCAAATCAGTGTTACCGATTACACAACATCTAAAGACTCAAGTGCAAAATGGATCTTGAGTCAAACTGAGGCCTTCCCTGAACCTAAGAAAACCAAGAATATTGATTCTCCAGCTTAAATCCATTTAATGTATTGTGAGACTTAAACAGAAAAGTCCAGAAAGAGCAAATGTGAGGAACAAGTGACTGGTCCCAAAAACCAAGGCGGATGGTATCTGAAAATAAATGTACAATTTTTAATATGTTTTAATCTCTGTAGGGGAGCTGTTTATTTCTTTGATAGTTACGCTAATGAAATCTAATTAAGGACATTGATGGCTTAGAATGACTTTCGGACAGGGAATGCTCAATTATCTAATTTGTTCACAAAATAGTTACACGTTATATTGTAAAATATCAGATATACGCAAGACAATACAAGATCCAATAAACCTTCTCTAAAATGAAAACAAATGTTAGAAGAAGAATTTTGTTAGCAACTGCAAAAAGAAAACACACATTAATGGGTGGGATTTAACTAGATGGGAACAAAGACCCATAGCGAGTGCGTTTAGCCGTGTGTTTCCCAGGTTAGAGAGGGGGCCTCAGTGGGGAAGGTACGGCCAAGGACCCCCCGTTTTGTGCACTGAGGAGCTCCCCTCACCGGAACTCCTCTATTTTTAAATAGAGCCTCCTAAGCAGTCCCTGAGCCGCCCCTCCCCAAGCCCCAACGCACTAAGGGAAGGTCCCCAAAACCCCCACAGGGCACGCCCAGCTTCATCGCCACCGTGCAAAAATGCCAGCTTGGCAGTGTCAGGCTGGCACCCAGGTGGCACTGCCAGGGTGCCAGGCAGGCAGTGCCAGGGTGCCCACACCACACTACCCAAAGGGCATGCACCTGAGGGCCTCCGATCCCCTGGGAGACCCTCACGAGTGCTGTTCTGTATGGTCCTTGTTTGTGGAGAGCAGTACTGAACGGTGCTGGGCTGGGTTCTCCAAGGCCAAGGGAATAAGAACATAAGAACTAGGAGCAGGAGTAGGCCATCTGGCCCCTCGAGCCTGCTCCGCCATTCAATTAGATCATGGCTGATCTTTTGTGGACTCAGCTCCACTTTCCGGCCCGAACACCATAACCCTTAATCCCTTTATTCTTCAAAAAACTATCTATCTTTACCTTAAAAACATGTAATGAAGGAGCCTCAACTGCTTCACTGGGCAAGGAATTCCATAGATTCACAACCCTTTGGGTGAAGAAGTTCCTCCTAAACTCAGTCCTAAATCTACTTCCCCTTATTTTGAGGCTATGCCCCCTAGTTCTGCTTTCACCCGCCAGTGGAAACAACCTGCCCGCATCTATCCTATCTATTCCCTTCATAATTTTAAATGTTTCTATAAGATCCCCCCTCATCCTTCTAAATTCCAACGAGTACAGTCCCAGTCTACTCAACCTCTCCTCATAATCCAACCCCTTCAGCTCTGGGATTAACCTAGTGAATCTCCTCTGCACACCCTCCAGCGCCAGTACGTCCTTTCTCAAGTAAGGAGACCAAAACTGAACACAATACTCCAGGTGTGGCCGCACTAACACCTTATACAATTGCAACATAACCTCCCTAGTCTTAAACTCCATCCCTCTAGCAATGAAGGACAAAATTCCATTTGCCTTCTTAATCACCTGTTGCACTTGTAAACCAACCTTCTGTGACTCATGCACTAGCACACCCAAGTCTCTCTGAACAGCGGCATGCTTTAATATTTTATCGTTTAAATAATAATCCCGTTTGCTGTTATTCCTACCAAAATGGATAACCTCACATTTGTCAACATTGTATTCGGGGTCTCCTGGTTTCTAACAGCCCCGCTGCATCGCGGCAAGCTGCTTTTTGGGCACACCGTGGTTGTTCGATCGCGCCCAACATGTCAGAGTTAAAAGATGAGAGAGTGAAGGAGAGAGACCAAGAGCTTGTCGGTTTGAATCAATTACTCTCAGGGATAGGTATTGGGTTCAAGCCCCTTAACGAGGATACATAAATCAGACGGACACCTCCGTTCAGATGCGATGCAAAACGAACCCAATTTTGGATGGATGCAAAACATCCCATGGCACTACTGAATTCTCCCAATTCCTGGCTAATAGACACTTCCAAAAATGGGTAAACTGGTGACTCCACTAGTGGATCTTTACTGGTACAAAATAGCTGCTGCAATAGTAGGGCTGAACAAAAGGGAGGGGAATGTGATCAAGAGGAAGCATTTGGAAGTTGGGGGGGGGGTTAAGTGGGTTAAGCAAAATGCAGTTTTAAACACGTGTAAAGAATGAAAAATAGTGAACCATAGGTAGGTAAAGAACTGCCACAAAATCCTGTAAAATGCACAAGAAACAGCTAACCATTGACACAAATTCAGCACTTCAAATCCTTCCACTAGTTAGACTTGTGCTATTTTGTTGCTGGGTAAGTCTGAAAAGACACTCAGGAAATTGTTGCACCTGCTCTCTGGTTTGCCTATATTTCATAGAATTTACAGTGCAGAAGGAGGCCATTTGGCCCATCAAGTCTGCACCGGCTCTTGGAAAGAGCGCCCTACCCAGGACCACACCTCCACCCTATCCCCATAACCCAGTAACCCCACCCAACACTGAGGGCAATTTTGGACACTAAGGGCACACTGATATCAAATTCCCCCTCATCCATATTCTCTCGTGCCTGAGGAAAAGTCTCAACCTGAAACTGTTTTTTCTTTCTACAGATGTGGATTCATCTCAGCTTTTCATTTCAGTTTTCCCAAGGATTTTCCTGCACATCTAAAGTCCTTCTCGTACCACTTGCTGTTGTGACCATCTGGCAGGGATTCCGACACCTGTTCCCTCCCCCTCTCATCAAACTGAACTCGACACCATTGGAGAATGTAACAAAATTCATGGCAGCTTCTGGAAGGCACTCGAGAAACGGAAACCTGTAACTGGGAAGCTGACATTTACTGTCGCTTAAAGAGAACTACAAATCATTCAGACCAAGAAACAACAACAACAAATAGCTTACAAAGCCAAAGCTGCATCCAGCTGAAAATAGTGACCTTACTAAAACTGGAGACAATCCAATTCAACTTACAAATCCAAAACAATATCTATCGTTGATTCAAACTTAGTCAGGAGAGCGAAAGTAAGAGATAGTCCAAAGATGTGCGGACTAGGTGGATTGGCCACGATAAATTGCCACTTAGTGTTCAGGAATGTGCAGGTTAGGTTATGGGATAGGCGGGAGTGGGCCTGGGTAGAGTGCTCATTCTTAGGGTTGGTGTAGGCCCAATGGGCCTCCTTCGGCCCTGGAGGGATTCTATGAAATGCAGTATAGATCAGGAAAAGATTTTCCATCTTTTGTAACCCTTGTTCAGATTTGATGGTCGCCTCTTTCATTTACATACTTTTATGGACCTCTTGCTACTTTTCAGCTGCTGGTTAGATCGATGCGTTCCTCAGTTTCACCAGCTGGTTAGATCGAGGAGTTGATCATAAGAAGCAGGAGTAGGCCATCTGGCCCCTCGAGCCTGCTCCGCCATTCAATGAGATCATGGCTGATCTTTTGTGGACTCAGCTCCACTTTCCGGCCTGAACACCATAACCCTTAATCCCTTTATTCTTCAAAAAACTATCTATCTTTATCTTAAAAACATTTAATGAAGGAGCCTTAACTGCTTCACTGGGCAAGGAATTCCATAGATTCACAACCCTTTGGGTGAAGAAGTTCCACTAGTTAGACTTGTGCTATTTTGTTGCTGGGTAAGCCTGAACTCCAAAACTCAGTCCTAAATCTACTTCCCCTTATTTTGAGGCTATGCCCCCTAGTTCTGCTTTCACCTGCTGGTTAGATGGATGAGTTGCTCAGTTTCACCAGCTGGTTAGATCAATGAGTTGCTCAGTTTCACCAGCTGGTTAAATCAATGAGTTGCTCAGTTTCACCAGCTGGTTAGATCAATGAGTTGCTCAGTTTCACCAGCTGGTTAGATCAATGAGTTGCTCAGTTTCACCAGCTGGTTTCAAGTGCTTTCCTTGATTAACAAAGAAATCTGCTTTCTCCCAAAAAGGACAAAGCCAAAACACCACAATTTTCTAAAACTAGTTTGTGTGGGGTGTTGTGATTGATCAGAGGAGTTACGTTGTACAAATGGAGCTCCTATGTTTGAGTTTGAGATATGGACAGGATGTATTGCCGTTTACTGGTGGATCTAATTTACTACTTGCCGCTATTCTCACACATACAAATGAAACAAAGTATTTCCTGTCTAATATAATAATTCCCTTCGGTGGCATTTCCACACATCAGTGAAAACCCCTGGGAAGATCATCCAATTGAACAGATTGCTTCTAAAACTCCTTTGAATCAGGTGCATTCCTGCAATACCAGCTAATATATTAATGTGGTTAGATGACTGATTAATTAACTACGAATAGAGTAGGGATAAATCGGTAATTTTCAGGTTGACAAATAGGTGCCACAGCAATTATCTATGATCTCCATTAATACTATTGATGAAGGAACCACGTTTATTGTAGCCAAACTTATTGTATTATTATTATTTTAGCGGTTCATAAAGGCTGCTCATCACCACCTTTGCACCGGCAATTACGGATGGGCAATGAATGTTTGTCTAGCCAGCGACGCCAAAATCCCAGAAATGAAAAGAAAAAAATTGTTGATGATATGAAGATCAATAGGAAAGAAAATTGTGAGGATACAAAATCTGCAAAGGGATATAAATAAGTTAAGTGAAAAGCGTTAAATTGGCAGATGGATTATAATGTGGGAAAATGAAGTTGTCCACTTGGACAGGAAGAGTCAGAGTATTATTTAAATAAAGAGAGACTACAGAATACTGCAGTAGAGGGATCTGGATGTCCTTGTGCCCGACTTACAAAAAAGGTTACATGCAGGTGCAGCAAGTAATCAGAAAATCAAACAGTGTTGGCTTTTATTCATAGAATTTACAGTGCAGGAGGCCATTCGGCCCATCGAGTCTGCACTGACTCTTGGAAAGAGCACCCTACTTAAGCCCACACCTCCAACCTATCCCCGTAACCCAGCAACCCCATCTAACCCAAGGGCAATTTATCATGGCCAATCTACCTAACCTACACATCTATGGACTGTGGGAGGAAACCGAAGCACCCTGAGGAAACCCACGCACACACGGGGAGAACGTTCAGTCTCCGTACAGACAGTGACCCTAGCAGGAATCGAACCTGGGACCCTGGTGCTGTGAAGCCATAGTGCTAACCACTGCGCTACCGTGCTGCCCATTATTGCAAGAAGGTAGAGCATTCAAGTAGGAAAGCCTTGCTTGAATTATACAGGACATTGAAAATGAAATGAAATGAAATGAAAATGAAAAGAAAATGAAAATCGCTTATTGTCATGAGTAGGCTTCAATTAAGTTACTGTGAAAAGCCCCTAGTCGCCACATTCCGGCGCCTGTCCGGGGAGGCTGGTACGGGAATCGAACCGTGCTGCCGGCCTGCTTGGTCTGCTTTAAAAGCCAGCGATTTAGCCCAGTGAGCTAAACCAGCCCCACATTGGCGAGACCAACGGTACTGTACACAATTTTGATCACCTTACTTAAAGCTGGGTATACTTACATTGGAAGCAGTTCAGCGAAGTTTCACTCAGATAATTCCTGCAATTGTTTTTACAAGGAATGATTGAGCAGATTGGGCCTATACTCATTGAAGCTTAAAAGAATGAGAGGTGATCTCATTGAAATTAAATTAAATTAAATTAAAAATCGCTTATTGTCACAAGTAGGCTTCAAATGAAGTTACTGTGAAAAGCCCCTAGTCGCCACATTCTGACGCCTGTTCGGGGAGGCCGATATGGGAATTGAACCCCGCGCTGTTGGCCTGACGTGGTCTGCTTTCAAAGCCAGTGATTTAGCCCTGTGCTAAACCAGCCCCTGTGGCACAAGGTTCTGAGGTAGCTTGACAGGGTTCGTCGAGGATGTTTTCTCTCTCAGGGAATCTAGAATTCGGTTCTATTGCTAAAAATACAGGGTCTCCTAATCAAGACATAGTTAATTAAGAATTAGGTTATGTTCTTTATAACTCGAGACACTCTTTAGGCCATCTGGACTGCTGTCACTCTTCAAGGGCATTTTAATATGTGCTAAATACCATTAAGAATGGATTCACTCCACTTTCCCAGGATGAGAAAGTCCGTTAAAACACCCCAATCATTTGGTAATCAGCCTAACCATCAGTCCCTGGGTTGGAAGAGCTAAACGCACAGTTTACAGAGAACAGGGAGGAGGGAAGATGGACTAGATCAATTCAACCCCATGATCACAAGACCTGACTACCCACAGAATAAGACACCCAGGACTCCCCTTCAGATAGTCCTGATCAGCTGGGCCATTACTCACCCTGTGTGTTAACCACCATACAAGACCCACAGACCCTTTGGAGGATAGACAATCAGGAGTTGGACAGGCAGAGTTCTGAAAGCAAGTGGCTTTGTCTAGGCCTGATCCCCAACTAGACTTCCCCAAAGATTTTTTTTTAAAAAATTTAGATTAATCAATTATTTTTTCCAATTAAGGGGGCAATTTAGTGTGGCCAATCCACCTACTCTGCACATTTTTGGGTGGTGGGGGCAAAACCCACGCAGACACAGGGAGAATGTGCAAACTCCACACGGACAGTGACCCAGAGCCGGGATCGAACCTGGGACCTCAGTGCCGTGAGGCAGCTGTGCTAACCACTAGGCCACCGTGCTGCCCGACTTCCCCAAAGATGGAAGATGAATATTCCATGAATATGAATCGCCCTAAATCAACCTACACATTCCACATCCCAGGAATGGACAATTTTCATTATGAATTGATCTCAAAAAGAAAATGGAGCAGGGGATTTCAAGGGGACCCCTACTAGCTAGATATTTGGGGTGGGATTCTCCGACCCCCCGCCTATGTTTGGTCATCACCCAGTGATGTTGGCTGCCGTGGCGGGAGCCGGACTTCTACATGTTGCTCTGGGGAGCTGGAGCAGAAGCGTGCCAGGGTGGCGGTGGAGACTGCCGCAGAGAGGCAGGTGGCAGCCACCCAGGCTGGAGGGCCGCCCACCCAACAGGATGAGGAGGAAGAGGAGGAGGAGGTGGTGGTGGTGGCACGGCGACGCCCGATGAGGCCCCGTGTGTACCGGCCCCACTCGTCATACCAGGACCTCAGGAAGGCAGGAGGAGACTCAGGATGAGCCGGGTGACCGTCGCCCATATCTGCCATCACACGGCACACCTGGCACCTTGTGGCACAGGGGGAGGACACCCTCTCCCCATGGCCACCAAGGTTACGGTGGCCCTGAACTTTTATGCCACGGGGTCATTCCAGTCGCCGAGTGGGGACCTGTCCGGCATCTCGCAGACATCTGTGCACCGGTGCAGTGACAGACGCCCTGACAGACGGACCGCTACATCCAGTTCCCTGTGGACCGCGCCCACTAGGATGCCCGGGCAGCGGGATTCGCTGCCGCGGCCAGGATGCCCGTGGTCCAGGGGGCGATCAATGAGATGCACATCGCCATGCGGTCACCTGCGGATAATAGGGCCATGTTCACGAATAGGAAGGGGACCTTGCGAATAGGAAGGGGACCTACTCCATGAACGTGCAGGTGGTCTGTCACCACCGCAAGAGGATCCTGCACGTCTGCACCCGGTACCCAGGCAGTGTACATGACTCATTCGTATTGGTGCAATCTTTCATCCCCACCATGTTTGAGGGACGCCCCCCCCCCCCCCCACCATGTTTGAGGGACGCCCCCCACCATGTTTGAGGGACGCCCCCCCCCCCCCCGGCCCGGCCCGGCTGAGGGGCTGAGTGCTGAGCAACAGGGGTTACCCGTTGCAGTCATGGCTGATGATGCCTATACGGAAGCCACAGACTGACCCGGAGAACCGCTATAACGATGCCCATGCAACGACCAGGGGTGTGATAGAGAGGTGCTTTGGGCGGCTGAAGATGCGCTTCAGGTGCCTGGAACGCTCTGGAGGGGCTCTCCAGTACCCGTCAGATAGGGTCGGCCGCATCGTTGTGGTCTGCTGCGTCCTGCACAACATAGCCCAGCAGGGAGGCAATGGGCTGGAGGAGGAGGAGGGGGGAGAGGAGCAGCAAGACGAGACGCAGACCTCCCCAGATGAGGAGGATGGGGGCAATGTTCAGGACAGATGGACTGGACACGGACGGGAGGCTGCCCACCGTTACTGGCTTGGCCAGCGGGCACAGGACAGGCTCATAGCCGCCCAGTTCACAGACTAGGGGGGTGTGGGAATCGCCGAGTATGGGCACAGACAGCACAGTACAGCACCAGCCTAACCCTCACCCCACCCACCATCAACCACCCTCACCCAACTCATGCACCACCAACCACCCTCACCCACCCACATGCACACCACCCCTCCATTGCACATCCACGGGCCGGGCACACATGGTCGCTGGTGGAAGCATGTCTATTGCAGGCCATGGAGGATGATGACAACCCACCCTGCGATGAGCTCTGGACTCTACATCGTTGGACAATGTCTGACCCATGGCCACAGTACCAACTTCCACCCGGACCGTCCCTGCATGCGGCCGTGACACTGCAGCACAGGGTCCTGTCACCCGCCCGGGGATGGCGAGGGCGACCCGGGGAGGAGTTTGGGGGGGGGGGGGGGGGGGGGGGGGGGGCACGCTCGCCGGAAGCTGACGTTCTGTCACCTGTCACACACACACTTGCACTCACCTCACACGCATCGGACACGGCACAAAGGCAGCTTCTGTAGGTGTGAAAGTGATTTTAATAACAAACAGTTCATACACGTGCCCTAGCCCCTATAACTAATCTGTGCCCTGCACCCGTGCCAACTTACTAAGTGTCTAATTTTCTGGCCTTACTATGACTACGTCCAGGTGGTTCCCCAGACGGTACAGCAGAACTGGAGGCGGACTCCTGTGATTCCTGCTCTGTGACTAGGGACCCCTTTGGCGGCCGTTTCCTGGGGCGGCCCGGCCTAGATGGGCCAGGCTGCGGCTCGGGCGACTGGGATGGTGAGCTGCCAGCCTGTCCTGCCCATTGCCCAACAGATGCACCTGGGACGGAAGGTTGGGGGGGGGGGGGGGGGGGGGGGGGGTGTGGGAGGGTCCGAGGTGTTGCAGTGTTCCGGGACCTCCCCTACAGGGGGACCCGGAACGGGCCCCAGCACCTCCTCCTCCCTCGGGGTGCCCGATGACCCCCGGGCCTCTACATGGGTTGGGGATGCGAACGGACCGAGCATCTGATGCCCCCCCGACACCTGGCACTGCCAGTCCTGGAGGCCCCCCCGGTATCAACAAGGGTCTGCAAGTTTGCAGACATGGAGCTCAGGGAGTTGGCCATCCCTGTCTGTGTCTGGGTGACGCCGGGCAATGGCGCCGATGCCCTCAGCGATGGCCTGCTGAGACTGGGCCATGGCCTGCTGAGACTGGGCCATGGCCTGCTGAGACTGGGTCACGGCGTTGAGAGCCTCTGCGATCTGCTGCTGGCTCTGGCTCATGGCTGCCTGTGGGAGTGGCAGGGAAAAGAGCAACAGTTAGGCAGACATATAAATGCGGACCAGAGGTTGTGTGTATATTGGCAGAACCCATCCTGCCAATGCAGCCTGCATGGGTGGGTGCAGCCATGTCAGTTGCACATTGGGCTGTGCCGCCCATCGGGGGTGGGGGTAACTCACCCTGGCTGCCCTGACGAGGTCCTTGCTGTTACGACCACGGCACCAACGGCCTCTGCCACCTCCCTCCACAGGCGCCGGCTGAGGCGTGATGCGACCCTGCGGCTGTGTCCAGGATACAGGGCCTCCCTCCCCTGCTCCACTGCGTCTAGGAGCACCTCCTCGATGTCCCGCTCCTGGAACCTCAATGCGCCGCGCGCGTCCGTGACGGGGGACACCATTATGAATGGCGTCACGCCGCTGCTAGCCCATTCCCGGCCGGAGAATTCGTGACGCTCCGGGGGGGGGGGCGCGAATCTGGAGTGTTTAGCACCATTATTGGCGCCGGCGTCAGGCCATCGCTCCGATTCACGGCAAATCCCGCCCCTGACGTGCCAGTGTCAGGGAGAGAATGAATGATACTTCTTTATTTCTTCAAAGGTCAACATATTGGAAAATGAAATGGGCGACACAATAGCACAGTGTTTAGCAGTTGCTTCACAGCTCCAGGGTTCCAGGTTCAATTCCCGGCTTGGGTGTCTGTGCGGAGTCTGCATGTTCTCCCTGTGCCCGCGTGGGTTTCCTCCGGGTGCTCCAGTTTCCCTCCACAGTCCAAAGATATGCAGGTTAGGTGGATTGGCCATGCTAAATTTCACTTAGGTTAGATGGGGTTACTTGGTTACGGGGATAGGGTGGAAGTGTGGGCTTAAGTAGGGTGCTCTTTCCAAGAGCCGGTGTCGACTCGGTGGGCACTGTAAATTCTATGATTCTATGAATTCATTTTTTTTCTCCGGAGCTCTTGAAGAGTGTGATGAACTAATACCACATCTTGTATTTAAAAAATATAAACTATATATAGATAGCTTCAATGCTATTTCTATCATTTTCAAAACTAGACAAAGATCGTTAAAATGGCTGAATTAAGGTCTACCTGCAGCATATCAGGGAAATTTGCACATCATTATCTCTGGGGAGCCACTATTCAGGGCTGCACAGGCCAAAAGTCAAAGAGAGTTATACAAAGATCATCTACTTTCATAACCTAAGCTGGCAAGCAGGAGCCTGTTCGTCTGACCTTCCATCTGGCCTTAGTGAAGGAATATCTCATTGGACTTTGATTCTGGACTCTGGAAACATGAAACAATATTTCTTTTCTCTGTGGTCTCTTTCTTTTCTCTATCTGTCTCTTTACTATCTGAATCCAAGAGATGTTGCAAACCCTCCTCTTTTTGACTGTGTTCAAATAAACTAACCCTCGGAGTTCATCCTATCCTGAGTTTGCTGTGGGGTTGCTAATAGAAAATTGCATTGCATAAAAACCAAGGGGTGGGAACTACACCACTGCTTTTATAAAGAGGGAAACAAATCAAAAAATCATTGTTTTCAAACGGGTGGCGAGAGGAGACATTAGTGCTGTTTCAATTAACCCCCTCCTGTCTGGAACATAATTCGAGGGCAGCACAGTAGTTAGCACTGTCGCTTCAGAGCACCAGGGTCCCAGTTTCGATTCCCGGCTTGGGTCACTGCCTGTGCGGAGTCTGCACGTTATTGTGTGTCTGCGTGGGTTTTTTCAGAGTTCTCCAGTTTCCTCCCACAGTCCAAAGATGTGCAGGTTAGGTGGATTGGCCAGGATAAATTGTCCTTAGATGGGATAACTGGGTTACGGGGATAGGGTAGAGGTGTGGGCTTAAGTAAGGTGCTCTTTATAAGGGCCGGTGCCGACTCAATGGACCAAATGGCCTCCTTCTGCACTGTGAATTCTATGATTCTATAATTTAGTCAGTTTAATTTGACTTGCGAATTTGAATTTCTCTCCAGTACAAAATCCCTCTGCCATTTTGTGTAGTTATTCACTTTAGTGAGTCATACCATTTTTAACAGTAACAGTAAATACAGGCAAGGATTTTATTTCCTTCATCTGCAATTTAAAAAAAAAACTGGTTTTAGTCCAACTCTTCAATCTTGAATCTCCAACCTTACATAGAACAGTACAGCACAGAACAGGCCCTTCAGCCCTCAATGTTGTGCCGAGCCACGATCACCCCACTCAAACCCACGTATCCACCCCATACCCACAACCCAACAACCCCCCCCCCCCTTAACCCTACTTTTATTAGGACACTACGGGCAATTTAGCATGGCCAATCCACCTAACCCGCACATCTTTGGACTGTGGGAGGAAACCGGAGCACCCGGAGGAAACCCACGCACACAGGGGGAGGACGTGCAGACTCCACACAGACAGTGACCCAGCCGGGAATCGAACCTGGGACCCTGGAGCTGTGAAGCATTTATGCTAACCACCATGCTACCCTGCTGCCCGCACCTTGTTGTGAAAGTTCCCAGTCTGGATCAAGGTTTTTCTTCAAGAGAACATAATCTCCACCTTAAAAAGGGTCAAACGTTACTCAATACATCAAGCTGTAGGGCAGACTGAACTCAGTAAACTCATGTTTATGGGTATGTAGCGCTGGCTGCCTGCCAGATTACAGAGTGTCAGGAGCAGCTGAAATTGCTATTTAAACCTTGGGATTAACACGCGGTGCACAAGTCTATCTATGCTACCTCATCTGATCTCATTGGTTTAAATAAAATACTAGACGTGTTTGAATGTCAACCAATTTAACTTGTTGAATTTATAATTATTGGAAAACAAGATGAGGATTAACTATAATCTGAAAGCATGGATCATTGATTTATGACCACAGAAATTTTGCTGACTGCGCACACAAAATCCCAGCTGAGGCTGCACAGGGCACATTAATGTCCGGTTTATTTCAGAAAATTGTGAAGATTACTAATTAGGTTTGCCTTTGTGTCAATTGTGCAATCCTGCTGGCTAAGAAATGGGTGGAATTTCTGATTAATGACAAAGAAAGGAAGTTTAAAAAAAACAAGCAGTTCTTGTAGCACATATGTGGCAAATGTGGTCTTTTGCAGCATTATCTTCAGAAGACAGATTTGCCAGTAGTCCAATGGATTTCATGCACAGATTATTTCGGAATACCCAGGCAAAATGGGAAATTTGGAGACGAGAATCAAAACAAACTACAGTTGAAATATTTCAATAGGAACATATAACGAACGGGCACTGGATCACAGCCATCCAAATATGTTTCCACATTTGCTGCATCATGGGCTTCTAGTGTCAGTGAATTTATTCAATAATTTATACAGGACACTTGTTTCATGTCAGTTCCACAGAGGCTCAAAACAGATTCTCAAGCACACAGCTTTGACAAAAAGGCATGGCCTTGTAAGGACTCATTTTAAAGGGCATCCAATTGTAGAGTGGTATATGCAAAGTCTGTCTTCTCCTTTTGCCTCAAAAGGCTCGAAGATTGCTTCCAAGCTTAGCAAATACATGCGATCGCTCTCTTTCATTGAACCTCGGGGAGTTTGGAACCAGTATCACAGAATTCCAAAGCACAGAAGGCAGTGATTCTGCCCATTGTGTCCTCCGTGTCTATAGGAGCAGTTCACCTGCCTCTCTAATGTTTGGCAGGGCAGGCAGCATCAGCAGATAACAGAGTTAATGGTGCAGGTCATTGTTGTTGCATCAGAACTGGGAGACATTAGAGATGTAATAGGTTTTGAGCAAAGAGTGGGTGGGACCAGGGCAAAAAGAAGATCTGTGAGAAGGTGAAAGTCAATGAGATTGAATGACAGGGCTAAGGAGAATAGTGATGGGGCAAAGAAAACAAATAAATTATCTGCTCAGAGGTGTGTTATGAATGGAAAGCAAAACATGCGAAAAGGAAACAAAATGGGGGTGGGGTGGTTTGAAATTGTTGAACTCAATGTCGAGTCTGGAAGGCTGTAAAGTGTCTAATCAAAAGATGAGGTGCAGTTCCTCATGCTTATCTTCAGTTTCACTAGAACATTGCAGCAAAGCAAGGACAGAAATGTCAGCATGAGAACAAGGTGCAGAGTTAAAAGAACAGGCCACCCATTGGAAGCTTGCAGGCTGAACTGAGATTTTCTGAGAAGTGGCAACCCAATCCGCATTTGATCTCCCCAGTACAGAGACAACCACATTGTGAGTAGTGAATACTATAGGATAAATTGAAAGAAGTACACAGAAATTGCTGCTTCATCTGAAAATGAAATGAAATGAAAATCACTTATTGTCACAAGTAGGCTTCAAACGAAGTTACTGTGAAAAGCCCCTAGTCGCCACATTCCGGCGCCTGTTCAGTGAGGCTGGTACGGGAATTGAACTGTGCTGTTGGCCTGCCTTGGTCTGCTTTTAAAGCCAGCGATTTAGCCCTGTGCTAAACCAGCCCCATGAAAAAGTGTTTGAGACATTCAATGGTGTGGTGAGAGAAAGTAAAGGGGCAGGTGTTACATTTACTGCGTTTGAATGTAAAGATGCCGTCGGGAGGTGACGGGGTGTTGGAAGTGATTGAGGAGTGGACCAAAGTATAACCAAGGGAACAACTTCTTTGGAATGCTCAAAAGGGAGGGAAAGATGTGTTTGGTGGTGGCATCACCCTTGAGTTGGTGGAAATGACAAAACAAAATGAATGTGAAGGCTGGTGGGGTGGATGATGAGGACAAGGAGAACCTCATCTTGGTTCCAGGAGACAAGGGAAGGGGCAGAAGTGCAGTGAAGGTGGTGGACGCAGTCGAGGGCCCTGTCAACCACGGTGGGGAGAATCCTCAGCTGAAATGTAATGAGGTACATTTTCAAACAGAGCGAGAGTAGGACACGGTGCTATTAGTCAGCAATGTACTAGAAAAATCTCTCAGGCTGTCCCGGTGAGGTATGGAGAGTGATTAGATGTCCATGACGAAAAGGAAACATTGCCAGAATATTGGAAACTATTAAAGTGACAGAATATCAGAAGAGTAACATATATAGATGGGGAGTGGCCAGACAGAAGGGAGCAAAAGTAGAAGGTAGGAAGAAATCAGCTCTATGCGGCAAGAAAGGACTGAAATAATAGCTCTACCAAATGCAGAGAACTATGAAGTGATGCAGTTTGGGAGCAAAAATGAAGAGGCAACATCAACCAAATGGTACAATTTAAAGGGGTGCAGGCCTGGTGGTGTATGTACACAAGCTGCAACACAAGTTTAGAAAGCTGTTAAAAAGACATCTGGGATCTTAAGCTTTAAAAATAGAAGTGGAAAGTACAAAAACAAGGAATGTGCCTCTACTTCTGCAATATCTAAATTTGGGCAATATAAATTAGACAAAGAATGCAGTAATTTAAAAAAATGTCAACATTTTCAAAAGGAATTGGATACTATGAGGAAAGAGAGGGGAGTGGAACTAGACAGCCAGCACAGACATGATGGACAGAATGGAAGCTTCTGTGTTGCAAAATTCTGTGATTTTACAAGCGCAATGTGCATGGAGATTTCTAAGGGAATAAAGTGTTCTTCTATTCTCCCCCTCAACTTCTCAGCATGGATTTTATCCCTGTTGATAGATTAAACTCCACCATGTACGGAGGTAAAGTGTGGTGACTGCTCCAGATACAGTCCATGCCTTTCTTGGTTTGGGGACGTTGCGATATGGCACAAGAGTGTGACGGTCACCACCCTCTCTCACTTGCCAGCCAATTTTTCATGAATGTGGATAAAGGACACCTAATATAACTGTATTGTGCAGAATTATGTTGCGGTCTAAAAACAAAAAAGAGCTGGACCACATATTGCATTTCCAAAATCTGACCTCTACATGAAGATCATGGTATACTCAAAAGATTTCAGTGCAATGTTTCCATAACAGTGTGTTGATACTCAATTCATCATTTTGTGCAATTGCAGGTAACAAACTAAACAAAGCAGAATTAGACTTAACTTTGTATTTCTAAATTTGAAGATTACAACAGAACCAAAACTGAAAAACACTTGTAAAAACCCATGTGCATAGTACATGGACTGAATATGTACAGACATTATATACAGAGAATCACAGACATATTGATGCAGCAATACCTATGGCTCGGAATTCAAAGAGCAGTAACTATCTTCCTTCCCAAAAAGCAATCTGATGCAGTTATAACTTCTGCTTTGTTCAAACGGAGGATAGCGAAACACGTGGAAAGCAGTAGTACAAGTGAGGGAGATCAGAGCCTGTCGGCTTCTCTCTTGAGCTTTGGACCTTGGAATTTATCCCAGTGGGGGAAAAAACATTTTCTAAGGACAAGTCCAATTATTTCAAATGTTACTTTTAGCTTTGAGTTTGTTCCCTTCTCAATTTTTGATCTTTCTACGCCGAGCACTACCTGCAGCCAAAGCTCACTTAGACTTTATCTTTCTTTCAAAGTAGGATGAAAGACCGATGTGATCTGGAACAAGTCCTTCCCTCCCAAGTTGCGGTAACACACTTGTCAAAAACACTGCTGCAGCAACTGAAACAAGTAGTCAGTCATTCAGCACACTTGTGCCCTCCCTCTGGGTTGCAGGAATTCAGTACCACCGGATAAGGTTAATTAAGTCATGTCCTACACTGACAGCAGTGTCAACATTAAGCATTTCAATCACAGATTTAAGACAATGGTACCGTCAAAGATTTGGAAAGCCCGGAAATATGTCAGGCGCCTGAATCAGGGGTTTAGTGCAAAGGTTTCTGACTACATTTATAATTCAATCACTGCAGTCGTTGCAGGAGTTGAGGTTTGCTCGACTGTTTCGGTCTGTAATGATCCAGTGACAGCAATTACAAGTGTTTTCTGTTTAACCACCATTATCCACCAGCATGTTCTTCTAGGCAATCTAGTTACCCATTTTACCCCCAAATTCAGGGCAGCTGTATTGAACTGACAGACCAACAAACAGAAACTGATATTAAGCAGAAATTGTTGATTATCGATAACAAACACCTGGTCACAAGATACCAGTTTACACGGGGGGCATTAGAGATAGGGTAGATTGTGCCAATGAGTGAAGCAGAAGGTCTATCTAGTGAGCAACCAACAGGACACATTCTGATGCTGATCTCCAGGTGCTACAAAGGTTGATTACTCCAGACCCATGGAAGAGCATGTTGAACACTGGCATATTATATACTAAGTTACCAATTATCCTTGATGTAGGAAAGCATTTAAATAGTTTCGAGACAAGTTTGGAAGAGCTCACAGCCAGTTGAAACCATAATTATAGCATCAAGAATATAAATATAGAGCACAAAGATCTTCAAGTAGTTTCTATTCATTTTAGAATCTTAAAAAAAATATGACTGTATGGCTACATACCCAGGCTGTGGAGAGATTTAAACACGCAGGCTGAGGGAGAGATTTAAACACCCAGGTCGTGGGGGAGATTTAAACACCCAGGCTGAGGGAGAGATTTAAACACCCAGGTCGAGGGAGAGATTTAAACACCCAGGTCGAGGGAGAGATTTAAACACTCAGGCTGTGGGAGAGATTTAAACACCCAGGTCGTCCGGGAGATTTAAACACCCAGGTCGTCCGGGAGATTTAAACACCCAGGTCGTCCGGGAGATTTAAACACCCAGGTCGTCCGGGAGATTTAAACACCCAGGTCGTCCGGGAGATTTAAACACCCAGGTCGTCCGGGAGATTTAAACACCCAGGTCGTCCGGGAGATTTAAACACCCAGGTCGTCCGGGAGATTTAAACACCCAGGTCGTCCGGGAGATTTAAACACCCAGGTCGTCCGGGAGATTTAAACACCCAGGTCGTACGGGAGATTTAAACACCCAGGTCGTCCGGGAGATTTAAACACCCAGGGCGTGGGGGAGATTTAAACACCCAGGCCATGGGGGAGATTTAAACACCCAGGGCGTGGGGGAGATTTAAACACCCAGGCTGTGGGAGAGATTTAAACACCCAGGTCGTCGGGGAAATTTAAACACCCAGGCTGTAGGAGAGATTTAAATACTCAGGTCGTCGGGGAGATTTAAACACAGGCTTTGGGGGAGAAAACTTTTCAAATAAAATACATCAAATAAAAGCTGACCAGGTGAAGTTTTAAAAGAATATCAAGAGTATGGCACAACCCACCAGTCCCATTTAAAATTCTGAACTGGCCATTACTGTTAAATTCTGGTCCAGTTCAGTTCTACAATTTCAGCAGTGTCGGCTTCACACACCAAGGATTTCCTCTTTTATCTTCTCCTTGGATGGCATATTTTATTCTGCAGAGAAATGTCAACAAGGAGCTTCTGGCCTGGTGAAGGAATCATCACACGTCCAGGATATTTAAGGGGACGGATCACATAGAGATCTCTTGCACTGTCTATTTTGCTGATTTCAGATGTAGTCCACAAGATAATTAAAGATTCACTGCTCTCTTCTGCCCACTGCTCTGCAGGCTTTTCACAGCATGAAGCTTCTGTAGTGACACTGAAACCCATTATCAACACACACTAACAGTGGTTCAACTCAATGAAATCCAAATAGATTGCCCACAAATAAATTTTAGAAAACAGCTTTGGATCAGAAAGAGTCCATTGTACAGAGGTCAAGGTAGCCACTGTACATTCTTATTTAAAGAAGTGTAAATACAGTGACAGCCATGCTGATAAACTGTGATGATTCTGCAACTGGTCTGTTTCTCAGTACAGTGGGTTAATAGGCACTGTAATGGCTGCCATTCAGATTTGAAAGAGCTCTGTTCTGGAAACACGTTACATGCTCCAGCAGGCACCTGGTGCAGTAAACCAGTTTTGTCAAAATTGCACTCTGCATTGTTTATAAATTCAGTCATTTTCTTGTATAGAAATGAGATTCTCTCTTCTTAGTCAACTTACATTCCCTTTCGCACAGTCTGGTTTAAAAACGGACATTCTTCCAGTAGCATTTGGGACAAAAGACATTGGCCAGATAGCACGTGCATTCCAAATCATTCATCCGTGACTGCGTGTTTTAGACAAATCTATGGTTTGATAAAAACAAGATAGATTTTTGTAATTAGTTTCAAGGTTTGTAGCAAATTGGGGCTGGATCACTACTGCAAATCGCTTGTTTGACAAGTTTTTTTTAAAAAAACACCCATTTTTCAGCTTGCAGAATTTCCAGGTATCATTCCAAGTATCAAAATTGTTCAAGGAGACCAAATAGTTGTCAGTCTTTAATGGCTGAATATAGAAAGGTGGAGATGTTTGTAACCACGTGAAGACCAATGTAAGGGATAGAATTTTCAAAGTCAAGTTACTTTATAGAGCCGCCAAAGAATGTAAAAAGCAATCGAGGGCAAAGTATAATTTTTCAAAATTACAGGACTGAACAGATTGAGCATTGCAATTAGTTGAATTCCTTGAATGTGTTTATCTGCATAGATCAAAAGTCACCTCCGACAGGACACACCAGCAGAGGTTTGTGGGATTCTTAAAACAGAGATTCAAGGAAGTGTGTCAGCTTGGTGCTCGTGGTCAATGGGGCAAGATATCCTCTTCATTCTTCGCTTTCGGTCACTACTGATAATAGCACTGTGATGTCATCGGGCTTGCCACCTGCAAAATAAATGTAATTATTGATAGTGTCAAGTGATCAGCCTGAAGATCATCAGGTGTTGCGGTGGAGTAACTCAGTTGATTAACACTTAATGGAACAATGGCAAACTAAATGAAATATTCCACAGCACAAAAACATCTGTGGGCATGATTTAATGGGACAGAAACAGAGCCCCATTTTTGGCGCGTTTAGCGGGGTGTTTCTAGGCGTGTGCAGCACTGAGAAAGACCCCACTTTCTTGCAGCACCTTACCATTTTTCTTTGGCCTCAAGTGGTGAAGACCTCGCCAATGCCGCACTTACATAATATCCTAAGGAAAATGACTCGAGGATCGGGACGGCATTTCTAAATGCCTCGTATGGGGTTCTCAGAGCCACACCTCTCTTGAGGGCAAGGCACCCCCTGGTACGGACAACCTGGTACCTTGGCACTACCAACCTGCCAGTGCCCTGGCCTGTGCTACCCGGGCACCCTGACAGTGCCAGAATATTGAGGTGTGAGCTTAGAGTCAAAGAGGTTTACAGCATGAAAACAGGCCCTTCAGCCCAACTTATCCACACTGCCCAGTTTTTACCACTAAGCTAGTCCCAATTGTCCGCATTTGACCCATATCCCTCTTACCCATATAAGTGTCAAAACGCTTTTTAAAAGGACAAACTGTACCTGCCTCTACTGCTGCCTCCGGTAGCAAGTTCCAGACAATCACCACCTTCTGTGTGAAAAACATTAACCCTCTGGACCCTTTTGTATCTCTCCCCCCCTCACCTTTAACCTATGCCCCCTTCTAGACTCCTGTCCCTTTGCGTAAAGATGTTGACTACCTTATCTATGCCACTCATTATTTTATAGACCTCTGTAAGTTCACCCCTAAGCCTCCTACGCTCCAGGGAGAAAAGTTCCAGGCTATCCAGCCGATCCTTATAACTCAAACCATCAAGTCGCGGTAGCCTCCTAGAAAATCTAAACAACAAACGTATACAGTGAGAGAACATGGAAAAAATCCAGTTTAAAATTATGCCCATAGAACCTTGCTGAGTAATCAATTTAAACAGGAGACACCCATCTCAAGCAACACAAGCTGGTTTGCAGAGTTTGGATTGCTGCCCTGTATGAATAATAGAACGGAGCTAAAATTTGCACTGCATAAACACGTGCGTGCAGTTTAGAAATGAGAGCATCAGTGGACAGCGATTTCAGTTCCCCGAGGTCAGACGAAATAGCACATCTACCGGGAGTGTCCATTTAAAAAAAATAACGGTGCAATCCATCTGAAAGGCAGAAGACCAGGCAACTGTCCAGGCGCAAAAGTTATAGAAGCAAAAATAAACAGAAAATAAAAGGAATGCATGTGGGGATAAACCAAATTTAAACAGGAGGATCCTTATAATTGTATGAAGATAGAAGCAGTTACAGCTCTTCTGCTTGGTTGGGGATCTAATTATATTTGACAGTGGCACAAACCATACCATGAATAACATTTTTAATTCAAGCTTATATAGGAGAGCGAGTGAACCGTGATGCAGGTGATTTCTCACTTGCAACCTTGACCTGTACAGGGTCAGAAACCCTGTGCAGTTCATCATGTATTTGAAAATAAGGAAAGGTAAAATTTTACCATCATGCAATCTCAGAGATCAAAAATAGTTTACCTTGGACATTCAGTCCATTTTCACAGGCATGCTGTGCAAAGGGAGACATGTAGTTTGGATCATATGCCAACTGTTGGGCCTGTTCAGTGATGCTTTTCACTGTATTTTTCATGCTCTGGTAACTTGAGTCCTGTAAAAAAAAAAGTTATCAGAAAGTTCAACAGAACTTCAGCTGCAGCACTGAAGTTGGAAGGCATCTGGCCAATGAGCGATTGTTTCCCTTTGGAAGTGTGTCTGAGACCCGAAAGCTGACCTGGCTCTTGTTCCTGCTCCCAAAACGAGTAAACACTTGAATGAATAAATTCCCTCTCCCTGTATTACCTCCACAAGACAGAGGGTGAAATAACAGTGAGACCTTTATAAAGACATTGTCCATTATAAATCTAGGGCTAGGAATTTAGAATAGAGAGGGAAGTTAACAAGAAATGCATGCAGACATAGTATTATTAATGTATTATGTGTCAGGGACCCAGGTTTGATTCCAACCTCGGATGGCTGTTGTGTGGAGTTTGTACTTTCTCCCTGTGTCTGCGTGGGTTTCCTCCGGTGTCCTCCCACAGTTTAAAGATGTGCAGGTTGTTGGCCCTGCTATTATTGCCCAAAAAGGTTAGGTGGAGTTACGGGGCTAGGAGCGGGGCATTGGGCCTTAGGTAGGGTGCTCTATCAGAACAAGAGCCGGTGCAGGCTCGATGGGCCAAATGGTTCCTTCTACACTGTCGGGATTCTATAAAGAGACTCTTTTTTTTTAAAGTTAAATGCGCACCAGATATCAGGATCACGAACAAACATTTCTCTCTCCTTAGCTCTACTGGGAAAACTTGCATCCATGTTCAAAAAACTGTTTCAAAACCAATTTAGATCTTCTGGACACCAAGATGGAAAAATGATAAATGCTTTAGGTTCCCAGATTGTATGTTGCAGAACAAATGAATTAACTGAAATTAATTTCAGTAACAGGAAGACAAGAGTACTGGGCTAATGGTAAGATTCTTGGTAGTGTGGATGAGCAGAGAGATCTCGATGTCCATGTCCATAGATCCCTGAAAGTTGCCACCCAGGTTGAGAGGTTTGTTAAGAAGGCGTACGGTGTGTTAGCTTTTATTGGTAGAGGAATTGAGTTTCGGAGCCATGAGGTCATGTTGCAGCTGTACAAAACTGCGGCCGCATTTGGAGTATTGCGTACAGTTCTGGTCGCCGCAATATAGGAAGGATGTGGAAGCATTGGAAAGGGTGCAGAGGAGATTTACCAGGATGTAGCCTGGTATGGAGGGAAGATCTTACGAGGAAAGGCTGAGGGACTTGAGGCTGTTTTCGTTAGCGAGAAGGTGGTTAAGAGGTGACGTAATTGAGGCATACAAGATGATCAGATAGGGTGGACATTGAGAGCCTTTTCCCTCGGATGGTGATGTCTAGCACGAGGGGACATAGCTTTAAATTGAGGGGAGATAGATATAGGACAGATGTTAGAGGTAGGTTCTTTACTCAGAGAGTAGTAAGGGTGTGGAATGCCCTGCCTGCAACAGTAGTGGACTCGCCAACACTAAACGCATTCAAATGGTCATTGGATAGGCATATGGACGATAAGGGAATAGTGTAGATGGGCTTTAGAGGGGTTTCACAGGTCGGCGCAACATCGAGGGCTGAAGGGCCTGTACTGCGCTGTAATGTTCTATGTTCTAATTTAAACCAAAATTCCATATAGAACATAGAACAGTACAGCACAGGACAGGCCCTTCGGCCCTCGATGTTGTGCCGAGCAATGATCACCCTACTCAAACCCACATAACCACCCTGTACCTGTAACCCAACAACCCCCCCCCCCCCTCTTAACCTTACTTTTTTTAGGACACTACGGGCAATTTAGCATAGCCAATCCACCTAACCCGCACATCTTTGGACTGTGGGAGGAAACCGGAGGACCCGGAGGAAACCCACGCACACACGGGGAGGACGTGCAGACTCCGCACAGACAGTGACCCAGCCGGGAATCGAACCTGGGACCCTGGAGCTGTGAAGCATTTATGCTAACCACCATGCTGCCCCATAAAACAAATGAAACCCATAAAACAAATGAAGAGCTGTTTGAAATTTCAAGAGCAAAAATAACTCTGTAATAGTGACATCAGAAAAGTCAGTGTCATTATTTCGACCATTGGATGAGAGCTGAAAAGCTGCAGAGGTCTCTGCTAGAGGGCGGCTGGATGATGGATGATGGACAGAGTGATTACAAAGGAGCTACAGTGGATGTGAAAGGATGTCGCAAGGCAGATGAGTATGACACACCATCGATTCTGCACCAGCCCTCTGAAAGAGCACCCACCCATGTCCTATTCCCATAACCCCACCTTTCCTGCACATCTTTGGACTGTGAGAGGAAATTAGAGCACCCGGAGGAAACGGCCAGACACAAAAAGAATGTGCAAACTCCACATGCAGAGTTCCTGGCGGTATGATGCAGCAGTGCTAATTACTCTGCCACTGTGCTGCAAATAAGATAGCGGAAAGGTTACTTTGGGGAGTGCAAGGAAGTAATGAAGTAGAAGGTGGCACAGCACAGGCATCAAGGTTTACAGATGCTACCCTCGAAACCTTACAACACCAGGTTAAAGTTCAACAGGTTTGTTTCACCTGAGGAAGGAGCAGTGCTCTGAAAGCTAGTATTTGAAACAAACCTGTTGGACTTTAACCTGGTGTTGAAGGACTTCTTACTGTGCTCACTCCAGTCCAACGCCGGCATCTCCACATCTCGAAACCTTGGTACAGTAAGGATGTTCTCTCATTTCGGGGGCAAGGAGATTTTTCTGACACCAAATGCACAGGTTGCTAATGAGGATGAGTTATGCTGTGCTGATGAGGAGAATGGCTTCTCAGCCACAGATAAAGCACAATTCAATTATCTGACAAGAAAGATAAATCCTCAAATACACAAGAACCTTAAACTGCTGAATTCATCCCAACCCCTCTGCAATTTGTATTAGTACAGCGCAGTTCAATTAATATCATTCATTGCACCAAACCAAGCCACCAAACACTTACAAAATAAAGAACAAAGCAAAGTACAGCACAGGACCAGGCCCTCTGAGCCTGTGCCGACCATGCTGCCCGTCTAACCTATAACCTTCTACACTTCCGGGGTCTGTATCCCTCTATTCCCATCCTATTCACGCATTTGTCAAGAAGCCCCTTAAACATCAATTATCGTACCTGCTTCCACCACCTCCTCCGGCAGTGAATTCCAGGCTCCCACTACCCTTTGTGTAAAAAACTTCCGTCGCACATCTGCTCTAAACTTTGCCCCTTGCACCGTAAACCTATGTCCCCTAGTAATTGACTCTTGCACCCTTGGAAAAAGCTTCTGACTATCTGCTCTGTCCATGCCCCTCATAATTTTGTAGACTTCTAGGAGATCGCCCCTCCATTGTTCCATTGAGAATAAACCAAGTTTATCCAACCTCTCCTCATAGCTAATGCCCTCCATACCAGGAAACATACTGGTAATAAACCTCTTCTGTACCCTCTCCAAAGCCTCCCCATCCTTCTGGTAGTGTGGTGAGCAGAATTGAACACTATATTCCAAATGTGGCCTAACTAAGGTTCTATACAGCTGCAGACTTGTCAATTTTTATACTCAAAGCCCCGGCTGATGAAGGCAAGTATGCTGTATGCCTTCTCCACCTGCACTGCCACTTTCAGTGACCTGTAGACCCGTACACGCATATTCCTCTGCCTGTCAATACTCTTAAAGGTTCTGACATTTACTGTATATTTCCCATCTATATTATACCTTCCAAACAGCATTACTTCACATTTTTCTTATAATAAGAAACAGGAGCAGCCTGCTCCACCATTCAATACGACCATGACTGATTATTTGCCTCAACTACATTTGCCCTCCCTCTCCCCATATCCTTCGATTCCCTGAGACACCAAAACTTTGTCTGTCCTAGCCGTAAGTATATTCAATGATGGAGCATCCACAACCCCGTGAGGTAGAGAATCCCAAAGATTTACAAAGTGATATGAAGAAATTTCTTCTCTTCTTGGTTCTAAATGATAAACCCCTTATTTCGAACCTGTGCCTCCATTTTCTAGGTTCCCCAGCCAAGAGTAACAACCTCTCAGTATCTATTCTGTCAAGCCCCTTCAGAATCACAAATGATCTAACGAGCGAACACCAGAGAATGTAGGCCAATTTACTCAGCCTCTCGTCACAGGGCAATCCAATCATCTCAGGGCCCAATCCAGTGAACCTTCAATGAATAGCATCCAAGTATATACTTCCTTAGATATAGAGACCAGGAATCAATCTAGTGAACCCATGAACACTGGCGATCTTTAATCAAAATAGCTAAATTAAATTTGGCTCTTATTAATCCAGTTCCCTCCTTTTTGCCGGAGAGAGTGGCGCATAACAAGAGGCAGCTTGCAGCCCATCCTTTCCAATGTGGAACGAGTGCTCACCTTAATCAGAGCAAATTCACCACAAACTCTCTTCAAAAATCTGCCTGATTTAATTGCAGCTGTATTAATGCCATAAAGACCAAGGGAAACAACGAGCTTACTTTGCCTCTTCACTGAAACAATTAGTAAAACTAAAGCACCAAGCCGGAAAACGGGGCTGACGGGCGGAGAATCCCACTCCAGGTATTTTTGAGATGCATGAGCTTAGAGCGTTAGATTACCAATTGCGTACACATTCAGTGGAAATTTTCCGCCATAGAAACATAGAAAATAGAAGCAGGAGGAGTCCATTTGTTCCTTCGAACCTGTTCCGCCATTCATGATCATGGCTGATCATCCAGTTCAATACTCTGATCCCGTCTCCCCCCCCCCCCTCCCGTCTCCCCCCCCCCCCCCCCCATATCCCTTGACCTCTTAAGACCCAACAGTTGCATCTAATTCCTTCTTGAAATTACACAATATTTTGGCCTCAACTACGTTCTGTGGTAGTGAATTTCACAGATTCACCACTTGCTGGGTGAAGAAATTTCTCCTCACCTCAATCCTAACAGGTTTACTTCATATCCTCAAACTATGTTTACCTCATATCGTCACCCCTAGTTCTGGACTCCCCCCACCATCGGGAACATTCTTTCTGAATCTACCCTGTCTAATCATGTTAAAATTTTATAAGTTTCTATGAGATCCCCTCTCACTTTTCTAAACTCCAATGAATATAATTCTAACTGACTTAGTCTCTCCTCGTATGACAGCCTCGCCATCCCACAAATCAACTGGTCAACCTACACTGCGTTCCCTCCATAGCAAGAACATCCTTCCCCAGATAAGGACACCAATGCCTATACAATTTCAGTAAAACACCCTGGGCGGGATTCTCTGATCCGGGATTCTTGGATACAGAACTGGCTAGGTCACAGAAGGCAGAGAGTAGCAATGGAAGGGTGCTTTTCGGATTGGAGGGCTGTGACTAGTGGTGTTCCGCAGGGATCAGTGCTGGGACCTTTGCTGTTCGTAGTATATATAAATGATTTAGAGGAAAATGTAACTGGTCTGATTAAAATGTTTGCGGACGACACAAAGGTTGGTGGAATTGCGGATAGTGATGAGGACTGTCAGAAGATACAGCAGGATTTAGATCGTTTGGAGACTTGGGCGGCGAGATGGCAGATGGAGTTCAATCCGGACAAATCTGAGGTAATGCATTTTGGAAGGTCTAATGCAGGTAGGGAATATAGAGTGAATGGTAGAACCCTCAAGAGTATTGACAGTCAGAGAGATCTTAGTGTGCAGGTCCACAGGTCACTGAAAGGGGCAACAGATGTGGAGAAGGTAGTCAAGAAGGCATACGACATGCTTGCCTTCATTGGCCAGGGCATTGAGTATAAAAATTGGCAAGTCATGTTGCAGCTGTTTAGAATCTTAGTTAGGCCACACTTGGAGTAAAGTGTTCAATTCTGGTCGCCACACTACCAGAAGGATGTGGAGGATTTAGAGAGGGTGCAGAAGAGATTTACCAGGATGTTGCCTGATATGGAGGGTATTAGCTACGAGGAGAGGTTGAATAAATTTGGTTTGTTCTCGCTGGAAGGAAGGAGGTTGGGGGGCGACCTGATAGAGGTTTACAAAATTATGATGGGCATAGACAGAATGGATAGCCAGAGACTTTTTCCCAGGGTAGAGGGGTCAATTACTAGGGGGCATAGGTTTAAGGTGCGAGGGGCAAGGTTTAGAGGAGATGTACGAGGCAAGTTTTTTTACATAGAGGGTAGTGGGTGCCAGGAACTCGCTGCCGGAGGAGGTGGTGGAACAAGGACGATAGTGCCGTTTAAGGGGCATCTTGATAATTACATGAATAGGATGGGAATAGAGGGATATGGACCCCGGAAGTGTAGACTATTTTTAGACGGGCAGCATGGTCGACGCAGGCTTGGAGGGACAAAGGGCCTGTTCCGGTGCTGTACTTTTCTTCGTTCTTTACCACCGACGCCGGAATTGCGTTCGGCGATTGGCTGGAGAATCCATTTTTACGATGCTCTGTCCCCATAAAAACGGTGAGCAGAACTCTAGAAGTACGCCGCACGCCATCGGGATGGCCAGAAGGCGTCACCCAAGGCCCCTCATGATGTTCCGCCCCTGATGGGCCGACTTCCTGATGGCGTGAGACATGTATCCTCTCACTTTTCAGAAACCTGGCGTGGTGGCTGTGGACTGTGTCCAGTATCACCACTGTTTTTGGTGGGGGGGGGGGGGCGCGGCAGCAGCCGCTGTGCGCATGTGCGGCCACAGACCCGGCCATTCTACGTCCATATCGGCAGGTAAAGCAGGGCATACGTGGCACGGCTGCTAGCCTTCCACCGGGCGGCGCATTGGTGCGGGGACGGCGCTGACCTTTTGGTCATAGCAGCAGAATCGGAGAATCCAACCCGCTATTCCTATACTTGAATCCTCTCGCTGTGAAGGCCAGCATATAATTTGCGTTCTTTATCGCCTGCTTTACCCGAGTGCTTACTTTCAGCGACTGATGTACGAGGAGACAAAGTTCTCACTGATTAGCCACCTCTCCCAATTTACACCCGCCCATTCAAATTACTATCAGCCTTCCTATTTTTTCTACCAAAGCAGATAACCTCACATTTATCCACATGATACTGCATCTGCCATGCATGTGCCCACTCACTCAGCCTGTCCAAATCCTGTTGAAGCATCTTTGCATCTTCCTCAGAGCTCACCCTCCCACTCAACTTTGTATGTTCTGCAAATTTGGGGATAATACATTTAGTTCCCTCGTCCAAGTCATTAAAGTCATTAATATATAATGTGAACATTTGAGGTCCTAGCACAGATCCCTGTGGTACACCACTAGTCACACCTGCTAATTGGAAAAAGACCTATTTATTCCAACATTTTGCTTCCTGTCTGCTAACCAGCTATCTATCACACTACCCGTAATCCCATGCGCTTTAATTTTAAATAGTAATCTGCTATGTGAGACATTGTCAAAAGCCATCTGAAAGTCTAAATGAACCAAATGTAGTGGTTCTCCCTGGTCAACTCTAAGTTACATCTTCAAAGAATTCCAGCAGATTTGTGAAGCATGATTTCCTTTTCGTAAATCCATGCTGACTTTGTCTGATTTTACTACTGCTTTCCAAATGTTGTGCTATGAAACCCTTGATAACTGACTCTAGTAACTTCCCTCATACCGACATTAAGCTCATTGGTCTGTACCATAAAAATATCTGAAACAAACCCAGAGTTTAATGACAAAAGTCATTAAAGTTTAAAGTTCAACAATGTGTTCACTACATGAAGTTTGTTTTTATAAAAGCAAACACAGGGATTGTTTCCGAGGAGGGGCAGTTCTCATTGAACTGAAAGAAAACAACGGAAATCACAGACAATTCCAGTTTAGAGAATAGATTAAAATGTTCCCTCACACAGCTTGTAGAAAAATATACCAGGCTAAGGAAAAGCACTCCTGAATATCTTCCATCTCCCACTCTCTCATATATAGTTATCCGGCAAGATGCAAGCTCAAACCCTGGGTTGAATGTTGAGAATAGGGGAAGCACGCGGCAGAGTGATTAGCACTGGGACTACGGCGCTGAGGACCCGGGTTCGAATCACGGCCCTGGGACACTCTCCATGTGGAGTTTGCACATTCTCCCCGTGTCTGCATGGGTTTCACCACCACAATCCAAAGATGTGCAGATTAGGTGGATTGGCCACGCTAAATTGCCCCTTAATTGGAAAACAAAATAGTTGGGTACTCTAAATTTAAAAAAAAAATATTGCTGCAGTGTACAGAAACACTGAATCAGCCTCCACTTCCTTCAGTTACTCCAACCCCACCAACCACATCACTGCAAATTGAAGAGAAATTCAGTCTTAATACAACTTGATGTACAACAGGAGGCTCAGGGTGCTCAAAACTAGCGGTGCAGGCAGAATGGACACGTTAGCTTAAACTAATCAGAGAACCTCAATTGGCCACAAAGTCCACAAACTCAAGTACCTTCAGTTGTCTTAACTGTTGCAAGATCATGTAGTCTGGCATGTTGTCAAAGAGCCCATCTGTCGCCGTTAGAATGATATCACCCACTTCGACATTGAACGTGGAACCTTCTGCTGTTTCAGGACTGCAGAATACAAAAAAACACTGCAGATGAGCAAAGAGATTTAGACATTCAAGTACATAAATCACTAAGAGCTATTAAACTATTAAAAAGGCCAATGGCACATTTGCATGACTTCAAGGGAACAGAATACAAAGGGGTGGAAGCTATGCGAAAGTTATATAAATTCTAGGTGAGACTGCATCTTGAATATTGCATTAAGTTCTGGCATGCACCTTTCAGAGGACACAATGGGCGCGATTCTCCGCTCCCCACGCGGCCTGGGAGAATCGCGGGAGGGCCCCTGACATTTTTTACGCCCCCCCTGGCGCCCCCCGCGATTCTCTCTCCCCCCCCCAAAAAACTCGGAAAAATCGCCGCTCGCCGTGTTTCACTGCAATTCTCCGAGCCCGATGGGCTGAGCGGCCGGCCCTTCACGCCCGTTTCACGACGGCGGCAAACACACCTGGTCGCTGCATTCGTGAAACAGGCGCCAGATGCCCGTTTGGGGCATCTAGGGGCCCGATTGGGACGGGAGCACCACGGTAGCATGGTGATTAGCATCAATGCTTCACAGCTCCAGGGTCCCAGGTTCGATTCCCGGCTGGGTCACTGTCTGTGTGGAGTCTGCACGTCCTCCCAGTGTGTGCGTGGGTTTCCTCCGGGTGCTCCGGTTTCCTCCCACAGTCCAAAGATGTGCGGCTTAGGTGGATTGGCCATGCTAAATTGCCCGTAGTGTAAGGTTAATGGGGGGGATTGTTGGGTTACGGGTATACGGGTTACGTGGGTTTAAGTGGGGTGATCATTGCTCGGCACAACATCGAGGGCCGAAGGGCCTGTTCTGTGCTGTACTGTTCTATGTTCTATGACTGTGCTCGGGAGGGGACAGGCCCGCGATCGGTGCCCACCGATCGTTGGGCCAGCGTCCAAAACGGACGCACTCTTTCCCCTCCGCTGCCCGGCAAGATCAAGCCGCCACGTCTTGCCGGGCGGCTGAGGAGAAAGACGGATACCGTGCATGAGCAGGTTCGTGCCGTCTGCGTGATGAAGTCAGCCGCGCAAGTGCGGGCTGGACCCGGCAACCCGCGCATGCGCGGATGACTTCACATTCTCGGCGTGACGAGGTCGCTGCCGAGAAAGACGGAGGCCCGCTCCTAGCCCCCCCCGGGTGGGGGTGAATTAAGTACGGGGAGCGGGCTCCGAAGCCGTCGTGAACCTCGGCTGAGTTCACGACGGCATTCACGAATTCTGCCCCTGCGGAGAATTCCGCCCAATGCTTTGGATGAGGTGCCATGATGTGGAGATGCTGGCGTTGGACTGGGGTGAACACAGTAAGAAGTCTTACAACACCAGGTTAAAGTCCAAGAGGTTTGGACTTTAACCTGGTGTTGTAAGACTTCTTACTTGGATAAGGTGCATTGCAGAATTGCCTGAATGATATGGAACTAAAAAAGGGGTTAAATGAGGAGCACTGGCTGTATATACTAGATTTTTTAAAAACGCGACAAATCACTTTATTTCTTAGTTATACAAGCCTTACCATCAAATAAACGACTGTTCCAATCAACAACTGTTCGCATGAACCATAAATAGTCAGTGTCGCTGATAATTTACAGTTCAACAGTTAGACGGGGTTATGGAATAAGTGTTCGGCATGTCCGAGAGCTGACATTATTTCTTATTGGCCAGGGCAACTTTGAAGAGTATGTAGACAACCTAGTTTTTATTCTGTTGAGTTTAGAAGATTAAGGCATAAGCTAATTGAGGTTTAAGATGATTAAAAGATTTGATAGGCAGATAGGGAGAAACTATCTCCTCTGGTGAGAGAGCCCAGAACAAGGGGGCAGTACAATAAAATTTGAGCTCGGTCATTCTAGGTGTTTTCAAAACACCTAGAAGTGCAATTTTGGAAATGTCCCCATACCACCCCAAGCACCTATTAACCTATTAGGCAAGAGTACCAAGGGATTACGGAACCAAAGCACTCTTTAAACTATTTGTCCCAGGGCTGGTGAAGCCAGCATTCATTGAAGGCCTCGTGAGGGCATTTCTGAGGGAATTCCAGAGTCAACCACATTGTTGTAGGTTTGGAGTCACGTGGACCAGACTATGTAAGAACAGTAGATTTTCTTCCCCTGAAGGGTGACAATCTGATAGTTTCATTGATAATCATGAATCTATCGCTTTAGAACATAGAACATTACAGCGCAGTACAGGCCCTTCGGCCCTCGATGTTGCGCCGTCCTGTGAAACCCCTCTAAAGTCCCTCTACACTATTCCCTTATCGTCCATACGCATATCCAATGACCATTTGAATGCGTTTAGTGTTGGCGAGTCCACTACTGTTGCAGGCAGGGCATTCCACGCCCTTACTACTCTCTGAGTAAAGAACCTACCTCTGACATCTGTCCTATATCTATCTCCCTCAATTTAAAGCTATGCCCCCCTCGTGCTGGACATCACCATCCGAGGCAAAAGGCTCTCAATGTCCACCCTAACTAATCCTCTGATCATCTTTAGTCCAGATTTACTAATTAAATCTAAATTCCCCTTTGTTGCTCCGGTGTGATTTCATCTTAATATCTCCAGAGCATTAGTCTGGATTATGAGCATTCAGTAACATTAACTACCATGCACCTATGGAGTCAAGATACAAACTAGTCATGAACCAACTGAATGGCACAACATGTTTGAGGGACTGAATGGCTTTTCCCAGCTCCTAGAAGCGCATATTGTCGAATGAGCAATGGAGACCGGCCATGTCCAAATGGCTGCCGTGCAAAGCAATTGAATTTTGGCATTGTACCAGTCATGTCATTACACTGAGTACAGACAGGGTCCAACCATGAAGACTGTACCATTACTGGGCAGTTAGGACAGTAGCAGGCACCAAGACTAAGGAAAAAATGACATGGTTTGGTTCCTGGTCTGATGAGATGTGACAGTCTGTGACACATGGAAAACAGCAACTGAAAAATGCCAATTACAAAAGCAACTTTCATTAACTCCACAGAAAATGATTCACTGAACCATGTAATAAGCTGTTGATATCTTGAGTTTTGCTAATTATCCATCAGCGAACAGCAGCTGATCCAACAAACACCATTCAACTGCAACCCTGTCCTTAATACCCCTAAGCAAGCAACAGCGGTCTGCAACATTCCATTATCACAGCCCATCCACCACCAGTTATTACAATCCCGGACCGGACCCCATTATTTTCTAGGGTATCGAACAGGAACCCGAATCACTTTTTTTTGTAGGACTGTGAGGAAAGACTACTTTGCTCCAGGATTTTGCCAATGCAAAAATAGGGATATGGAATATTAAATCAAACTTCATTAGGGGCGGCATGGTAGCACAGTGGTTAGCACTGTTGCTTCACGGCGTCTTCCCATCAAGGACACCCACTCCAACCCCCAACCTCCCAGAGGCTCCTACCTACCTTCCTTGCATCCCCCCACACCCTACATATCCCCCTCCACCTTCCTTTCATGGGGATAGCCCCCCTCGGGCCCTGATCCTTGGCAAAGCTACCCAAGGTGCCAGCCTTCCGGGGGAGGCTGCACTGCCCCTAACCACCCAGAGGCCTCCGTTGGCCTGGGAGACCCCCCCCAGGTTCCAATCTGCCTGCGTGGACCAGGACTGGACGGCGCCAGCTGCAGCCTTTCAGTGGAGGCCGGTCGATCCTGGGAGACCAGTAGACACCGGGCAGGCTCGCCTAAGTTGGTTTAAATCCTGCCTAGAATAGAGACCCTACAGTGCAGGAGGCCATTCAGTGCATTGGGTCTGCACCGACACTCTGAAAGAGCACGCTACCTAGGCCCACTCTTCCACCCATCCCTGTAACCCTGCAGCCCCAATTAACCTTTTAGATACTCAGGTGCAATTTAGAAAAGCCAGTTTACCTAACCTGCATATCTTTGGACTGCGGGAGGAAACCGGAGCATCCGGAGGAAACCCACGCAGAGACGCGCAGAAAGTGCAAATTTCACACAGTTACTGGGTCCCTGGCACAATGAGACAATAGTGCTAACAACTATGCTACTTGCCATTTAGTCATGCCCATTTTTGAGCAGGATTTTGATTCCAACGCCTCCGATATCTGGGTACATCTCGCGAGGCATAAAAAAACCCTGGGACTACTCGCCCAGCATCTACCGGCTACGTCACGCTCGAGTGCAATGTGGCTGGTAGATCAATGTCTCTAATTATTTACTCTCCAGAAATCATAACAAAACCTATTAGACCTCTCACACAAGCGTGGTTTGAAATAATGATATAATTTTTACAACATCCTAACTGCACCTTCTGCAGACAATGTGTCTTTCTTTTAAACCAGGATTTTAAAAAAAATACTACTTTAACAGACATAGAGACACCCTAACACAGGCTTTTAAAACCATCACTGCACCAGATACAGATAATACACACACACACACACACATATATATGTATAAATAATATATGCACACCAATTTCTTAAATTCATAACACAGTGGACCATGGCTGCAGTATGTACCATCTGATGCACGTAAGCAACTTGCCAAGGCTTCTTCAGCTGCACCTCCCAAACTCCCAGCATCGTCCAGCTAGAAGGACAAGGGCTAATTGGAATGCCAGAGTTACATTACCTGACTGTTTTGTTATTTGTTCATGGATTGAGAGTGTTGCTAGCTAGGCCAGCCATTATTTCCCATCTCCAATTAACCTCGAGGTGATGGTGGTGAGCCATGATCTTGACTGCTGTAGTCTGTGGGGTGTATGTACATCCACAGTGCTGTACTTAGGACTGTCCCTGATCAAACCTTGCCTCGTCTCTCCAAATGGAGATTCATTCTGTCTTTCAGAAATTTCGCCAAGTTTCCCTACCACTGATGAGACACCTACTGGTCTGCAATACTCTGGTTTATCTCTTCCACCCTTCTCGAAAAGTGGAACCACATTAGTTGTCCTCCAGTCTTTTGCATCTCTGTGGCAAGAGAGGAATTAAAAATTTGGGTCAGAGCCCCTGCAATTTCCTCCCATTCCTCCCACAGCAGCCTGGGATACAACTCATCATTCCCTGGGAATTTGTCCATTTTTGAGCCTAATAAAATCTCCATTATCTCCTTACTCCCGATGTCAAGCTGCTAAAGAACCCCTCAATTCCTGTCTGAAATCTGCACACACATCCTCCTTCTCCAAAGTGAAGACAGATGTGAAGTGCTTGTTTAACACCCTACCCATGTTATCTGGCTAAACTCTCGCATTGGTCCCTAATGGGTCCTACTCTTTCCCCGGTTATCCTCTTCCCTTTGACGTACTTACGTAACTATACTTATGGCCGACACGGGGGCACAGTGGTTACCATTGCTGCTTCACAGCACCAGGAACCCGGGTTCAATTAACCCCTGGAGAATTAATTCGATGACAGCTTTATGTAATTATTGGGAGAAGCCAAAGTATCAGGCACTTTTTCAGAAAAGCAGTTCAGTTGAGATTAGTTCGAGATGTGAGCAGAAGTCAGTTCAAATAAAAGATACGTCTGTAGATAGATTAGCAGTTTCTTTGCAGGTAGTTCCGAAGAATGCAGTTAGAAGGTGGGGAGTTGAAACACGCTGAAGCAGCTTTTGAAGAAACATAGCCAGAGTTTCACATGGATCTGACAGGATTCAAGTATTTTATTTAAAACAACCTCAAAGACATCTCCTTGAGTGCGTACAGTGGTCAACAGTGGTTGAGAGTGGAGATGTATTTTTTTGGTTGAGTGGGAATTCAGATAGTAGTTAAGAATGAGTGTATTCACTGTATTAAGGGGTAATTACAAGCTATTTTCTGGTGTGATGTTAAAGATATTGGGCGTGATTCTCCGGCCTCGTTGCACTCTCGTTCAAGCGAAACGAGGCCGGTGAACAGTGGGAGAAGCCAAAAACGAGAACCGTGCCAAATGCCAAACAGTTTGAGGCACAATCGGCCCATCCCGTTGGCAAAATCAGGATCTCGTCATAGCGTGATGAGAAACCAACTTAAGCCCTATTTCCATACAATAAATGGAAGCCACCCCATATCCAATGGGCTCCCCGGCAAGTGGTCACTTCGGCGCCGACTAGTACCCCTTTTTAAAAAGGTGAACCTGGCGGAGGGGCTTCTGTGGGGAGCCAAGGAGGTGAGTAGCCATCATTACTCACAGGCAAAGAGCCGTTGGGCACTGAGCTTGCCGCCCCAGTGCTCGGCGGGTGGAGGAGGGCCCTTGGTTGGGTGTGGGGAACCCCGGCTGGGGATGGAGAACCCTCCGCAGGGGTGAGCTGCCATGGGAGAGTGGGGTGAGTGGTGCTGAGGGGGCAACTTCACATGACACCACCATGCCAATGTCTGGATCATGTGTATGTGTTCCGGGGACAAGCACAGTTCCTGTCCGTCTGCCCCAACAACCACCCATAACCCCCACCAATGCTGAGGCCTCTGGCCGTGTGGCTGAAGGCTATTGCTAAAATGGAATTGGCAATCGTGGTTAAGTGAGCATTTCACACAACCCAAGTGGATTCCCGTAGGTGGCAGGCCATGTAGCATGTGGGAGCCAATGCCTAGCATCCCAATCAGACTGTGATGCCTGGACACTGTGCCTGAACACTCAGGAGGCAACACCACACACGCAACAGCCAACAGCCGAACACCCAAGGGATAGGGCACGGCTCTGGAGACATGACTACTGCTGGAGGGTGGGTAAGTGCCATGGGGAGGGGACCAGCTCCCAGTTCAGCTGACATTATAAGCTAGTGTCCAGGGGCAGCATGGTGGCACAGTGGTTAGCACTGCTGCCTCACGGCACCGAGGTCCCAGGTTCGAACCCGGACCACCGTCTGTGTGGAGTTTGCACATTCTCCCCATGTTTGTGTGGGTTTCATCCCCACAACCCAAAGATGTGCAGGTTAGGTGGAATGGCCATGCTAAATTGCCCCTTAATTGGAACAAATGAATTGCGTACTCTAAATTACAAAAAATAAGCGGGTGTCTGGGTAATAGGGTCTGGGCGAGGGCAGCCCGCTGCGCCTGGGAGTGCATGGGCAGGGATCAATGAGGGAATGGGTGGTCCCTGGGTGGGAGCAACCTGTATTTGCCAGTCTAACACCGCTCCCAATTCCTTACAGATACTGAACGCTATGGCAGGAATTTTGGACCCAGCAGAACTTGCCTTAGTGTTGCTGCTGCTAGGCCGGGCCGCCAGAGAGGCAGGTCTTTCGGGATTTGTGGGAGGAATCCGGAGCACCCAGAGGAAACCCACGCAGACACGGGTGGAGCATGCAAACTCTGCTCAGAGAGTGACCCAGGCCGAACTTGGGACTCTGGCACTATGAAGCAACTGTGATAACCACTATGCTTCCTTGCCGCCCTATCTCCATATCTGTCTCCATACCTACTCCTCTATTGCCTGCTTACTATTTGGTGGTCTATAATACACTGGTCGGTACAGTGGTTAGCACAGTTGCCTCACAGTGCAAGGGACCCAGGTTCAATTCCAGCCATGGGTGACTGTGTGGAGTTTGTATTTCTTCCCGTGTCTGCGTGGGTTTCCTCTGGGTGCTCCTGTTTTCTCCTACTGTCCAAAGATGTGCAGGTAAAATAGGGTTATGGAGTTAAGGGGATAGGGTGAGGGAGTGGGCCTGGGTAGGGTGCTCTTTCTGAGCGTCAAGGCAGACTTATTGGGCTGAATGGTCTCCTTCTGCACTGTAGGTATTCTATGATTCAGCAGAGTGACTTTCCCCATTTTATTCCCAAGCTCTATCGACAAGGTAGATATTTGAAGGTCCTTCCAATATATCATCCCTCTTTACTCAAGTAACAGACTCCTTAATTGATAATGTAACATCACCTCCTCTTTTACACCCTCCACTGTCTTGCCTTAAGATGCTATATCCCGGAATGTTAGAACATAGAACAGTACAGCACAGAACAGGCCCTTCGGCCCTCAATGTTGTGCCGAGCCATGATCACCCTACTCAAAGCCACATATCCACCCTATACCCGTAACCCAACAAACCCCCCCCCCCCCCCCCCCCCCCCCCACCCTTCCTTTTTTATTAGGACACTACGGGCAATTTAGCATGGCCAATCCACCTAACCCGCACATCTTTGGACTGTGGGAGGAAACCGGAGCACCCGGAGGAAACCCACGCACACAGGGGGAGGACGTGCAGACTCCACACAGACAGTGACCCAGCCGGGAATCGAACCTGGGACCCTGGAGCTGTGAAGCATTTATGCTAACCACCATGCTACCCTGCTGTTGAGCTGCCAGTCTTGCCCCTCCCTCAACCACTTTGTGATATATCTCAATTCCACGTGCCAATCCATGTCCTTTACTCATCAATCTTACCTATGATACTCCTAGCATTAAAGTAGAGGTCATCCAGGCTTGCCTTCCTCCCTTAAAACTCAACATGTTGTGCTCCTATTGCATAAACAATCTCTGTCACCTCCCCCTGCCAAACTAGTTTAAATTCCTCCCAACTGCACTAGCAAACCCACCTGCAAGTATGTCCATTCCATTCTAGGTTAAAGTCCAACAGGTTTGTTTCGAATCCCTAGCTTTCGCAGCACAGCTCCTTAAATGAAGAGGGGGGTTCCAGAAACATATATATATCTATATATTTATAGATATATATATTACAGACAGAGTTAAAGATTCAATAAGATACTTTGAATGCAAATCTTTGCAGGTAATTAAGTCGACAGGTCCAGACGGAGCAAGTGCAGAGAGGGATAATCACAGGTTAAAGAGGTGTGAATTGTCTCAAGCCAGGACAGTTGGTAGGATTTTGCAAGCTCAGGCCAGATGGTGGGGGTGAGTGTAATGCTACATGAATCCAAGGTCCCGGTTGAGGTCGTACTCATGTGTGTGGAAATTGACAAAAAGTTTCTGCTCAGCGATTCTGTGTTGTCACGCGTCCTGAAGGGTTACCCAAAGATCAGAGGCTGAATGCCCAACGTCGGCATCTCCACATCATAAGAATTAGGAGAAGTAGGCAAATCTGCCTTTCAAGCCTGCTCTGCCATTCAATGAAATCATGATGGATCTCTTCCTGGTCTCAAATCCACCTCCTTACCTGTTCCCCATATCACTTTAACCCACTTTTTACATCAGAAATATATGTATCTCCTCTTGAAACCATTTAATGACTCAGATTCCACCGCACTGGTGGGCAGCGAGTTCCACAACTTCACCACCCTCTGCAAGAAGTAGTTCCTCCTTATACAAGATACACCCAAATCTCTCTGAACAACATTTACAAATTTCAGGCCTTTTAAGCAATATTCTGCTTTATATTCAAAGTGTCTCACTTCCCGACATTATACTCCATCTATCACTTTCCTCCAGAGTTAAAAATACACTTGGCAATAGGGCAAATTCACCCTTGGAGGCCCCGAGAAAGGCCAGGAAAATTCAATGTTGGGCCAACTCATGAGAGACAAGTTTCCCCCATACATGGAAGTGATAGAATCTGTGTGAAGTTGCACCTGGAAGAGAGGCCATGAGGGGAGGGGGGAAAGAGAGAGAGAGACTGTCGGGATCGGGTAGTATCAAGAGCGAAATAGATTTGTGGGTGGGGGAGAGAGGCAGCAGAGGGATGGGGGGAGGGGGAAGAGAGACTACAGGAAGGAATGGGGAAGTGAAGCTGTGAGGGTAAGAGAACAGTTTCAAACTTCTCAGCTTTGCCAGCTAACTGGGAGCCTGGAAAGCCTGAAATCACTGCGGTAATGAATTTCTTGCAAATGGATGTGGTGTCTGTAGCTAAGGCTGTAAACGTTCAGGACCTACTTTATATGAAAAATATAGCGGATGCCATTGTAATGAACAGTGTTAATTGGATAATTTAATTCTAAACAGTTTTATCTCATAATAAACATCTGCATTTATGTGTTATTACATCTCAAAGTGTTTCACATAGAACATACTGTGCAGAAGGGGCAGCATGGTAGCATTGTGGATAGCACAATCGCTTCACAGCTCCAGGGTGCCAGGTTCGATTCCGGCTTGGGTCACTTGAGTCCAAAGATGTGCATGTTAGGTGGATTGGCCATGATAAATTGCCCCTAGTGTCCAAAATTGCCCTTAGTTGGGTGGGGTTACTGAGTTATGGGGATAGGGTGGAGGTGTTAACCTTGGGTAGGATGCTCTTTCCAGGAGCCGGTGCAGACTCGATGGGCCGAATGGCCTCCTTCTGCACTGTAAATTCTATGTAAATTCGGCCCATCGAGTCTGCACCGACCCACTTAAGCCCTCACTTCCACCCTATCCCCATAACCCAATAACCCCTCCTAACCTTATTTTGGACACCGTGCAATTTAGCATGGCCAATCCACCTAACTTGCATGTTTTTGAACTGTGGGAGGAAACTGGAGCACCCAGCGGAAACCAACGCAGACACGGGGAGAACATGCAGATCCGCACAGACAGTGACCCAAGCCGCAAACCGAACCTGTGACCCTGGAGCTGTGAAGCCACAGTGCTACCCACTTGAGCTACCGTGCTGCCCCATGTTGTGAATTACTTGATACTGCCTTTAGCTGAAGGTCCCAAACACAAATGTCTATATGTCTTTGCATCCTGTCGAGCCTGCTCTGCCATTCCAAATCATCATAGCTGACAGGAACATAGCAATTAAGAGCAGAAGTAGGCAATTCAGACCTTCGAGTCTGTTCTGCCACTCAAATGGACGATGGCTGATCTCTTCCTGGCCTCAAATCCATCTCTCCACCTGTTGCCCATATCCCTTTATCCCATTTCATTAGAAATTAGAAATATATCTATTTCCTTCTTGAAACCATTCAATGATTCAGATTCCACAGCATTATGTGGCAGCGAGTTCCACAAATTCACCATCCTCTGAGTAGTAGTTCCTCCTCATCTCAGTTCTAAATCTATCACCTCTCAACCTATATCCATGACCTCTTATTCTAGATTGCCTCCCAAGGGGGAACATTTGGTCTACATTTACTTTACCAATCCCATTTAGTATTTTATACACCTTTATCAGATCTCCTCTCATTCTTCTAAACTTCAAAGAACAAAGAAAATTACAGCACAGGAACAGGCTCGTCGCCCCTCCCAGCCTGCGCCGATCCAGATCCTTTATCTAAACCTGTCGCCTATTTTCCAAGGACCTACTTCTCTCTGTTCCCCACCCGTTCATATAGCTGTCCAGATGCATCTTAAATGATGCTATCGTATCCGCCTCTACCACCTCTGCTGGCAAAGCATTCCAGGCACCCACCACCCTCTGCGTAAAAAACTTTCCACGCACATCTCCCTTAAACTTTCCCCCTCTCACCTTGAAACCGTGACCCCTTGTAATTGACACCCCCACTCTTGGAAAAAGCTTGTTGCTATCCACCCTGTCCATACCTCTCATAATTTTGTAGACCTCAATCAGGACCCCCTCAACCTCAGTCTTTCCAACGAAAACACTCCTAATCCACTCAACGTTTCTTCATAGCTAGCACCCTCTATACCAGGCAACATCCTGGTGAACCTCCTCTGCACCCTCTCTAAAGCATCCACATCCTTCTGGTAATGTGGCGACCAGAACTACACGCAGTATTCCAAATGTGGCCCAACCAAAGTAACATGACCTGCCGATTCTTGTACTCAATACCCCGTCCGATGAAGGCAAGCATGCTGAATACCTTCTTGACCACTCTATCAACTTGCGTTGCAACCTTCAGGATACAATGGACCTGAACTCCCAGATCTCTCTGTGCATCAATTTTCCCCAGGACTCTTCCATTGACCATATCGTTCGCTCTTGAATTAGATCTTCCAAAAAGCATCACCTCGCATTTGCCTGGATTGAACTCCATCTGCCATTTCTCTGCCCAACTCCTCAATCTATCTATATTTTGCTGTATTCTCTGACAGTCCTCCTCGCTATCTGCAACTCCACCAATCTGAGTATCATCTGCAAACTTGCTAATCAGACCATCTATACCTTCGTCCAGATCATTTATGTATATCACAAACAGTGGTCCGAGCACGGATCCCTGTGGAACACCACTAGTCACCTTTCTCCATTTTGAGACACTCCCTTCCACCACTACTCTCTGTCTCCTGTTGCCCAGCCAGTTCTTTATCCATCTAGCTAGTACACCCTGAACCCCATACGACTTCACTTTTTCTACCAACCTGCCATGGGAAACTTTATCAAACGCCTTACTGAAGTCCATGTATATGACATCTACAGCCCTTCCCTCATCAATTAACTTTCTCACTTCCTCAAAGAATTCTATTAGGTTTGTAAGACATGACCTTCCCTGCACAAAACCATGCTGCCTATCACTGATAAGTCTATTTCTTTCCAAATGTGAATAGATCCTATCCCTCAGTATCTTCTCCAACAGTTTGCCTACCACTGACGTCAAACTCACAGGTCTATAATTCCCTGGATTATTCCTGCTACCCTTCTTAAACAAAGGGACAACATTAGCAATTCTCCAGTCCTCAGGGTCCTCACCCATGCTCAAGGATGCTGCAAAGATATCTGTTAAGGGCCCAGCTATTTCGTCCCTCGCTTCCCTCAGTAACCTGGGATAGATCCCCATCCGGTCCTGGGGACTTGTCCACGTTAATGCCTTTTAGAATACCCAAAACTTCCCCCTTCCTTACGCCGACTTGACCTAGAGTATTTAAACATCCATCCCCAGCCTCAACATCCATCATGTCCCTCTCCTTGGTGAATACCGATGCAAAGTACTCATTAAGAATCTCACCCATTTCCTCTGACTCCACGCATAAATTCCCTCTTTTGTCTTTGAGTGGGCCAATTCTTTCTCTAGTTACCCTCTTGCTCCTTATGTATGAATAAAAGGCTTTGGGATTTTCCTTAACCCTGCTAGCCAAAGATATTTCATGACCCCTTTTAGCCCTATTTATTGCACGCTTGAGATTTGTCCTACTTTCCCGATATTCCACCAAAGCTTCATCAGTTTTAAGTCGCCTCGATCTTATGTATGCTTCCTTTTTCATCTTAGCTAGTCTCACAATTCCACCCGTCATCCATGGTTCCCTAATCTTGTCATTTCTATCCCTCATTTTCACAGGGACATGACTGTCCTGCACTCTAATCAAACTTTCCTTAAAAAGACTCCCACATTTCAAATGTGGATTTACCCTTAAACAGCCGCTCCCAATCCAATTCCCTAGCTCCTGCCGAATTTTGTTATACTTGGCCTTTCCCCAATTTAGCACTCTTCCTTTAGGACCACTCTCGTCTTTGTCCATCAGTATTCTAAAACTTACGGAATTGTGATCGCTATTCCCAAAGTAATCACCGACTGAAACTTCAACTACCTGGCCGGGATCATTCCCCAATAAAAGGTCCACTCTGGCCCCTTCCCGAGTTGGACTATTTACATACTGCTCTAAAAAACTCTCCTGAATGCTCCTTACAAATTCTGCTCCATCTACGCCTCCAACACTACACGAGTCCCATTCAATGTCGGGGAAGTTAAAATCTCCCATCCCAACCACCCTATTGCTCCTACATTTTTCTATAATCTGTCTACATATTTGTACCTCTACTTCACGCTCGCTTTTGGGAGGCCTGTAGTAAAGTCCCAACAATGTTACTGCACCCTTCCTATTTCTTAGCTCTACCCATATTGCCTCGGTGCTCGAAACCTCTATCGTGCCCTCCTTAATCACAGCTGTGATATCATCTCTGACCAGTAATGCAACTCCTCCACCCCTTTTACCTCCCTCCCTATCCCTCCTGAAGCATCTATACCCTGGGATATTTAGTTGCCAGTCTTGCCCTTCCCTCAACCAAGTCTCAGTAATACCAATATCATATTCCCAGGTACTAATCTAAGCCTTAAATTCATCTGCCTTACCTGCTACACTTCTCGCATTAAAACAAATGCACCTCAGACCACCTGTCCCTTTGCGTTCATCATCTCTTCCCCGTCTACTCTTCCCCTTAGTCACATTGAGTTTATTATCTAGTACCTTACTAGCTTTAGTTGCTGCCTCTTTACTAACCTCTAGCTTCCTAATCTGGTTCCCATCCCTCTGCCACATTAGTTTAAAACCTCCCCAACAGTGTTAGCAAAAGCACCCCTAGGACATTGGTTCCAGTCCTGCCCAGGTGTGGACTATCTGATTTGTAATGGTCCCACCACCCCCAGAGCCGGTTCCAATGTCCCAAAAATCTGAACCCCTCCCTTCTGCACCATCTGTCAAGCCACGTATTCATTCTGACTATTCTTGAGTTTCTACTCTGACTGTCTCGTGGCACTGGTAGCAATCCTGAGATTACTACCTTTGAGGTCCTACTTTTTAGACTTATCTCCTAACTCCCTAAATTCTGATTGTAGGACCTCATCCTGTTTTTTACCTATATCGTTGGTCCCTATATGCACCACGACAACTGGCTGTTCACCCTCCCCCTTCAGTATGTCCTGCAGCCGATCTGAGACATCCCTGACCCGTGCACCCGGGAGGCAACATACCATTGGGGAGTCTCATTTTCGACCACAGAAATGCCTGTCTACTCCCCTTACGATTGAATCCCCTATGACTATAGCCCTGCCAGTCTTTGTCCCGCCCTTCTGTGCAGCAGAGCCAGCCATGGTGCCATGAGCCTGGCTACTACTGCCTTCCCCTGGTGAGTCATCTCCCCCAACAGTATCCAAAACGGCATACCTGTTTTGGAGGAAGATGACCGCAGGGGACACCTGCACTGCCTTCCTGCTCTTTCTCTGCCTTTTGGTCACCCATTTCCTGTCTCCCTCACCAATCCAAATCTGCTGTGTGACCAACTCACTGAACGTGCTATCCACGACCTCCTTAGCATCGCGGATGCTGCAAAGTGAATCCATCCGCAGCTCCAGAGCCGTCATGCGGTCTAACAGGAGCTGCAGCTGGACATACTTCCCGCACATGAAGGAGTCAGGGGCATCGGCCGCGTTCCTGTGCTCCCACATTGAGCACAAGGAGCATAACACGGATCTGGGATCTCCTGTCATTTTTACACTTTACCTTAACTGATTACAAATATAATATCAAATAATGAATAAGTGAAAGGAATAAGGATTTTACTTACCAATCACAATACTTACCAACACACGAAGAGTTAAATTTCTCCCAGCTACTGCTAATTGGAGCACTTTCCTTACCAGCCAATCAGGTCACTGCTTTGCTGTGATGTCACTCTTCATGGTAAGTTTTTAATGAGGTAAACTTACCTTCCCGACAGACCCCTGGCCACTGCTCCCGCCGAAAATCTGAAGGTCGCTGCTCCTTATCACCACAGTCTTTTTTTTTGGTAAGAGGAGGAGGGCGGGTGGGAGACACTACACGTGTAGTGTCTCGGGTTCAGCCGCTGCCCAAATATATCAGTTCACTCACCTTCCCAGAGCGCAATTCGACCGCTCCCACTCAGCTCCTCCCTCTCACCGCTCCTGTAAGATAAGTTTTTTAAATGGGAAACTTACCTTCCCAACAGCCCCCTGGTTGCTGCTCTCGCTGCTACCGCTGAAAAACTCTCCGTGCTGTTTAATGACGTCTCGCCTCTGTCTCTCCGCGCTCTTTAACTTCAGCGAGTATAAACCCAAACTATTTAATCTCTCCTCATGCGCCATTCCTTTCATCCCCAGAATCAATCCGGTGAACCTCCTCTGAACTGCCTCCAATGCCACCACATCCTCCCTCAAATAAGGAGACCAAAACTGGACACAATACTCCAGATGTGGTCTCACCACCACCATGTACAACTGCAACAATACTTCTCTACTTTTATATTCCAGTCCTTTTGAAATAAACTCTAACATTCCATTTGCCTTTTTAATCAAGCGGTTTTTCAGTGCTCAGCAAAAGTTTGCACCAACAAAAAGGAAGGACGGTAGAAAGAGGGAAAATCAACCATGGATATCTAAGGAAATAAGGGAGAGTATCAGAATTGAAGGAAAGAGCATGCAAAGTGGAAAAGATTAGTGGGAGAGGAGAGGATTGGGAAATTTTTAGGGGGCAACAGAAAGCTACTAAAAAAGCTATAAAGAAGAGTAAGATAGATTATGAGTGTAAACTTGCTCAGAATATAAATACAGATAGTAAAAGTTTCTACAAATATACAAAACAAAAAAAAAGTGTGGCTAAGGTAAATATTGGTCCTTTAGAGGATCTGGGGATAGATTTAATAATGGGAGATGAGGAAATGGCTGAGTAAATGGCTGAGGAACTGAACAGGTTTTTTGGGTCGGTCTTCACAGTGGAAGACACAAATAACATGCCAGTGACTGATAGAAATGAGGCAATGACAGGTCAGGACCTTGAGATGATTGTTATCACTAAGGAGGTAGTGATGGGCAAGCTAATGGGGCTAAAGGTAGACAAGTCTCCTGGTCCCGATGGAATGCATCCCAGGGTACTAAGAGTGATGGCTAGGGAAATTGCAAATGCACTAGCGTAATTTACCAAAATTCACAAGATTCTGGGGTGGTCCCGGTGGATTGGAAATTAGCAAACATGACACCACTGCTTAAAAAATGAGGTAGGCAGAAAGTGGGTAATTATAGGCCAGTGAGCTTAACTTCGGTAGTAGGGAAGATGCTGGAATCTGTTATCAAGGAAGAACTAGCGAGGCATCTGGATGGAAATTGTCCCATTGGACAGACGCAGCATGGGTTCATAAAGGGCAGGTCGTGCCCGAACTAATTTAGTGGAATTTTTTGAGGACATTACCAGCGTGGTAGACAACGGGGAGCCAATGGATGTGGTATATCTGGATTTCCAGAAAGCTTTTGATAAGGTGCCACATAAAAGGTTGCTGCATACGATAAAGATGCATGGCATTAAGGGTAAAGTAGTAGCATGGATAGAAAATTGGTTAATTAATAGAAAGCAAAGAGTGGGGATTAATGGGTGTTTCTCTGGTTGGCAATCAGTAGCTCGTGGTGTCCCTCAGGGATCAGTATTGGGCCGACAATTGTTCAAAATTTACATAGATGATTTAGAGTTGGGAACCAAGTGCAATATGTCCAGGTTTGCAGACGACACTAAGATGAGTGGTAAAGCAAAAAGTGCAGAGGATACTGGAAGTCTGCAGGGGGATTTGGATAGGTTAAGTGAATGGACTAGGGTCTGGCATTATTATTTAAATGATAAAATATTAAAACATGCTGCTGTGCAGAGGGACCTGGGTGTCCTAGTGCACGAGATGCAAAAAGTTGGTTTACAGGTGCAACAGGTGATTAAGAAGGCAAATGGAGTATTGTCCTTCATTGCTGGAGGGGTGGAGTTTAAGATTAGGGAGGTTATGTTGCAATTGTATAAGGTGTTAGTGAGGTCACACCTGGAGTATTGTGTTCAGTTTTGGTCTCCTTACCTGGAGGGTGTGCAGAGGAGATTCATTAGATTAATCCCAGAGTTGAGGGGGTTGGATTATGAGGAGAGTTTGAGTAGACTGGGACTGTACTCGTTGGAATTTAGAAGAATGAGGGGGGATCTTATAGAAACATATAGAATTATGAAGGGGACTTCCGGTTGCGGCTATGCGGAGCTAAGCCACACGTTTGGCAGCTCCCGCTTTAATAGGACTTGTGGGCTCTTTTAAGGGCCCCAAATGGCGCTGATTCGATGATTCCCGGTGGATAAAGGGGTCTGGAGCAAAACCCCCCGGGATTTATGGTGCGGACCCGGAGTGGGGCGAGGAGAAAAATGGCAGCAGCTCCCCTGGAAAAGCGGGGGAAGGTGGACAAAATGGCGGCAGGTGGAGCCCCTGAGGAGTGGAGGCAGCGGGCGGAGGAGCAGCAGGCGGCCCTTCTGCGCTATTTTTACGGAGCTGAAAGGAGAGTTGCTGGAATCTCCGAAGGTAACGACAAGTAAGCTGCTGGAGACCCAGACAACCCAGGGTGCAGCGATACTTGAGTTGCAGCAGCAGGCCTCTGAGCGCGAGGATGAGGTTTCGGCCCTCGTGGGGAAGGTGGAGATGCACGAGGCGCTCCACAAAAAGTGGCAAGATCGTTTCGAGGAGATGGAGTTTCGATCAAGGAGGAAGAACTGGGCCTCGCGGAGGGGCTGGAGGGGCCGGACCTGCCGGCCTATGTGGCCGTGATGCTGAACTCGCTGGTGGGGGCAGGATCCTTCCATCTGCCCCTGGAGCTGGAGGGGGCCCACAGAGTACTGGCCAAGCGGCCTAAGGCGAATGAACCCCCGCGGGCGGTGCTGGTGCGGTTCCATCGGTTCAGTGACCGGGAGTATGTGCTGCGATGGGCCAAGAAGGTGAGGAGCAGAAAGTGGGAGAATTCGGTAGTGCGTATCTACCAGGACTGGAGTGCGGAGGTGGCCAAGCGGAGAGCCGGGTTTAACCTGACGAAGGCGGTGCTCCACGGCAAGCAGGTGAGGTTCAGCATGCTGCCGCCTGCGCGCCTGTGGGTCACCTACAAGGACCGGCATTACTATTTCGAGTCCCCGGAGGAGGCGTGGGCCTTTGTGCAGGCTGAAAAGTTGGACTCGACCTAGAGATTGGGGGCTGTGGGAGGTTTTTTGTGTATCACTGTGTATGCTGTTGCTGGTTATTCTGTTTAGTTTTTTTTTTCTCTCGCTTTCGGATGATGTGGGTTATGGTTGTGTGTCTTAAGGGGGGTATTGGGGTTTGTGGTTGATCTGTTTTTGTTTGTACGGGGTTGGTGGATGGGTTGGGACTGCTATTTGGGAGCTGCGTTGGGGGGGGGGGGGGGGGGTGGGGCAGTGTGAAAGCGCGGGCTATCCTCTGGTTTCCCACACTGCGGGCGAGGGGGGTGGAGCTGGTGACAAGGGGCGTGGATATCGGATCCATTTTCCCGCGCTGAAGCGGTGCCAAGGAGCTGATACAGGGGGGGGAGGGGTGACCTCATATCGGGAGGGGTCGGAGTTAGGGCGGGAGCTGCCGGGGTCAGCTGGCTCACGGGAGTACTATGGAGGGAGCGTCGCGGCTAGGAGGGGTCCTAGCCTGGGGGGTGGGGTACCGGATTGCTGCTGGATTGGAGCTGGTGGGGGTCGGGGTGAGGTTCTATCGCCATGGGAAATGGGCTGAATGGGTGCTGGCCAGGGGCGAGCAGTCGATGGGCCATGGCTAGTCGACGGGGGAGGGGGGCGGGGTGCCCCCGATCACGTGGAACGTGAGGGGGTTGAATGGGCTGGTTAAGCGGGCCCGGGTGTTTTTGCATCTGAAGGGGCTGAAGACGGACGTGGCCATGCTCCAGGAGACCCACCTGAAGGTGGCGGACCAGGTCCGTCTGAGGTAGGGGTGGGTGGGGCAGGTTTTTCATTCAGGGCTCGGGGGTGGTGGTGGTGGGGTGGTTGGGGAATGAAGAACTTTTTGGACAGGCTGCGATTTCCAAGGGTGCAGGAGGAGCAGGGACTGGGGGCGGCGATCGAGTTGGAGGAGCTGGTCAGAGGGATTGGCCACATGCAGTCGGGGAAGGCGCCGGGACCGGATGGGTTCCCAGTGGAATTTTATAAGAAATACGCGGACCTGTTGGGACCCCTGTTGGTCCGGACCTTTAACGAGGCATGGGAGGGAGGTGTTTTGCCCCCGGCAATGTCACGGGCGCTGATTTCCCTGATCCTGAAGCGAGATAAGGACCCCTTGCAGTGCGGATCATATAGGCCGATTTCACTGCTGAATGTGGACGCCAAGTTGCTGGCGAAGATCTTGGACACTAGAATAGAGGACTGTGTGCCAGGGGTGATACATGAAGACGGGTTTTGTGAAGGGGAGGCAGCTGAACACTAACGTGCGAAGACTGCTAAATGTGATAATGATGCTGGCGGCAGAAGGAGAGGCGGAGATTGTGGTGGCATTGGATGCGGAGAAGGCCTTTGATAGGGTTGAGTGGAGGTACTTGTGGGAGGTGTTAGAGGGGTTCGGGTTTGGGGTGGGGTTTATTAAATGGGTGAGGTTGCTGTACGAGGCCTCGATGATGAGTGTAGCGACAAATGGGAGGAGGTCCGAGTACTTTAGGCTCCACCGTGGGACGAGGTAGGGGTGCCCCATGTCCCCCTTGCTTTTTGTGTTGGCAATTGAGCCTCTTGCCATGGCTCTCAGGGAGTCGGGGAGGTGGAGGGGACTGGTGCGGGGTGGGGAGGAGCACCGAGTGTCGCTGTACGCAGATGACTTGCTGCTGTATGTAGCAGACCCGGTGGGGGGAATGCCGGAGGTGATGGAGATTCTTGCTGAGTTTGGGAGTTTCACGGGTTATAAATTAAACCTGGGCAAGAGTGAGCTGTTTGTTGTACACCCGGGAGATCAGGAGGGGGGGATTGGTAGGTTCCTGCTAAAGAGGACAGTGGGGAGTTCAGGTGGCTAGGAGTTGGGGGACTCTGCACAAGCTTTATTTTACTAGGTTGGTGGAGCAGATGGAGGAAGAGTTTAAACGGTGGGACATGCTGCCGCTGTCGTTGGCGGGTAGAGTACAGTCCGTTAAAATGACGGTGCTCCCGAGGTTTTTGTTTTTGTTTCAGTGTCTCCCCATTTTCATTCCGGGGGCCTTTTTTAGGAGGGTGAACAGCAGCATTCTGGGATTTGTTTGGGCGCACGGGACTCCCGAGGGTAAGGAGGGTCTTTTTGGAGCGGGGCAGGGATAGAGGGGGGCTGGCGCTGCCCAACCTCTCTGGGTACTATTGGGCGGCTAACGTCTCGATGGTACGTAAGTGGGTAATGGATGGGGAGGGGCAGCATGGAAACGGATGGAGATGGCGTCCTGTGGAGGCACGAGCCTGAAGGCACTGGTAAAGGCGCCGTTGCCGCTCCCTCCAACGAGGTACACTACGAGCCCGGTAGTGGCGGCTACCCTCAAAATTTGGGGGCAGTGGAGGCGACACAGAGGGGAAGTGGGGGGCTCGGTGGAGGCCCCGCTGCGGGGGAACCACCAGTTTGTCCCAGGGAACATGGATGGCGGGTTCCTGGGGTGGCACAGGGCGGGCATTAGGAAGTTGGGAGACCTTGACGGGAGGTTTGCGAGCCTGGGTGAACTGGAGGAGAGGTTTGAGCTCGCCCCGGGGAATATGTTCAGGTACCTTCAGGTCAAGGCGTTTGCTAGGCGGCAGGTGGAGGGGTTCCCTTCGCTGCCCCCGTGGGTGGTAAGGGATAGGGTGCTTTTGGAGGTGTGGGTCGGGGATGGGAAGGTGTCTGACATCTACCAGGAGGTGGAGGAGGCGTCGGTAGAGGAGCTGAAGGCTAAGTGGGAGGTGGAGCTGGGGGAGCAGATTGAGGAGGGGACATGGGCGGATGCCCTGGAGAGGGTGAACTCCTCCTCTTCATGTGCGAGGCTTAGCCTCATCCAGTTCAAGGTACTGCACAGGGCTCATATGTCCGGGACGAGGATGAGCAAGTTTTTTGGGGGTGAGGACAGGTGCATTAGGTGTTCGGGGAGCCCAGCGAACCATGCCCATGTTTTGGGCATGCCCGGCACTGGGGGAATTCTGGCAGGGGGTGGCGATGACGGTGTCGAGGGTGGTAGGGTCCAGGGTCAAGCCAGGCTGGGGACTCGCGATATTTGGGGTTGGGATTGAGCCGGGAGTGCAGGAGGCGAAAGAGGCCGATGTTTCGGCCTTTGCGTCCCTAGTAGCCCGGCGGAGGATCTTGCTGCAGTGGAAAGATGCGAGACCTCCGAGAGTGGGGACCTGGATCAATGACATGGCGGGATTCATTAAGCTGGAGAGGGTCAAATTCGCCCTGAGGGGGTCGGTACAAGGGTTCGTTAGGAGGTGGCAGCCTTTCCGGCTCAACGATAAGGAACTAGGTCAGCAGCAGCAGCAGCAGCAACTGGGGGGGGGGGGGGGGGGGGGGGGTTTGTTACATGCGTTGTTACCGGTGCCGGGGGGTGTTTGTTATTATTGTTCTGTTGATATATATTTTTCAAAAATTCCAATAAAAATTATTTAAAGAAAAAAGAATTATGAAGGGAATAGATAGGATAGATGCGGGCAGGTTTTTTCCACTGGCGGGTGAAAGCAGAACAGGGGGGCATAGCTTCAAAATAAGGGGAAGTAGATTTAGGACTGAGTTTAGGAGGAACGTCTTCACCCAAAGCATTGTTAATCTATGGAACTCCCTGCCCAGTGAAGCATTTGAGGCGCCTTCATTAAATGTTTTCAAGATAAAAATAGATAGTTTTTTTGAAGAATAAAGGGTTATGGTGTTCGGGCGGGAAAGTGGAGCTGAATCCACAAAAGATCAGCCGTGATCCCATTGAATGGCAGAGCAGGCTCGAAGGGCCAGATGGCCTACTCCTGCTTCTTACGTTTATGTTCTTATTACATGCCGTACCTGCGAACCGACTTTCTGCAATTCATGAACAAAGAGGCCCAGATTCTTCTGCCCAGACGCATGTTGAATCTGGATGGATAATCTCACATTTATCTACATTAAACTTCATCTGCCAAATTGTGGCCCAATCTCCGAGCCTATCTATATTCGTCTGTAAAATCTTTATCTCCTCTTCACGGCCTGCTCTCCCACCTATTGCTATCATGGAAGGCACCACCACCCACCCAAATTCTTAGCCAACAGGATGCGGATTATGGCACATTGTAAAATCCAGCCCAGTAACACTTGAGTAAATTACTGAGAAGCGGTTCAATGAGTTCCAGCAGTCATGGTAATGAGCTAAATAAACCACATTTGTTCTCTCTTTTGTGCAGGTGGTGGATTACAGTTGTAATAAGAATCCAAGGGAACCTGTCACACACAGTAACGCTGATAAGACATATTTAATTAAACTGTCATTGTGTCAAAGTAAAATGGAGTAACATGCGCACCGATGAGCGGGCACACATGTGCAGTGTGGCCGCATTTTTCTAATATGGTAAAAAGGCCGCTCGCGGCCGGCATAGTTAAAAGCCGGTTGCTGTGGCTGTTGCATGCGAATTTGCGCAATCGGGAGCGCCACGATGGATGGCTGTGCATTCCTCCCGACACCCGCCCACGACTGTGAAGATCACTGCTGTACACCTCAGAAACCCCCATCGGGGACTTGGGGATGAAGCGGTCCCTCGATGGACTGGACATGCCAGTCGTGGGGGATGATAGACGGAGGGAGTTGGAAGCACCACTAGGACTGGGAGAGGTTATGGAGAGCATCAACTCCATGCAGGTGGAGGGGGCACCGGGGCCCAACAGGTTCCTGGTGGACTTCTAATAAACATTTGCGACGACACTGGCCCCGCACCTGCGCAGACTCACTAGCGAGGGGCACCCTGCCTCCAATGCTAACACAGGCCACCACATCTCTGACACCAAAAACCAATGCAGTGTGAATCATACAGACCCATTTCGTTGCTCAATGTAGATATGAAAATACTCACAAAAGTCCTGGCTAAGTGGCTGGTGGTCGCAAAAGACCAGACAGGCTTTGTTATGGGTAGACAGCTAACTGCGAACTTCAGACGGCTGCTGAACGTGATAATGTTGCCATCCGGGGAGAGAACACCAGAGGTGATCGTCTCCATGGACACAGAAAAGGCCTTTGACAGAATCGAGTGGAAGTATCTCATTGAGGTACAAGAGCAGTTTGGACTAGCGATAGCATTCACTTGATGGGTGAAACCCCTATACAATGCCCCCAAGGCGAGCGTACGGACCAACGCCACCAGCTCTGAATATTACCAGCTGCACAGAGGCACAAGGCAGGGATGCCTGCTCCTGTTCGCCCTGGCAATCAAGCTGCTGACTAGCGCTCTGAGAGTGGCAAGAGATTGGAAGGGAATCCAAAGAGGGGGCAGAGAGCACAAAGTCTAACTCTATGCGGATGACCTGCTTTGCTACATCTCGGAGCTGCAAAGTGGCATAAAAGAAATCATGAAGTCTCTGGGAAGGTTCGGAGCCTGCTCGGGCTACAAACTCAACCTGGGCAAAAGCAAAGTTTTCCCGGTAACCCGAGAGGGGCAAGGGCAGAGCTGGAGGGACTATCATTTAAAATCGCCCAAAACAAATTCCGCAACCTGGGGATCCAGATTATTCACGATTGGACAGGGATCCACAAGTAGAACCTGACCAGTCTGGCGGAGGAAGTTAAAAAGGACCTACTCAGATGTGATGCACTCCCACTTTCCCTGGCGGGGAGGGCGCAGATAATCAAAATGAACATTCTGCCCAGGTTCCTCTTCCTGTTTAGATCCATACCGATCTACATCCCCAAGGTCTTTCTTCACATCATGGCCCACAAGAGCGGCAACCATAAGTTGCACCAGCCATGCTTGATGCCACCTTCAAGAAGTGGAGACATGACGGGGGGGGGGGGGGGGGGGGGGGGGGGGGGTACACTGATGGTTCGGGACTTTTACACATGTGACAGACTAGCAACTTTAGAGAGATTGGAACTGCCAAATGAGAACGAACTCAGACATCTGCAGTTCAAAAACTCTCTCTGCAAGGAGGCAACTACGTACCCACAAACTCCGAGAAGCTAGAGGAGTTACTGGCCGGCGACAGTCTGGGGAAGGGAAACTTGTGGAGACCTGTACAGATGACTCTTAGAAATGACAAACTGCACACTGGACGAGACACGGGAAAAATTGGATGAAGAGCTAGGGGCGGAAATAGGGTGGGGACTTTGGAGCACTGAGCAGGGCTAACTCCACCTCCTCATGCACAAGGCCTCATGCAGCTGAAATTGGTGCACAGAGCACACTTGACAAGAACGGGGCAGCACGGTAGCATGGTGGTTAGCATAAATGCTTCACAGCTCCAGGGTCCCAGGTTCGATTCCCGGCTGGGTCACTGTCTGTGTGGAGTCTGCACGTCCTCCCCCTGTGTGCGTGGGTTTCCTCCGGGTGCTCCGGTTTCCTCCCACAGTCCAAAGATAGAACATAGAACAGTACAGCACAGAACAGGCCCTTCGGCCCTCAATGTTGTGCCGAGCCATGATCACCCTACTCAAACCCACGTATCCACCCTATACCCGTAACCCAACAACCCCCCCCCCTTAACCTGTGTGCGGGTTAGGTGGATTGGCCATGCTAAAATTGCCCGTAGTGTCCTAATAAAAGTAAGGTTAAGGGGGGGGGGGGTTGTTGGGTTACGGGTATAGGGTGGATACGTGGGTTTGAGTAGGGTGATCATTGCTCGGCACAACGTCGAGGGCCGAAGGGCCTGTTCTGTGCTGTACTGTTCTATCTATTTCTAACCCAAATGAACTGGTTCTTTGCGGGGTGGAGGACAAATGTGAACGGTGCCAGGGAGGCCCGGTCAACCCTACCTACATGTTCTGGGAATGCCAAAGACTTGTCGGGTTCTGGACAGCCTTCATCGCGGCAATGTCCAAGGTTGTGGAGGTGAGGGTGGAGCCATGCCCAAAAGTGGCAGTCTTCAGGGTATGGGACCAGCCAGAACTATTCCTGGGGAAGGGGGCTAATCGCACACCGGAGAATCCTGCTCGGCCAGCGATTAGCAGCACCACCCACATTGCAGACTGGCTGGCAGATCTATCTGAATTCCTCCACGTAGAGAAGATCAAGTTCACCATCTTAGGGTCAGAGGATGGCTTCCACAAAACAACCAATAGAGCGGGGAAGGTGGGGGGGGGGGGGGGGGGGGGGGGGGGGGGGGGAACGCATGGGAGCCAAGAGGGAGCAGGGAGCAGACCGGAAAAGGAGGGGGGGCTACGGGAAAAAGGAGGGGGAGGCTGGAAAACAACAGACACTGAGGCTAAGGAGCTTAGAACAAGACCAAGACCACAAGAAAAGGAACCCTCAAGGGAATGCTGAAAATAGGACAGGGAGAGGAGGGGAAAAGGGGGGAGGCCAACAACAAAAAGGGGGTGCGGAGGGCACCACCCACATGTAAATAGCGGCTAACTATCCATTGTACAGTTTTAAAATAAAGGATAAGAGACAAACTGTCTGTAAGAACCAGGTAATGCTGATAGATCTGACAGCTAGGGATATTATTTATAGGCAAATTGGATTGTCACGGTCACAGCAATAGTAGGTACTCTGAATCCAGATAAGATGATTAACTGCTCATTACTGCAGTCAGCAGTTCCTACTTACTTGATCACAGAACTCTGGCCTCAAAGGCTGCTAGGCTATCAAGGTGCAATGTTGTGCACAACTTACTGCCAAACTCGTTTTTTTTTTTAACACAGAGGGTAGTGGGTGCCTGGAACTCGCTGTCGGAGGAGGTGGTGCAAGCAGGGACGATAGTGACATTAGGAGGTAAAGTGGCAGGTGTTACGCCTTCTGCGATTGCATGGGAAGGTGCCGTGGGAAGAGGGTGAAGTGTTGGGGGTGATGGAGGAGTGGGCCAGGATATCCCGGAGGGAACAGTCCCTGCAAAATGCTGACAGGGGGAGTAAGGGGAAGATGTATTTGGTGGTGGAATCACGTTGGAGTTGGCGGAACTGGCCGAGGATGATTCTTTGAATGCGGAGGCCGGTGGGATGAAAAGTGAGGACAAGGGGGATTAGTCTAGTCTATTATCTCATTGCTCTTCGCATAATGTCATATACATGTTGACAGACATTTGCCTACAAGAGTGACTTCAAAAATACTTTACTGGTTGTACTGCCTCTTGGGACATCCTGAGGACGTGCAAAATGCTACCTAAATGCAAGTTCCATCCTCCAAATGTGACAGGACAGTGTAAAAAGCTGGAAGTTTCAGTTCCTAAAGGAACTCTTCTATTCAGAGATGGCCACCCAGTCATGTATTCAAATAAGGCCTGAAGCCATTAACCTTGTCTGACAGTCATGGGCAGCACGGTGGCGCAGTGGTTAGCACTGCTGCCTCACGGCACCGAGGTCCCGGGTTCAATCCCCACCCAGGGTCACTGTTTGCACATTCTCCCCGTGTCTGCGTGGGTCTCACCCACACAACCCAAAGATGAGTAGGGTAGGTGGATTGACCACACTAAATTGCTCCTTAATTGGAAAAAATAATGAATTGGGCACTTTAAATTTTAAAAAAAATTCTGATAGCCCTGTCAGTTAGTACCAGATAGCCTGGTCAAGTCTGCCTCTTGGTAACTCAGAGTGCTAAGACTAGTTATACTTTGTACAGCAGCACCTGCCAGAGATCAACCGAATTCCCATTGCTTGGAGATTGAAGCTGGTCCTTTCCCTGTGTCTGGAGCTCTTTAATTAATGGAATGAAGTGACGAAACTACGTGGAGAGGTACAAGAGAGAAAGGGGAAAGGAAGTCACATTAGTAAAATTTGATGAAAAGTTGTAGGAAAAGCTAATCTGTGGCAGACATGGGTGTTCAATGTTGGGGAGCGCGAGGCCATACATTTTGGATCCAAGGAAGACAAATCAATTCTGATGAAAGGTCAGCTACCTGAAATACGAGCTGTTTCTCTCCCCCCACAGATGCTGCCTGGCTAGCTGAGTATTTCCAATATTTTCTGTTTTTAAAAGTCAAATCAGGTTATTATTTCTTAACGCTGAGAGACTTTGAGCTTTGTTTCAGCAAATGAGTAATGCTCCAGTTTACATAGCCGTGGTCAGATCCCAGCAGAATCATATCAAGGGTTACATTTGAGGCCATTTCAGAGGTAAACCAGGGAGGACTTTATCACACAACATAGCAGTGAAAAACTAGAACACTCTTTCTCTCTAAAGGTTATGGATGCTCGGGCAATTAAAAATTTCACGACCAAAATCCTGGGTGGGATTCTTCATTTCTGAGACCAAGTGTTGACGCCAACACAGAATCCGGGGACTCCTTGCGACAGAAAAGACGGCGCCACATCTGGACCGATTCCGCTACCGTTAAGGAGCTAGCACAGCGCCACGTGGAACACAATCAATTCTAATGGGAAATGGAGCTGATTCGCGATTCACATCCAAAGGTTGACAAGCTGCAGACGCATATAAACAATTACCGCCCCTGCACACACCATCCCAGCCAACAAGATGGCGAAGATGCGCAGACCCGAGGATCTCCATAGGGCAGCACGGTAGCATTGTGGTTAGCATAATTGCTTCACAGCTCCAGGATCCCAGGTTCGATTCCGCCTTGGGTCACTGTCTGTGCGGAGTGTGCACATCCTCTCCGTGTGTGCGTGGGTTTCCTCTGGGTGCTCCGGTTTCCTCCCGCAGTCCAAAGATGTGCAGGTTAGGTGGATTGGCCATGATAAATTGCCCTTCGTGTCCAAAATTGCCCTTAGTGTTGGGTGGGGTTACTGGGTTATGGGGATAGGGTGGAGGTGTTGACCTTGGGTAGGGTGCTCTTTCCAAGAGCCGGTGCAGACTCGATGGGCCGAGTGGCCTCCTTCTGCACTGTAAATTCTATGAAATTCTATGATCACAGACGCCAAGCTGGAGACCCTGTTGGTGGCAGTGGAGGAACAGTGGATGAAATTGTACGCTGGCTGGGAAGGAGGCTGCCAGCTGCTGTGCCTCGGCACAGGTGGCAGAGGCCATGAGCGCCACCAGCAACACCGTCCGGACTGGCCAACAGTGCCGGAGAAAACTGCTCAACCTCCTCAGGGCAGCCAGGGTGCAGCAGTGTCCCCGTGCTCCATGGCCGCACGCATGCAGAACCTGGTCGAGACCAGAGAGGGCCTCCAGGACTGGCCGGGATTGGGGGGGGGGGTGGGGTGGGATGGGTGGTGGTGGTGATGCATGCACCCAGTGGGTGGCCCTTGCTCCCCCCGCCACCCCCACGTTCATCGCAGAGCTGGCTGTAACTGCCAACCCATGGCCCCATTCCGTAGTGCAGCAGATATGCATCACGGAGGTGGTCGCAGGCGGGTTGAGTCCATTCCCCTGGCCAGTCCCCCCTCTCTCCTCGTCAGTGAACCTAGAGGTGATCAGAGCAGCCCATGCACGTTGGTCCTGGTGCACATGTCGTGCGGCCTCCCGTGCCTGCCTGGGTTCCATGTTCTGCCCACCCTTGCCCTCCTCCACATCCCCCTCGTCGAACGAAGCTTGCTCTTCCTCCTCCTCCAGCACATCACCCCTCTGCCGTGTGATGTTGTGGGGGCCGCAGCAGTTTTCCATGATGCGGGCGACCTTCTCAGCATTAAACCGGAGGGGCCCCTCCTGAGCGGTCCAGGCACCTGAACCATATCTTCAGGAGGCCGAAGCACTGCTGGTCACTGAATGGACATTGTTGAAGCAGGTCTCCGCATCAGCCTGTGGCCTCCAGATAGGCGTCAGCCGCCACGACTGCAGCGGATAATCTCAGTCACCCACGAACCAACCCCTCAGCTGGAGGGGCACGCGTTTCGAACATATCAGAAATTCTCGAGTGTGCCAGGATGAAGGTGTTGTGCACACTGCCCGGTATCGGGCGTAGAGGTGAATGATGCACAGCTGATGGTCATATATCAGCTGCACGTTTGTCAAATGGAACCTCTTTCGGTTCGTGTTGAACGGCTGGTCATCAGCAAGTCCTCGTAGGGGGATCCCGTCGATCACATCCTGGACCCGTGGCATCCCGTCGATTGCGGCGAACCCACCTGCGTGGGCATCCTGGTGGTCTCGGTCCACGTTGAAATAGATGTATTGATCCGCCTGGGCATATAGGGTCTATGTGACATCGTGGATGCACCTGTGCACCAAGGTGTGTGGGATCCCGAACAGGTCCCCACTCAACGCCTGGAAGGACCCCGTCACGTAAAGGTTGAGGGCGACAGTCACATTGATGACCACTGGGAGCGGGTCCACCCCCGGGTTTCCCCGTTGTGCATACCCCCGTGCCCAACCAGGTCCACTGGGCTACATGTGGCCCCAGTTGGCACTATGGGATCCGCCCCCACTCTCCCCATCCCCGCACATCTGGCCCCGCTGGTCCCCGGCACCGTGGGGGCCTCTGGCCCTGGCACCCATCCTGATGCCAGCGGTACCATTGGCTGGCATTGCCCTCATCAGGGGCTACCATGGGTGTTGGTCTAGGGGGGGGCGTTGGTGGTGTGGCGAGAGGGTGGCGTGCAGGGGTAAGGCACCCATACATTTGGTGTCACACTGCAGAACCAGTGGCCAAGTTGGGTGATCAGTGGGTGCGCAGCAAGATGGCTGCCGTAATGCCGGTCAGTGAACACCCTAAATATCAATCAATCAATAAATCAATCAGTAAACGGTGCCGTCAGGAACTCGGTCCATCAGAGGCGGAGAATCACGGAGGCCCTGGAGAACACCGGGCCGAGCCAGCTAATGATATGCAAACATTGCCTACTGTACGTGTTCCGGAAACGCACTGACACCGCTGTTGAGGCGATGGAGAATGTGCGATTTGGAATTAAATCGACAGCTGCTGGGATTTTGGCATCGGAACAGATTCTCCGCCCAATTGCCTTTCCCGATTTCGGCATCAGCTAACGGAGAATCCCGCCCCATATTTTTCTGAGGCAACAGTGTCAAAGACTATGGAACTGAGGCAGGTTAAGTGGAGTTCAGGTACAGATCAGCCATGATGGAACAGGCTAATCTACTCAAATGCAGAATTAAACACTAAACTGATACAAACATCAGATTACAGTGTATGCTACGCCTGAGTTGTAGGAATAGAACACGAGTTGACAGGTGGGACCAATATTTCAAGAATTTAAAAAAAATATTAGTAGCTGGAGCTCTTGTTGAAGTCAGAAAACATTTAGCAACGTAGTGATGCAAGTTTGTTAAGGGACAGCACTGCACACCAGGCCATCCATTTAATTAATGATTAGTGGGATACAGATTGAAGTCCATTTGTTGTTTAGAGTCCCCACCATGTTTACAGTGCAAAAATAAAACTGCTGACTGGAAGGATAATCCACATGCATACAATATAATCGGCAAGATGCTCAGAAAGGAGTTAGCTACTCTGATGTTAAAGGAGGAAGCACTGGCAGTCAGCCAGGTAGGGAGAAGGTTAGACAGTGACTATGTCACGGCTCTGTCGATCACCGATTTATAATTAAAGCAAGACATAGGCCATGGGCACCTCTCCAGAGTAGTAATTATGTTACATTGCAGCAGCCAATGACAGAGCAAAATAACTGGCTCTGTATTGAAGCCATCACAAAGACCATGCATTCTGAAGAGCCGTTCCCAAGTTAACGAATAGATTATCACATCAAAACATCTAAAGCTCAGCTCAACACAAAGGCTGACTCAATTGTGAGAGTATATACAACAGAAGGTGTCAGACAAAAACTTCTCATGGTCATTTCTATTCAAAAGCAAAATACCTGAAAACAATGATATTTTGATCCTTTTCTTGGCAAGGTGTGAGTGCACCAGTTAGCTTATCAACTGATTCAAGAAACTCCTTTAGTTTGGTCTAACGTATTAGTTCCAAAGTTCACTTGGAACTTACCTAAGCATTAGATTGTTAGATCATTCTTGATACACTGCCACCTTTCGAATACAAACCATGAATTACACACTTTATGATTAAAGATGCCATGACACGTTCAGAATCTAGGCCCCATTCTCTTGATGTGGAGGACCGAACCTAAGTAGGGTGCTCTTCAGAGGGTCGGTGCGGACTCAATGGGCCGAATGGCCTCCTTCTGCAGTATAAGGATTCTATGATTCTTCTAACAAATCGGCTCCTTCTCCGATGTGCAATCATTCTTTTGTTAAATCTTCTACAGCCAACTAACAAAACAGACTTTGTTTCACAAGAAAACGTGGGCAGAAACACAGCTACTGAAAGAGTCTCAGTTTTATTTGAACTTGCTCAAGCTTTCCAGTATTTTCTACTATTCCTCTGCTTCCACTTTCTTAGCCTTTTCAGTCGGCTCTGGCTGCTTTGTTCAAATATATGTTTCCAGTTTCTAACTGATTTTGTGTCAGCTAAAGTCTGCAGCACTATGTGACTTGTAGCATGACTCAAGCTAACTTCACTTATCCTTGATCCGTTTGTTCGCCACTGTCACTGCTAATGCTCAAACCTTTTCAGAATCTCAGGCTTTCCAATTCCCGCCATTCTGTAACCCTGAAACATCTGTGAAGTGGGTTTTGACTCATTTTGATTTCAGCTCAGCAATCCTGGAGTATTTCTGACTTGAAGATAATGAGCTTGCCCCTTTAACTGTCAAAGAAGTTTCCTAATCGCACATAAAGGAAGTAATAATAGCAATTAAAACTACAATTTGAGCAAGATACAACATCATGGATATGGATTTCATTGGCACATTCTATATATACACTCTCCAATATATTCTCTCTCCTATTCAAGCCTTCTGTTGATGCATTTGGCCATGTGTTTGAGGTGCATTGGACCACCCCAAAGACAGATCATAAATTTAAAGTAAGAAGTCTTACAACACTAGGTTAAAGTCCAACAGGTTTGTTTTGAATCACTAGCTTTCGGAGTACAGCTTTCCTTACTCAGGTGAATTCTAGAATCTGAAAGCTAGTGATTCACATTCACTTGAGAAAGGAACAGTGCTCCGAAAGCTAGTGATTCGAAATAAACCTGTTGGACTTTAACCTGGTGTTGTAAGACTTCTTACTGTGCTCATCCCCCCCTTCCACATCCAGGAGCAGCAGGGTGTATCTTTTATTTCTTTTATAATTTACAGTACAGAAGGAGGCCATTCGGCCCATCGAGTCTGCACCGGCTCCTGGAAAGAGCACCCTACCCAAGGTTAACACCTCCACCGTATCCCCATAACCCAGTAACCCCACCCAACACTAAGGCAATTTTGGACACTAAGGGCAATTTATCATGGCCAATCCACCTAACCTGCACATCTTTGGACTGTGGGAGGAAACCGGAGCACCCGGAGGAAACCCACGCACACACGGGGAGGATGTGCAGACTCCACACAGACAGTGACCCAAGCCGGAATCGAACCTGGGACCCTGGAGCTGTGAAGCGATTGTGCTATCCACAATGCTACCGTGCTGCCTATCCCGGCAACCTAGGGAACCCCCTCCAGACCTTTCGCGCAAAATCCCTCACCTGCAAATACCTTAACTCGCTCTTCCTTGGCAGCTCTACCCTCTCCCTTAGCTCCTCCACTCTGGCGAGCCCTTCCTCCGAATACGGATCCCTCACCTTGACCATCCCCACTTCCCTCCACCTCCTGTATACCCTATCAACACCCCCCGGCTCAAACTCATGATTCTCGCACAGTGGCATTAGCACTGACATCCCTTCCACCCTAAAGTGCCTTCTCAACTGATTCCATATCTTCACTGTGGACTGCACTACCGGGCTCCTTGAATACCTACTCAGAGCCATTGGCAACACTGCCATCACCATAGCCCTCAAACTGGACCCCTTACAAGATTCAAACTTGGGAAGATGCGGTAAATCGAAGGATACAGCTGTGAAGGTGCCAAACGGGGAATGATAACAAGGCCGTGATATGAAGAAATTTAGGGACAAATAATAGAATCTCAACAGTTTATAAGGAGGTCATTTGGCCTATTGAGTCTGTACTGACCCTTCGGTAGACCACTCTACCAAGCTCAATTCCCCGCCCTATCCTCGTAACCCCACCCAACCTTTGGACACTGAGGAGCAATTATCATGGCCAATCACCTAACCTGCACATCTCTGGACTGTAGGAGCAAACCGGAGCACCCGGAGGAAACCCACGCAGACATGGGGAGAATGTGAAAACTCCACACAGACAGACCCCGAGGTCAGAATTCATCCTGGGTCACTGACGTTGTGAGGCAGCAATGCTAACCACTGTGCCACTGTGCCGCCCTTACAATGCAAGAGTAAATCAACAGATAAATCCAGAGATACAAAAAATAATAAAAGAACAAAACTAAATGCCATGTATCTGAATGCACTTAACATTCAAAATAAAATAAATGACCTGCTAAGTTCCATCTGATAACCATTACAGAGACATGCCTGCAGGATGACATACATGGAACTTGAATATTGAAGGGTCCACAATCCTTTAAGCACGGGAAGGTAAGAAAAGGTGGAGAGGTGGCCCTGTTAATTAATGACAGTATAGCACAATAGAGAAGGCGGCTTCAGCTCAGGAATGCAGGATGGATTGGATAGGGAGAGGTTTGGGTAGAGAGGAGAAATCGTTAAGTCAAGGACCCACTTGTGGTAATCGTGAACAGACCCCCTAATTACCTACACGGTAGGACTCTGTAAAAAGGAAGAAATAATGGGAGCTTGCCAAAAAGGTATGGCAGTAATCATGGGGGATTTGAATATACATATGGACTGGAAAAATCAGATATGTGTAACAAGTGTGGTACAGCAATCATGGGTGACTTTATGATGAGTTCATAAAATGTTTTCAGGATAGTTGGAGAACAGCACGTTCTCTAGCAAACCAGACAGCAGGCTATACTCATCCTGGATAATAATGTGTAATGAGATCCGACTAATTGACCTCAGCGAAGGCGCACCGAGGTAGTAGCGCTCATAATGTGTTCGAGTTTTACATTTAGTTTTAGGGAGATGCGAGTGTGGCCAAGATTAGTATTTTAAACTTAAATAAAGGCAATTATGATGGCATAAAAGCACTGCTGGCTAATATGAGCTGGCAAATTGGGGCAGCACGGTAGCATTGTGGATAGCACAATCGCTTAACAGCTCCAGGGTCCCAGGTTCGATTCCGGCCTGGGTCACTGTCTGTGCGGAGTCTGCACATCCTCCCCGTGTGTGCGTGGGTTTCCTCCGGGTGCTCCGGTTTCCTCCCACAGTGCAAAGATGTGCAGGTTAGGTGGATTGGCCATGATAAATTGCCCTTAGTGTCGAAAATTTCCCTTAGTGTTGGGTGGGGTTACTGGGTTATGGGGACAGGGTGGAGGTGTTAACCTTGGGTAGGGTGCTCTTTCCAGGAGCCGGTGCAGACTCGATGGGCCGAATGGCCTCCTTCTGCACTGTAAATTCTGCGAAATTAGGTTAAAGGATAGGTCACTAGAGATGGATTGGCAGACAGAAAAAGGGATATTTCAGAATCCATATCATTTAGTCCATGAGTTCCAAGGGGAGCTCTCACCACCCATAGGTATCTAGTAAAAGTTTCTGTAGATATTTAAAAAAGAAAAGAGATAATGTACGGAGTGTTGGTCCTATAGAAGGTGAGCCTGGGAAATTAATAGCGGAGAGTAAGGAAATAGTAGATAACAGGTGTTTTACATCGGTCTTCATTCTGTACCAGCCTCCCCGGACAGGCGCCGGAATGTGGCGACTAGGGGCTTTTCACAGTAACTTCATTGAAGCCTACTCGTGACAATAAGCAATTTTCATTTTCATTTCATTATACAGGAAATAAGTGACATCTCTTGATTCCTTGGCAGTTCTGGGAATTATCACGTCCATGAAGATGTAACTAAAATTACTAATTGTGCTGCCATGTCCTTGTTTGCCATTACAGATTCTCCTGCTTCTTACTGTAATTTTTCTTTATTTTTATATACTTATCAAACCTTTTACAGTCCTCTTTAAAGTCACTTGTGAGGTTACTCTCATATTCCATTTCCCCCCCTTAATCAATCACTTTGTCCTATTTTGCTGAATACTGAACTGTTCCAAATCCTCAGGTTTGTTTCTCTTGCAACTTTATACGACCTTGTACACACTCCATAAATCCATCCACCACACTATTGTTGCTAATTTGGTTTGCCCAATCTATATGTAAATTAAAGTCACCCATGATTTCTGTACCACCCTTGCTACACACATCTTGAATTTCCTGTGTAACGTCATCCTCTATCTTACCTACATTTAATAATAATCTTTATTGACACAAGTAGGCTTACATTAACACTGCAATGAAGTTACTGTCAAAATTCCCTAGTCACCACACTCTGGCGTCTGTTCGGGTACACTGAGGGAGAATTCAGAATATCCAGTTCAGCTAACAAGCACTTCTTTCGGGACTTGTGGGAGGAAACCAGAGTTCCTGGAGGAAACCCATGTAGACATAGAACATAGAACGATACAGCGCAGTACAGGCCCTTCGGCCCACGATGTTGCACCGACATGGAAAAAAACTAAAGGCCATCTAACCTACACTATGCCCTTATCATCCATATGCTTATCCAATAAACTTTTAAATGCCCTCAATGTTGGCGAGTTCACTACTGTTGCAGGTAGGGCATTCCACGGCCTCACCACTCTTTGCGTAAAAAACCTACCTCTGACCTCTGTCCTACATCTATTACCCCTCAATTTAAGGCTATGTCCCCTCGTGCTAGCCACCTCCATCCGCGGGAGAAGGCTCTCGCTGTCCACCCTATCTAACCCTCTGATCATTTTGTATGCCTCTATTAAGTCACCTCTTAACCTTCTTCTCTCTAACGAAAACAACCTCAAGTCCATCAGCCTTTCCTCATAAGATTTTCCCTCCATACCAGGCAACATCCTGGTAAATCTCCTCTGCACCCGTTCCAAAGCTTCCACGTCCTTCCTATAATGAGGCGACCATACTCCAAATGCAGCCGTACTAGAGTTTTGTACAACAGCAACATGACCTCATGGCTCCGGAACTCAATCCCTCTACCAATAAAGGCCAACACACCATAGGCCTTCTTCACAACCCTATCAACCTGGGTGGCAACTTTCAGGGATCTATGTACATGGACACCGAGATCCCTCTGCTCATCCACACTACCAAGAATTTTACCATTAGCCAAATATTCCGCATTCCTGTTATTCTTTCCAAAGTGAATCACCTCACACTTCTCCACAATAAACTCCATTTGCCACCTCTCAGCACAGCTCTGCAGCTTATCTATGTCCCTCTGTAACCTGCAACATCCTTCCGCACTGTCTACAACTCCACCAACTTTAGTGTCGTCTGCAAATTTATTCACCCATCCTTCTGCGCCCTCCTCTAGGTCATTTATAAAAATGACAAACAGCAACGGCCCCAGAACAGATCCTTGTGGTACGTCACTCGTAACTGAACTCCATTCTGAACATTTCCCATCAACTACCACTCTCTGTCTTCTTTCAACTAGCCAATTTCTGATCCACATCTCTAAATCACCCTCAATCCCCAGCCTCCGTATTTTCTGCAATAGCCGACGGTGGGGAACCTTATCAAACGCTTTACTGAAATCCATATACACCAGATCAACTGCTCTACCCTCGTCTACCTGTTCAGTCACCTTCTCAAAGAACTCGATATGGTTTGTGAGGCATGACCTACCCTTCACAAAACCATGTTGACTATCCCTAATCATATTATTCCTATCTAGATGATTATAAATTGTATCTTTTATAATCCTCTCCAAGACTTTACCCACCACAGACGTTAGGCTCACCGGCCTATAGTTACCGGGGTTATCTCTGCTCCCCTTCTTGAACAAAGGGACCACATTTGCTATCCTCCAGTCCTCTGGCACTATTCCTGTAGCCAATGATGACCTAAAAATCAAAGCCAAAGGCTCAGCAATCTCTTCCCTGGCTTCCCAGAGAATCCTAGGATAAATCCCATCAGGCCCCGGGGACTTATCTATTTTCACCTTGTCCAGAATTGCCAACACTTCTTCCCTACGCACCTCAATGCCATCTATTCTAATAGCCTGGGTCTCAGCATTCTCTTCCACAATATTATCTTTTTCCTGAGTGAATACTGACGAAAAGTATTCATTTAGTATCTCGCTTATCTCCTCAGCCTCCACACACAACTTCCCACCACTGTCCTTGACTGGCCCTACTCTTATCCTAGTCATTCTTTTATTCCTGACATACCTATAGAAAGCTTTTGGGTTTTCCTTGATCCTACCTGCCAAAGACTTCTCATGTCCCCTCCTTGCTCGTCTCAGCTCTCTCTTTAGATCCTTCCTCGCTTCCTTGTAACTATCGAGCGCCCCAACTGAAACTTCACGCCTCATCTTCGCATAGGCCTCCTTCTTCCTCTTAACAAGAGATTCCACTTCTTTGGTAAACCACGGTTCCCTCGCTCGACCCCTTCCTCCCTGCCTGACTGGTACGTACTTATCAAGAACATGCAATAGCTGTTCCTTGAACAAGCTCCACATATCCAGTGTGCCCAACCCTTGCAGCCTACTTCTCCAACCTACACATCCTAAGTCATGTCTAATGGCATCATAATTGCCCTTCCCCCAGCTATAACTCTTGCCCTGCGGGGTATACTTATCCCTTTCCATCACTAACGTAAAGGTCACCGAATTGTGGTCAGTGTTTCCAAAGTGCTCACCTACCTCCAGATCTAACACCTGGCCTGGTTCATTACCCAAAACCAAATCCAATGTGGCCTCGCCTCTTGTTGGCCTGTCAACATATTGTATCAGGAAACCCTCCTGCACACATTGTACAAAGAACGACCCATCTAATGTACTCGAACTATATCTTTTCCAGTCAATATTTGGAAAGTTAAAGTCTCCCATAACAACTACCCTGTTACTTTCACTCTTTTCCAGAATCATCTTCGCCATCCTTTCCTCTACATCCCTAGACCTATTAGGTGGCCTATAGAAAACTCCCAACAGGGTGACCTCTCCTTTCCTGTTTCTAACCTCAGCCCATACTACCTCGGATGAAGAGTCCCCATCTAGCATCCTTTCCGCCACCGTAATACTGTCCTTGACTAGCAGCGCCACACCTCCCCCTCTTTTGCCCCCTTTTCTGAGCTTACTAAAACACCTAAACCCCGGAACCTGCAACAACCATTCCTGTCCCTGCTCTATCCATGTCTCTGAAACATCGAAGTCCCAGGTACCAACCCATGCTGCCAGTTCCCCTACCTTATCTCGTATACTCCTGGCATTGAAGTAGACACACTTCAAACCACCTACCTGAACACTGGCACCCTCCTGCGAAGTCAAATCTGTGCTCCTGACCTCTATACTCTCAATCTCCCGTACCCCAAAACTACAATCCAGGTTCCCATGCAGAAACTGGGAGAACGTGCAGACTCTGCACAGACAGTGACCCAAGCGGGAATTGAACCCGGAACCCCTGGTGCTGGGAAGTAGCAGTGCTAACCACTGTGCCTATAAACAACTCTCACTAATATTTTCAGCTGCTTGTTGCTTCTTAATTCCATCAAGACTGATTCTGCATCTAGATTTCCTCTCTTGTTACTATATTGATTTAATCCTCAAATAATAACTGCACCACATCTCCTTTCCATTTTTGCCTGTCCTTCTTAAATACTGAATGCCCTCAATTCAATTATCAGCCTTGGTCACTCTGCAGCTATGTCTCTGTAATCACAATCATATCATACCCGTGTATGCCAATTTGGGCTGGTAATTCATTTACCTTGATGTGAATGCTGCGTGCATTCAGATACAGGGTCTTCCGACTTGCTTTATGAGCATTTTTACACATCATTTTTCTACTCATTTTGGTGCAAGGAACCTACCTGTTTATTCCCGTATTTCCCCTTTCTTTTATTTTTGCTGTTACATTTTTGATCCATGAATGTTTAATGGACCTGTAACTTTAACCTTTAATTCAAACAGGGAGTTCCAGAAGGCTGTGTTGTTTTAGACTGAGATCGGTGATGACTCGGACTGATTGATTTGGCTGATGGTTAATGAATTGACCTAAAGGGCAGTGCTCCTCCCAGTGACAGGTGGTGATTGGATCTGATCCCACTGATGCATTTTTCAGAGTCACAGGGCTTGCATTTCAATTCTGAAGTTTGGGTGGAGGATTCCGACTAATTCACTCCCAAAACAATCCAGTTAAACTGTCTTCACCAGGCCACTGTGGGGGCCGAATCTCTCTCCAGAAAGTCTGGAGGTAATCTCTCAAGACTGCCAAGGCTTGAAATCAAACCTCAAGCTGAAGGCAAGGTTTGCTGTGAGATAGTGTCTCAGGAAAGAAATAGGCCTGAATGTGAACCTTTGCATTGAAAGCCCAGTTTGATCAGAACTAAAGTGACTCTTCAGACGGCATGCTACCTGTAAGTAGCATACTGAATGAATGATTCTGCGAAGAAGACCATCAGCAGCTGAAAACCAGTGTGTTGTGAAGAAAGTAGGCTACAGAACCACCATTGGAAGCAAAGACTCTTACCTTTTGACCTTCATCCTTATTATTTTTACCCTCCTCCCCTCCCCTTTGTTTGTCTGTCTTGTGTGTGTGTGGGTACAGGCTGGGACAGTTAAAGGGGGTAGTTGGGTTGCGATTGCTATTCTGTTGCATTTATTGTATATTTCACCATTAATTTTGTTAGAAATAAATAGTGCTCATGTTTCAACTTACAAACCTGGTGAGTGTAATTATTGGGCAGCCAAGGGTCGAAGATTTCGGGAATTTTTATAAGAATTATTGCTTAATTGACTTGTGTTCTAACTCCGGGGCACGTGGGCTGGAATTGGCCGTGCAGTTGCCCAGGGTAACGAAATACTGGGTTTCCTCTGCCTTCCACTTTTGCTTTCTACTCTTCTGTCTTTCATTTCTAGCTTTGTTTCCCTCTAGTGTTTCCCTGCTCAGGTTCCCACCCCCCGCCACTCTAATTCAAACCCTCCCCAACAGCACTAGTAAATACCCCTGCGAGGATATTGGTCCCAGTCCTGCTGAGGTGCAACCCTTCCAAAAGAATGGAGATTATGCTTCAGTTGGACAGGGGATTGGTGAGACCACAGCTGGAGTATTGTGTAGGGTATTGGTCTCCTTTAAAGGAAGATGTAAATGTGTTAGGAGCAGTTCAGAGAAGATTTACTAGATAGGGGCAGCACGGTAGCATTGTGGATAGCACAATGGCTTCACAGCTCCATGGTCCCAGGTTCGATTCCGGCTTGGGTCACTGTCTGTGCAGAGTCTGCACATCCTCCCCGTGTGTACGTGGGTTTCCTCCGGGTGCTCCGGTTTCCTCCCACAGTCCAAAGATGTGCAGGTTAGGTGGATTGGCCATGATAAATTGCCCTTAGTGTCCAAAATTGCCCTTAGTGTTGGGTGAGGTTACTGGGTTATTGGGATAGGGTGGAGGTGTTGAACTTGGGTAGGGTGCTCTTTCCAAGAGTCGGTGCAGACTCGATGGGCCAAATGGCCTCCTTCTGCACTGTAAATTCTATGATCTATGATCTAGATCAGGGGTGGGCAAACTTTTCCGTGCAAGGGCCACATTCAGAAATTCACAATTCACAAAGGGCCGCATAGTATATTAAGTAAAATAATTACTTCACCCGGTTATGATTCTGGGTGCCTCATATAGTACAGTACAGCACAGAACAGGCCCTTCGGCCCTCAACGTTGTGCCGAACAATGATCACCCTACTCAAGTCAACGTATCCACCCTATACCAGTAAGTATCCCAACAGCCCCCCCCCATTAACCTTAAAAAAAATTAAAAAAAAAAAAAAAAAATTTTAAAAAAAAATTTTTTTTTTTTTTTAATGACTTGGTGGGCCGCAGAAATACCTTTGGCGGGCCGCATGCGGCCCGTGGGCCGTAGTTTGCCCACTCCTGATCTAGATTAATGTCTAGAACGGGCAGGTTGTCTTATGAGGAAAGGTTGGACTGGCTAAGCTTGTATCTGTTGGAGCCATTTGGAGTTTAGAAGAATAAGAGGCGACTAGATTGAAATACAAGATCCTGAGAGGTCATGACAGGGCGGAAGTGGAGAGGATGCTTCTTCTTGTGGGAAAATCTAGAACTAGGAGTGACTGTTGAAAATCGCTCATTTAAGACAGAGATGAGGATAAATATTTTGTCTCAGAGAGTCATTAGCCTTTTGAACTCTCTTTCTCAAAATATACTGGAAGCAGAACCTTTCAATATTTTAAAGCAGAACAAGACGTTTCTTGATGTGCCAGGGAGTGAAAGGTTATTGAGGGTAGGCAGTAATATGGAGTTGTGGGTACAATCAGATCAGCCATGATCTTACTGAATAGCGTGCTAGGCTCGAAAGGCCTACTCCTGCTCCAAATTTGTATATTTATGTGCTCATCCCAGATTTGAGCAGGTTTGATTACACATCGTGCTGGGACCACAACTTTTCACAATATACATTAATGATCTGGAAGAAGGTACCGAAGGCATTGTTGCTAAGTTTGTAGATGATGCAAAGATCTGTAGAGAGACAGGTAATATTGAGGAAGCAGGGGGTCTGCAGAAGGATTTGGACAAGCTAGGAGAGTGGGCAAAGAAGTGGCAGATGAAATACAATGTGGAAAAGTGTGAGATTATGCACTTCGGAAGGAGGAATTTAGGAATAGACTATTTTCTAAAGTGAAATGCTTAGGAAATCATAAGCACAAAGGGACTTGGGAGTCCTGGTTCACAATTCTCTTAAGGTTAACGTGCAGGTTCAGTCAGCAGTAAGGAAGGCAACTGCAATGTTAGTATTCATGTCAAGAGGGCTAGAATACAAGACCAGGGATGTACTTCTGAAGCTGTATAAGGCTCTGGTCAGACCCCATTTGGAATATTGTGAGCAGTTTTGGGCCCCGTATCTAAGGAAAGACACGCTGGCCTTGGAAAGGGACCAGAGGAGGTGCACAAGAATGATCCCTAGAATGAAGAGCTTGTCGTATGAGGAATGGTTGAGGACTCTGGGTCCGTAGTTGTTCGAGTTTAGAAGGATGAGGGGGGATCTTATTGAAACTTACGAGGCCTGGATAGAGTGGACGTGGAGAAGATGTTTCCACTTGTTGGAAAAACCAGAACCAGAGGACACTATCTCAGATAAAGGGACGATCCTTTAAAACAGAGATGAGGAGGAATTTCTTCAGCCGGAGGGTGGTGAATCTGTGGAACTTTTTGCCGCAGAAGGCTGTGGGTGCCAAATCACAGTGTCTTTAAGACAGAGATTGATAGGTTCTTGACTAATAGAACAATAGAACATTAATAAGGGGATCAGAGGTTATGGGGAGAAGGCAGGAGAATGGGGATAGAAAAATATCAGCCATGATTGAATGGTGGAGCAGACTCGATGGGCAGAGTGGCTGAATTCTGCTTCTATGTCTTATGGTCATAGGTGAAGTTATCAATTCCCTCACTCACTCTTCATCCTGATATCATATGAATACCATGCACAGAGCTCCTCTTACCTATCATTGAGTATTGAATCTCGGGCCTCAGGGGGTGCGATTGCCAGCTGAAAGGGAGTGTTGAAGTAATGCTGTTGCTCATCTGACCGGTGTATGATCTTCCCATCACGCACTATGAGAAAGCCAGAGTCTCCCAAGTTAGCCGTATACAAACAGCCTTTCTGTCTGTCCAGAATTACAAGACAAGCAGTACTGCTTCCTGTGGACAAATTAACAGGGAAATTGTGAGTTTGACAAAAACACGCAATCCGATTTCAGCCATGTGGCATTTCAAATTTAATCCAATTATTAAAGGATAAGAGAACCATATTCAATCAAAAAACAGTATCCTGAAAATCAAATACAAATAGGAAACAATGGAAACAAAACAATATGCATTGATAAGTAAGCTTCAGACCATAAACTACGGACACAAATCAGTGGACTGCTTTCAAAACTTGAACTGAAATTCTCTATAGTTGAAAGCTATGTAGACCATCTCATCCCTTGTTAATCAGAAATCAACCAAAGTGAAAATTCAAGATTTCACACATTTTAGTACATTGATGACTGAGATTTGTTTAGCTTTCCATTGCAGTAACTAACCATTAAACTACACAGTCTGTTAGACAGGTCAATCATCAGATTGTTAATGGAGCCACCCAGCCCCCAATTAGTGAGCCACTTATAGCCTTATGGATGGTGAGATGGAGTTCACACTTTTTGATGACATGGTAATTATCTAATATTCTCCAGCCCCATAATCAGCGGGCAGCACGGTAGCATAGTGGTTAGCACAGGTGCTTCACAGCTCCAGGGCCCCAGGTTCGATTCCCGGCTGGGTCACTGTCTGTGCGGAGTCTGCATGTTCTCCCTGTGTCTGCATGGGTTTCCTCCGGGTGCTCCCGTTTCCTCCCACAGTCCAAAGATGTGCAGGTTAGGTGGATTAGTCACGCTAAATCGCCCTTAGTATTCAAAAAGGTGGGGTTACGGGGATAGGGTGGAGGCATGGGCTGAAGTAGGGTGTCCTTTAGGTGTATTGCCCATGCTAAATTGCTCTTAAGAGTCCAACAAAAATGTTACGTGGGGTTACTGGGTTACGGGGATAAGATAGATAGGTGGGCTTCAGTAGGGTGCTCTTTGAAAGGGTCGGTGCAGACTCGATGGGCTGAATGTCCTCCTTCTGCACTGTAAATTCTATGATTCTATAAACCCTCCTCTAATTCTGGCCTCTTGTGCATGCTCAATTATAACTGCGCTGCACCAACAGCCGAACCCTCAGTTGCCAAGAGCCAAATTCTGGAATACCCTCGCTACACCTTTCTGCCTCACTTTCATGCTTCAAGACGCCCCATTAAACCTACCTCTTTGACCAAGCTTTTGGTCAAACTGACATAAGGCAGCACGGTAGCATGGTGGTTAGCATAAATGCTTCACAGCTCCAGGGTCCCAGGTTCGATTCCCGGCTGGGTCACTGTCTGTGCGGAGTCTGCACGTCCTCCCAGTGTGTGCGTGGGTTTCCTCCGGGTGCTCCGGTTTCCTCCCACAGTCCAAAGATGTGCGGGTTAGGTGGATTGGCCATGCTAAATTGCCCGTAGTGTCCTTAAAAGTAAGGTTGTTGGGTCACGGGTATAGGGTGGATGCGTGGGGTTGAGTGGGGTGATTGTTGCTCGGCACAACATCGAGGGCCAAAGGGCCTGTTCTGTGCTGTACTGTTCTATGTTCTATGATGCGATTGCACTGGATGGGGCAGAGGAGATTCACCAGGATGTTGCCTGAGCTGGAGTGTTTCAGCTATGAAGAGAGGCTGGTTAGGTTCGGCTTGTTCTCCTTAAAGAAGAGAACGCTGAGGGCTGGATCTGATTGAGGGAAGGACATAGATAGGACAATAGGAAGAAATGTTTCCCCTTAGTTGAGGGGTCAAGAACCGGCGGGCATAGGTTTAAGGTAATGGACATGAGATTTAGAGGGGATTTGAGGAAAAACATTTTGACCAAGAAGGTGGTGGGAATCTGGAACGCTACCTGAAGGGGTGGTTGAGATAGGGAGCCTCGCAACATTTAAGGAGCATCTAGATGAGCACTTTAAACGCCATAGCATACAAGGCTATGGACCAAGTGCTGAAAAATGGGATCAGAATAGATAGATAGAATAAGACCACAAGACATAGGAGCAGAATTAGGCCACTCAGCCATCGAGTCTGCTCCGCCATTCAATCATGGCTGATATTTTCTCATCCCCATTCTCCTGCCTTCTCCCCATAACCCCGATCCCCTTATTAATCAAGAACCTATCTATCTCTGTCTTAAAGACACTCAGTGCATTGGCCTCGATAGCCTTCTGCGGCAAAGAGTTCCACAGATTCACCAACCTCTGGCTGAAGATGTTCCTCCAGATCTCTATTTTAAAGGATCGTCCCTTTAATCTGAGCTGGTGTCCTCTGGTTCTGAGGACATGATGGGCCACAAGTCCTCTTTCTGTGCTGTAATACTCTATGACCCCATATAATATCTCATGTGGCTTGGTGTCAGACTTCAAAATGCTTCTGTGAAACACTATGGAATGTTTAATTACGCTAAAGGCCCTATATTATCTATATACCCTATATTAAGTTCCTGGTGTTAGTTACACCCAGTGAGCAACACTGAAAACAACACCAGAGAATAAAGATAAAGGTGATTCCTAAAGGAGTAAGACTGTGGACAAAGATAAATATAAAAACAAGTTGGAGGAGAAGAAACTGGTCAAGGAAGCCAACATGAAATGAAATAAAAATCGCTTATTGTCACAAGTAGGCTTCAAATGAAGTTACTGTGAAAAGCCCCTAGTCACCATATTCCAGCACCAGTTGGGGAGGCTGGTAGGGGAATTGAACCGCGCTGCTGGCCTGCTTTCAAAGCCAGCGATTTAGCCTTGTGCTACATGAAAATGCTATGAATTATTCATCCCATGGCTGACTGTTTTGCTGGCAACTTGGCTGAATTTCAAATGTAATTGACTAAACGTGAACGACTGAGGTCCATCAATATCAACGTATACACACATTTTTTAATAGTTTTATCAGATTTTAGCCTTTTTCGCCCAATTCTTTCAGATCTATGTTTGTATATCTCTCTGTCTTTCATCTCTCTCAGTGACCGTGCCTTTCATAAACTCATTTACTGTGTTTCTTTATCTGATCCATGAAATGCAAAATGGACTCAAAGGTGACTTGATAGGTTTTGATCTGGATGATTCAACTGCTTCGCTTCCCCAATCAGTGAATTTGACAAATTTACACAATTTGGATTCATAACCATGATGTGTGAACTGTAGGACCTACAACATTAATCACTGCACTCTTGTATCTCCCCAGCTTGACGGCTGTCCCTAAAAGTATCATTTATTTTCATTCTTTTCAATAAATTCTTAATCAATGTTTTCCCTCGAACACTCTGAACCTTGAGCTTCTGCAGCATTCCTTTCAATGCACCTTATTGGATTGCTCCCAAGAAATTCATGTACAAAGCAACCTGGGAGCATCCGTATTACCGCAGGAAGTGACGGACAGTATAAAACTAAAAGCTTACACAAATCCAACATTAGAGATTCCACATGGAAAGAGGCAAATACAGGATGTAAAGAAAATCAATGAAAGTGGCTAGAGCTGCAAACACAGAATACAAGAAAAATATATTACAAACAGTTCTGGTCACACTACAGGAAGGACGTGTTCACACTCGAGAGGACATCAGAGATTAACAAGGGAGTTACCAGAAATTGAGAATTTTAGCTATGAGGCAGACTGCATAGGCTAGGGTTGTTTCCTGGAATACAGGAAACGGAGGGGAGTTGTATCTAATTATGAAGAGCCTAGGTAGAGTAGGAAGGATTAAGTTCTCTTAGCAGAGAGATTAATGACAATTACTTTTTAAGTAATTGCCAGAAGGACTAGAGGGGAATGGAGGAGTGATTTTTGCATCCGGAAAGTGGTGGGATCTGAGCTCATTGCCTAAAAGGGTGGTAGAGACAGAAACCCACATTGTTTTTAAAAGTACTTGAGTATATGTCATAATCTACAGCATTGTAGACCAAGAGCTAAAAGGTGGTAATAGGCTGGATAGCTCTTTTTCTGTCAGGCTGAATAGCCTCCCAGTAATAATCTTTATTGCCACAAGTAGGCTTACATTAACACTGCAATGAAGCCTCTAGTTGCCCAATTCTGGCGCCTGTTTGGGTACACCGAGGGAGAATTCAGAATGTCCAAATTACCCAACAGCACATCTTTCGGAACTTGTGAGAGGAAACCGGAGCATCCGGAGGAATCCCACGCAGACAAGACTCCGCACAAACAGTGACTCAAGCCGGGAACTGAACCTGGGACCCTGGAGCTGTGAAGCAACAGTGCTACCGACTGTGCTGCCCATATTGGGTTGTACATTTTCGACACTTCTATGCTTAAAACAACTTGAGAGATATCGGGGCAGCACTTAAGTTTCTACAGCCAAATTAAAGAGAAAAAAATTAGCTAAGAGCATTGTGTACCCATTAAAGAGATATGCTGATTTGATTATAATTAAAAATCAGGCAATGCCAGACTTGCAAAATGCTCATACTCTATCAAATTCTCAGAACAGAAGACAAGGATAAATGATCAAACATACAAAGAAAAATAAACCAAGGTAGGAACTTACCAGCTTTAAAAAGTAAAGTAATGATGAAAATAATGAGCCTAAATAAATGAACAAACCTCCAGAGCCTGTTAATTCCACCGCAGGGCATTGAAAGAAGTGAGGAAATTGTTGATGCTTTAGAAATGATCTTCAAATCACATTTCAAGATTTGCCCTTTGGATTGGGAAATTGCTAATGCCACTTCATTACCTAAAAAGGGTAGCATAGAAACTAGGAAATGAATGATATTTGTAGGGAAGTTACAGAACTAGTTATTGGGAACAGTGTAGCGAAGCATTTGGACAAAGATACAAGTCCAGTATGGATTTGTAAAGAGCAAATCATGTCAAAAAAATGTAGTTACCTCCTTCTGAAAAATTTACGAATGTAATTTCACCAGGGCAGCTAAATTCAATTTTAAAAATTGGAAGTGAAAGCTACCCCAGTAATGATAACTTTGAAAATATTGATTTGTTTTATTCTTATGTGGGATATCTGCGTCATTGGCTAGGCCAGCATTTCCTAATTTCCCTTGAGAAGGTGGTAGTGAGCTGTCGTCTTGAACTGCTGCAGTCCATGTGATATAGGTATACTCCCAGTGCATTTCAAGCTGTGCAATATAGATCCAAGTCAGGATGGTGTGGGGATTGAAGAGGAGCTTGCAGGTGGTAGAGTTCCCATACATCTGCAGCCCATGTCTTTCGAAGTGGTAATGGTCATAGATTTGGTTGATGTTGTTCGAGAGTCACAGGGTGCGCTCGGCCCAAACAAAAAAAAAAAGAGTCCGTTCTGGGTGGCAATTGAGGGGTTGTTCCCGGCAGTAGAAGCGGCAGGAACGACCCCGCTATCTAATGGCACTCTGTTTTTTTCCAGTGGCCCAGTGGACCGCGAGGCCGCACTCAGTCGCATTTCCTGCACTGAGGATAATAGGACCCACAGAACCCCCCCCCAAACTCACCTATAAGGGGTCCGCGGGACCCTCGCAGCCCACCTCACACATGCAGGGCATCCGCCAGGTCCGATGCCCAGCGCAGGCAAAATGCCAGCCTTGCACCATGGCACTGCCAGCCTGGCACACTGGTAGTGCTCTTCAAAGGCTAGCAGTGCCACCCAGGTACCCTGGCAACATCAGGCTGGCACCAGGGTGGCAGTGCCAAGTTTGCCAGGTGGAAGTGCCAAGATGCCCAGGTACCATCCTGTCCTCCGATCCCTTGGGAGACTCCCCAAGTGTCATCCCACAAGGTTCCCATTTGTTGGGACCAGTATTGAAAGGCCCTCGCCCAAAGTCTCTGAGGCAAAGGGGTTAGATCTTTACGCCTCAGGTAGATCAGGCGATGCACATTAGAGTGAGACTAGCTGTTCACTCTAATATGCAGATTTGCCAAATACTGATCCCAAATACAGATCGCCAGATCCCTTAGATGAGCTTGGTGAATCCCGAAGGAGGCCTATCCTGGTCATGTCTTGTCCCGGTTCGGGCGGGATGTGGGCAGCAGGAAGATTGCAACCATAAGGTTTTACAGAATGGAAATGGGCCCTTCAGCCCATCATGTCCGTGCCAACCAACAAGCACTTACCTATTCTAATCCAATTTTCCAGCACTTGTTCCGCAGTTTTGTATGCAATGGCCATTCAAGTGCTGATATAAAAGTTGAGAGGGTTCCTACCTCTAGCACCCTTTCAGGCAGTGAGTTGCAGCTTCCCACCAACCTCTGGGTGAAGATGTTTTATTTTTACATCTCCTCTAACCGTCCTGCCCAGTATCTTAAATCTATAGCGGTAGCAGCGAGAGCAGTTACCAGGGGCCTGTCAGGAAGGTAAGTTTCCCGTTTTTTGTTTGCACCGAGTGCTGAATTTGGGTGCATTTGAGTGCTATAGTGGGAGTTTGGTGACGGAGGGAATGCTGAATTTGGGTGCATTTGAATGCTATAGTGAGAGTTTGGTGACTGAGGGAGTGCTGAATTTGGGTGCATTTGAGTGCTATAGTGAGAGTTTGGTGACTGAGGGAGTGCTGAATTTGGTGCATTTGAGTGCTATAGTGAGAGTTTGGTGACGGAGGGAATGCTGAATTTGGGTGCATTTGAGTGCTATAGTGAGAGTTTGGTGACTGAGGGAGTGCTGAATTTGGTGCATTTGAGTGCTATAGTGAGAGTTTGGTGACGGAGGGAATGCTGAATTTGGGTGCATTTGAGTGCTATAGTGAGAGTTTGGTGACGAGTGAATAAGGAGCTCCTTTCATTTCATTTCCCACATTTCCTCAAAGAGCGTGAAGGGAGCCGGGAGTTTACAGAGACTGCAGCTGACTGGGAGCAGAGTCGGAGGGTGGAGTTCCAGTTGCTCCACAGTGCATCTATATTCTGTAAGGCAAGAGGGGATGGAGGCTAGGGCAGTTGCATGCTCCTCCTGTAGGATGTGGGTGGTGAGGGATACCACCGGTGTCCCCGCTGACTATACCTGTGGGAAGTGCACCCAACCCCAGTTCCTCAGAGACTGTGTTGGGGAACTGGAGCTGGAGCAACTTTGGATCATCCGGGAGGCAGAGGGGGTAATAGAGAAGAGTTACAGGGAGGTAGCCACACCCAAGGTACAGGACAAGAGTAGCTGGGTTACAGTCAGGGGAAAGAAAACAAACGGGCAGACAGTGCAGGGATCCCTCGTGGCCGTTCCCTTCAAAACAACGTTTGCCACTTCTAGACATAGGAATTAGAAGGTGACCAAGCATGTGGATGAAGGTAAAGCAGTGGATGTAGTGTACATTAATTTTAGTAAGGCATTTGATAAGGTTCCCCATGGTAGGCTTATGCAGAAAGTAAGGAGGCATGGGATAGTGGGAAATTTGGCCAGTTGGATAACGAACTGTCTAACCGATAGAAGTCAGAGAGTGGTGGTGGATGGCAAATATTCAGCCTGAAGCCCAGTTACCAGTGGTGCACCACAGGGATTAGTTCTGGGTCCTCTGCTGTTTGTGATTTTCATTAATGACTTAGATGAGGGAGTTGAAGGGTGGGTCAGTAAATTTGCAAACGATACGAAGATTGGTGGAGTTGTGGATAGTGAGGAGGGCTGTTGTCGGCTGCAAAGAGACATAGATAGGATGCAGAGTTGGGCTGAGTAGTGGCAGATGGAGTTTAACCCTGAAAAGTGTGAGGTTGTCCATTTTGGAAGGACAAATATGAATGCGGAATACAGGGTTAACGGTAGGGTTCTTGGCAATGTGGAGGAGCAGAGAGATCTTGGGGTCTATAGATCTTTGAAAGTTGCCACTCAAGTGGATAGAGCTGTGACGAAGGTCTATAGTGTGCTAGCGTTCATTAGCAGAGGGACTGAATTTAAGAGCCGTGAGGTGATGATGCAGCTGTACAAAACCTTGTTACAGCCACATTTGGAGGACTGCGTGCAGTTCTGGTCGCCTCATTTTAGGGAGGATGCGGAAGTTTGGAAAAGGTGCAAAGGAGATTTACCAGGATGTTGCCTGGAATGGAGAGTAGGTCTTACGAGGAAAGGTTGAGGGTGCTCGGCCTTTTCTCATTAGAACGGAGAAGGATGAGGGGCGACTTGATAGAGGTTTATAAGATGATCAGGGGAATAGATAGAGTGGACAGTCAGAGACTTTTTCCCCGGGTGGAAGAAACCATTACAAGGGGGCATAAATTTAAGGTGAATGATGGAAGATATAGGGGGGATGTCAGAGGTAGGTTCTTTACCCAGAGAGTAGTGGGGGCATGGAATGCACTGCCTGTGGAAGTAGTAGAGTCGGAAACATTCAGGACCTTCAAGCGGCTATTGGATAGGTACATGGATTACGGTAGAATGATGGGGTGTAGATCAATTTGTTCTTAATCTATGACAAAAGTTCGGCCCAACATCGTGGGCTGAAGGGCCTGTTCTGTTCTGTATTTTTCTATGTTCTATATGCCCCACAGTTATTGACCCCTCCACAATGGGGAAAAGTACCTTCCTATCCACCCTTTCGATGTTCATCATAATTTTAGACATCTCAATCAGGTTCCTCCCCTCAGCCTTCTCTGCTCCAGGGAAAACAACCCCAGCCATCCAGTCTCTGTTGATAGCTGAAACTATCCAGTCCAGGCAATACCCTGGTGAATCTCCTCCGCACCCTCTCCAGTGCAATCACTTCCTTTTTTTAGCGTGGTGCCCAGAGCTCCAGAGTACTCCAGCTAGAGCCTAACAAGCGTTTTATACATCTCCAGCATAACCTCCCTGCTCTTATATTCAATCCCACAGTTAATAAGACAAAAATCCTATAGGCCTTCTTAACCATCTTCTCAACCTACCCTGCTGCTTCAGAGATCTATGAACATGCATATCAAGGACCCTTTGATCCTCTGTACCTCCTGGAATCTGACCATTCATTCTATATTCCATTGCCTTGTTTGTCCTTCCAAAATGTATTACCTCTCACTTTTCATGCTTTAATTCCATTTACCACTCTTCTGCCCATCTAACCAGCCCGACTATATGTCCTGTAATCTAAGATCTTGCTCCTCACTATTTACCACACTACCAACTTTGGTGTAATCTGCAAACTGATCACAGTTATTACATTCACATCCAGATCATTAATGTACACTAAAAACAATAACACTACCAATCCCTGCGAAACACCACTGGACACAGGCTTCCAGTTACAAAAACAACCTTCACACTCTGCTTCCTACAACAACCACAACCATCTTCCTTTGTGTTAGATATGACTCCAACCAGTGGAGAGTTTCCCCGAACCCCAATTCCCACTGACCTGTTTTGTCAGGGCTCTTTAATGCTACACTTGGTCAAATGTTGCCTTGATGTCAAGGGCAATGACTCACCTCAGTCAGGTTCAGCTCAGCTGCCCATGTTTGGATCACGGTTGTAATGAGGTCAGGGGCTGAGTGGCCCTGGCAGAACCTAAAGCAAGTGTCAGTGAGCAGGTTATTGTTGAAAAAGTGTCACCTGATAGCACTGTTGACAACACCTTCCATCACTGCTGATTGAGGCTGATGGGGCAGTAATTGGCCGGGTTGGATTGTCCTTGCGGGCAAGACATAACTGCAATTTTCATCATTGCTAGATTTCAGAGATGTAGCTTAATGGAACAGCTTGGCGAGAGACGCGGCTAGTTTTGGAGTACAAGCCTTCAGTACTGTTGTCAGGTCCATGAACGTTACAATATTCACGTCCAGTTGCACGATGTAGGGGAAGCACATGTGGTGTTTCACCCAATGATCCTTTCTACAAGTTCTTCCTTAATGTATAGTGTCATTTGTCAGTGGGAAAATTAATTTAAACATTCAAGGAACAAGTTTTTTAAAAATATGCTCAAGAATGTAAAACATATGGGCCGGAAAATATGAAATGATAAAGTTACGACTGCCCTGACGACAACAGCTAAGATGGCGGCCAGCGCCAGGGCACTTCTAACAACCGAGACTCTGAGCGGAATTCTGGTCACTGAGATCCATAAATCCCGAAAAGTTTGGCTCTGGATCTGAAAAATTATTGGAAGTATCGCTGGGTCCTATTCGGTCCTCCCTTGACACCATTCGTTTAGCTGTTGATTCCATGTTGACTCGAATCGCCGGTTCACTCCAGTTGTTACTCCAGCGTTGGCACTTAAGACTCCCGTTGGGTGAATCCCGTCCAAGGAGCTTGCTTTTCAGTGGGCAAAGGAGGACCACAATGTTACCAGGGCCACTCATCAGGATCTACCGAGACACGAGTGCAGACCTGGCAATAAGGCATGAGCATTCAACATCAAGACCACGCTGTACAAGAAGAGAATTAGCTTCACGTTGATCCGCTCTGCCAATCTCTGCATCACATTTAACGGATCACTTCTTTGACGCAGTAGGCGAGGCAGACTCTTTCCTTCAGTGGTGCATACTTCATTCTTGATGGGCTGACTAAGTTTGTGGTTTTTGTCTTTGGATATCATGTGTTGGAATACTGTAGCCATCTAATGGCCACCTGCAAAGGACCATGGGAATTATGGCCAACCCAGGACTCAGACAGATACAGAGCCTATGTGTATCAGAAACACAGGTAACCAGACCTGATCGAAACCCCTGCTCGTTTACAATTTAATGGCCCATTTTCCCAGGACAATAGAACTCCAATCAAGCAACCGGTATAGCCACGGACTGATTGGCGCCACTCCCCTTACTCAGAAAGCCCAACTGCCAAGGTCAATGACCGCTAAGAACCCGCCCAGCTACCAAGGCACCCGCCCCTTCATTCGCCAAAATCGAAGACAGTGATCAGAGCCCTGTCGAACTATTGGGTCCAAGGTTAAGGACCGATCCAAAGAGCGTGAAATCCCAGTAGGATAAAAGAGAGCACAGCCATGTGTTCTGTCTCTTTTGGATCTGGCCTGTGCCAACCCAATCGTGGCAGGAACAGCCAGCTAAGTTCAAGACCAACGATCGCTACCTGACGGATGAGCCCAGCAGAGACACAGCCACTTTCTACGAACCAGCCAAGTGAAATCCAGATAAAGGCCTTATCCATTTGCACAGTGCCGGTCGCCCTGAAGTTAAGTTTAGATTATTGTAGCTGATGGGTGTAGTTTAACTCATAGTAGATATTGTTTTTGCATGTCGACATAACTCTTGTGTATGTAAATGAACCACCTTTTGAACTAACTAACTGGTTCTGTGGTCATTTGATCGATATAAGACCATAAGACCATAAGACATAGGAGTGGAAGTAAGGCCATTCGGCCCATCGAGTCCACTCCGCCATTCAATCATGGCTGATGGGCATTTCAACTCCACCTACCAGCATTCTCCCCGTAGCCCTTAATTCCTCGCGACATCAAGAATTTATCTATCTCTGCCTTGAAGCCATTTAGCGTCCCGGCCTCCACTGCACTCCGCGGCAATGAATTCCACAGGCCCACCACTCTCTGGCTGAAGAAATGTCTCCGCATTTCTGTTCTGAATTTAACCCCTCTAATTCTAAGGCTGTGCCCACGCGTCCTCGTCTCCTCGCCTAACGGAAACAGTTTCTTTGCGTCCACCCTTTCTAAGCCATGTATTATCTTGTAAGTTTCTATTAGATCTCCCCTTAACCTTCTAAACTCCAATGAATACAATCCCAGGAACGCCAGCCGTTCCTCATATGTTAGACACGCCATTCCAGGGATCATCCGTGTGAATCTCCGCTGGACACGCTCCAGTGCCAGTATGTCCTTCCTGAGATGTGGGGCCCAAAACTGGACACAGTACTCCAAATGGGGCCTAACCAGAGCCTTATAAAGGCTCAGTAGCACATCGCTGCTTTTATATTCCAACCCTCTTGAGATAAATGACAACATTGCATTCGCTTTCTTAATCACAGATTCAACCTGCATGTTTACCTTTAGGGAATCCTCGACTAGCACTCCCAGATCCCTTTGTACTTTGGCATTATGAATTTTCTCACCGTTTAGAAAGTAGTCTATGCTTGGATTCTTTTTTCCAAAGTGCAAGACCTCACATTTTCTCACGTTGAATTGCATCAGCCATTTCCTGCACCACTCTCCCAAACTGTCTAGATCCTTCTGCAGCCTCCCCACTTCCTCAGCACTACCTGCCTGACCACCTAACTTTGTATCATCGGCAAACTTCGCTAGAATGCCCCCAGTCCCTTCATCCAGATCATTAATATATATGGTGAACAGCTGCGGCCCCAACACTGAACCCTGTGGGACACCACTGGTCACCGGCTGCCATTCCGAAAAAGAACCTTTTATCCCAACTCTCTGCCTTCTGTCAGACAGCCAATCCTCAACCCATGCCAGTAGCTCACCTCGAACACCATGGGCCCTCATCTTACTCAGCAGCCTCCTGTGTGGCACCTTATCAAAGGCCTTTTGGAAATCCAGATAGACCACATCCACTGGGTTTCCCTGGTCTAACCTACTTGTCACCTCCTCAAAGAATTCTAACAGGTTCGTCAGGCACGACCTCCCCTTACTAAATCCATGTTGACTTGTTCTAATCCGACCCTGCTCTTCCAAGAATTTAGAAATCTCATCCTTAACGATCGATTCTAGAATTTTACCAACAACCGAGGTTAGGCTAATTGGCCTATAATTTTCCATCTTTTGTCTTGATCCTTTCTTGAACAAGGGGGTTACAACAGCGATTTTCCAATCGTCCGGGACTTTCCCTGACTCCAGTGATTTTTGAAAGATCTGAACCAACGCTTCCGCTATTTCTTCAGCCACCTCTCTCAGAACTCTAGGGTGTAGCCCATCGGGGCCAGGAGATTTGTCAATTTTAAGACCTTTTAGCTTTTTTAGCACCATCTCTTTTGTAATGGCAACCATACTCAACTCAGCCCCCTGACCCTCTATAATTTTTGGGATATTACTCATGTCTTCCACTGTGAAGACAGACGCAAAGTACTTATTAAGTTCTCCAGCCATTTCCTCGTCTCCCATCACTAGCCTTCCGGAATCAGTTTGAATTGGCCCAATGTCTACTTTGGCCTGTCGTTTGTTTCTTATGTATTGAAAGAAACTTTTACTATCATTTCTTATATTACTGGCTAGCCTGCCTTCATATTTGATCCTCTCCTTCCTTATTTGTCTCTTTGTTAACCTCTGTTTGTTTTTGTAGCCTTCCCAATCTTCTGATTTCCCAGTGCTTTTGGCCACTTTATAGGATCTCTCTTTTTCTTTGATACATTTCCTGACCTCCTTTGTCAGCCATGGCTGTCTAATCCCTCCCCGGATAATCTTTCTTTTCTTGGGGATGAACCTCTGTACAGTGTCCTCAATTATGCATACAAACTCCTGCCATTTTTGCTCTGCTGTCTTCCCCACTAAAATCTACTTCCAATCGATTTTCGCCAGTTCCTCTCTCATGCCCTCGTAATTACCTTTATTTAACTGTAACACCATTACATCCGATTTTGCCTTCTCTCTTTCAAACTGCAGACTGAACTCAACCATATTATGATCGCTGCTTCCTAAGTGTTCCCTTACTTTAAGATCTTTTATAAAGTCTGGTTCATTACATAGCACTAGGTCCAGAATAGCCTGCTCCCTTGTGGGCTCCATGACAAGCTGTTCCAAAAAGCCATCTTGTAAGCATTCCATGAATTCCTTTTCTTTGGATCCACTGGCTACGTTATTTACCCAATCCACCTGCATATTGAAGTCCCCCATGATCACCGTGACCTTGCCTTTCTGACATGCCTTTTCTATTTCCCGGTACATGTTGCGCCCCTGGTCCTGACCACTGTTAGGAGGTCTGTACATAACTCCCATTATGGTTTTTTTGCCTTTGTGGTTCCTCAATTCTACCCACACAGACTCCACATCATCCGACCCTATGTCGTTTAGTGCCATAGATTTAATTTTGTTCTTAACTAACAAGGCAACCCCACCCCCTCGGCCCACCTCCCTGTCTTTTCGATAGGTTGTATATCCTTGGATGTTTAACTGCCAGTCCTGAACCCCCTGCAGCCATGTCTCTGTGATGCCTACCACATCATAATCATTCACGATGATCTGTGCCATTAGTTCGTCTACTTTGTTACAAATGCTACGAGCATTCAGGTAAAGTACCTTAATGCTAACTTTCTTATCATTACAGATATTGGAAGTCCTAAGATGTCCAAAGTTATCCTTCCTTTTTGTTGAATTCCTAGTCTGCATCAAGCTTAAATCCACCTGCCTACATGTTATCCTCCTGCGTATCTTGCCATTTAACTCCATGCTCCCTGTCGCTTTCACTTTCCCTTCCCCCCAATTCAGAAGTTTAAAGTCCTACTGACCACCCTATTTATCCTCTTCGCTAGAACACTGGTTCCAGATCGGTTCAGGTGGAGACCGTCCCAACGGTACAGATCCCCCCGGTTCCAAAACTGATGCCAATGTCCCATGAAGTGGAATCCCTCTTTCCCACACCAATCCCTTAGCCACGTGTTTACTTCCCTAATTTTCTTGTCCCTATGCCAATTGGCACGTGGCTCGGGCAGTAATCCGGAGATTATGACCCTTGAGGACCTGTATTTCAATTTTCTTCCTAGTGCTTGATAGTCCCCGAACAGGTCCTCCACCCTAGCTTTACCTATGTTGTTAGTCCCAACGTGGAGCACAACAACTGGATCCTCCCCCTCCCGCTCCAATATCCTTTCAAGCCGGTCAGAGATGTCCCGCACCCTGGCACCGGGCAGGCAACACACCATGCGAGACTCCCGATCCGGCTTGCATAGGATACTATCTGTCCCCCTAATTATAGAATCCCCTACAACAACTACTTGTCTTTTTACTCCCCCCTCTTGAATGGCCTTCTGCACCATGGTACCGTGGTCAGCTGGCTCATCCTGTCCAGAGCCCTTTTCCTCATCCATACAGGGAGCAAGAGTCTCATACCTGTTGGACAAGGTCAAGGGCTGAGGCTCCTGCACTCCTGAACTCAGGTTCCCCCTGCCTGCCTCACTAACAGTCACATAAGGGAAGGCTTGTGGTTCACCAACATTATTATAGAGCAACATTATTGGCGACTCTGACTGGACTCGATTATAAGTGACTTTGTCACTCCGAGAGAACTCACAAACTTTGGATCCAATTGTGAGAAAGAGAAAGAACCACAAGTGCAAGTCCCATATCGACCAAATAACCGAATTTCGGAAGTGTGTACTAATCCGGATGCGTACCTAACAGGAAGAGTAAGGTAAGTTCGTTAGAAGTGTACAACTATCGAGGGTTTGTGAGCCGGAAGATAACTTAAGCCATACCCGTTCAAATCGCTGCCTTATTCCCCTGTCCCAAATTATAAGACGAGGAAGAGATAAGAGAAGTAATGGCCACTAAAGCAATGGAAATATTGATGAATCCACAGGAACCCGAGGTCGCAGCGACCAAAAGAGCAGAGCAATGCCCATATGGGAGGAAGAGTTAGGGAAATATTTAAAGGGGAAAGGATGGTCGAATTTATGCACTAATGGTGAGTCGGGTGCAGGAAAGATAGGACAAACTTGGTGGGAGAACCTAAGCGAGGCAAGTCAGAAAGTAGATGGCAATAGTGTCCTGTTTGGCACAGTTGCGAGGCACAGAGGAGGCCGTGAAGGCACTCCGTAGGCAGTTAATTGAGAAGGAAGAAAAGCACGAGGGAAACAGTAACACAAGCGAGAAGATAATTGAGCTACTCCGGGAACAGTTAGCAGCTAAGGTTAAGGAAATGGCCGATGTAAAACGTGCACATCAATCTTGTCTAGGTCACCTCAGTAGCTTCCAGACCCAGTACGATAAAGCCTACCAAGATACACAGAACATAGAACATTACAGCGCAGTACAGGCCCTTCGGCCCACGATGTTGCACCGTCCTGTGAAACCCTTCTAAAGTCCCTCTACACTATTCCCTTATCGTCCATATGCCTATCCAATGACCATTTGAATGCGTTTAGTGTTGGCGAGTCCACTACTGTTGCAGGCAGGGCATTCCACGCCCTTACTACTCTCTGAGTAAAGAACCTACCTCTAACATCTGTCCTATGTCTATCTCCCCTCAAGCTAGACATCACCATCCAAAGAAAAAGGCTCTCACTGTCCACCCTATCTAATCCTCTGATCATCTTGTATGCCTCAATTAAGTCCCCTCTTAACTTTCTTCTCTCTAACGAAAACAGCCTCAAGTCCTTCAGCCTTTCCTCATATGATCGTCCCTCCATACCAGGCAACATTCTTGTAAATCTCCTCTGTACCCTTTCCAATGCTTCCACATCCTTCCTATAATGTGGCGACCAGAACTGCACACAATACTCCAAATGCGGCTGCACCAGAGTTTTGTACAACTGCAACATGACCTCATGGCTCCGAAACTCAATTCCTCTACCAATAAAAGCTAACACACCGTACGCCTTCTTAACAACCCTCTCAACCTGGGTGGCAACTTTCAGGGATCTATGGACATGGACCGAGATCTCTCTGCTCGTCCACACGACCAAGAATCTTACCATTAGCCCAGTACTCTGCCTTTCTGTTATTCCTTCCAAAATGAATCACCTCACACTTTTCTGCATTAAACTCCATTTGCCACCTGTCAGCCCAGCTCTGCAGCTTATCTATGTCCCTCTGTAACTTGTAACATCCTTCTGCACTGTCCACAACTCCACCGACTTTAGTGTCATCTGCAAATTTACTCACCCATCCTTCTACGCCCTCCTGCAGGTCATTTATAAAAATGACAAACCGCAACGGCCCCAAAACAGATCCTTGTGGCACACCACTAGTAACTGGACACCAGTCAGAGCATTTCCCATCAACCACCACTCTTTGTCTTCTATCAGCTAGCCAATTTCTGATCCAAACTGCTAAATCACCCTGAATCCCATGCCTCTGTATTTTCTGCAATAGCCTACCGTGGGGAACCTTATCAAACGCTTTACTGAAATCCATATGCACCACATCAACTGCTTTACCCTCATACCAGGACTGCGCACTGTGTGAGAGAGGAAACAGAACAACAGGTCGCCCAGCTAACTAGAAAATGCACAGATTTAAAAGCAACTTTGAGAGCGTTCCACAGCACCACTTAAGGAACAGAGGCAGAGTACCGTTGACCATGCTAAATGCCGACAGAAGAGAGAAAAGTTACAGTCGCTACCCAGTACAGAATGGCTTCAGGTACACTTTCAGGCAGGATTTAGATGAGGAAGATGCTCCCGATTGGCAAGAGTTAAACAAAAGCACCCAAAGATACATAGAGGACACGGGAAATCAAAATCGAGCTCCCACGCCCCAAAAGGAAAAGTACCCGCAGCACCGACTGCACAGGCAGCACACACCCCCACTCACAATTCGACCCCCATGAATCCAGTTACCACAAGTCATCGGATCAGGATGAGCCTGACATCGTTTATACCACCCCACTATCCATAACCCAATTAAGAGAAGCTTGCACGAAAATTGAGGAGGTGCGCCAACAAAAAGTTATGTATGGCCTAGATGGGAGGGAGGAAGTAAAGCTTACAGTTATGAGCCTTAGCCAGTCCAGAAGGTCAGCTTTGCCCGAACCCCAAAATGTAGCAGGAGGAACCCTACAGGAAATGAAAACAGCCATATCAGATGCCATCGGGTATAACAAAGGAGATCCAGTTGAGGGTTTAAATCACTGCAAAAGAAGGGAGAACATCCAACTGCATTTGTTGGTCGCCTATGGATTCATTTCATGGCAGTCTACGGACAATTGAACCGCGTACACCTAAATCAGTAGGACACCACTAAATGGTCCCGCACCTTAGTCTCGCATGCCACAGACGCAGGTCAAAAGGCTTGTGTAAACTACGACCCTGCAGACCACACACACAATGAAGTTTGGGTATTGAAACGACTTTCTAGAGCATGGGAACAAACCCTACACCGACAGACAGATCAGGACGTGATAGAAGCAGACATAGAACATAGAACAGTACAGCACAGAACAGGCCCTTCGGCCCTCGATGTTGTGCCGAGCAATGATCACCCTACTCAAACCCACGTATCCACCCCATACCCGTAACCCAACAACCACTCCCTTAACCTTACTTTTTAGGATACTACGGGCAATTTAGCATGGCCAATCCACCTAACCCGCACATCTTTGGACTGTGGGAGGAAACCGGAGCACCCGGAGGAAACCCACGCACACACGGGGAGGACGTGCAGACTCCGCACAGACAGTGACCCAGCCGGGAATCGAACCTGGGACCCTGGAGCCGTGAAGCATTTATGCTAACCACCATGCTACCGTGCTGCCCTAAAAACATGCACCCAGTTGGGACTAGCCATGTCCCAGCATGGATAAACTAGGGTCGACACGAGGGACAGCACCCCAGAGCACACGCACCACGAGGTTCTCATACATTTCTGCCGATAATCTCCAATATGCAGGGACCCCACGAGTGACAGATCACAGCAGCCCAACACCACCCTTTATCCCAAAGTCACTACACCCACAAGCAGGCAGTAAGACACAGAATTCCCAAACCACAGGGGATACTTAAAAAATGTATGTAGACGGTTCCTCCACAATCGAAAATGGGGTTAGAATTACTGGTTGTGGAACTTACATGGAAGATGCGCAGGGATGCCCACTAGAAGAGATCTCTTTAAAATTGCCCGGCCACCTAGGTTCACAAGCAGCAGAACTCGTAGCCATAGCCTATGTAATTCAGCACCCCGACTCTTTTCTAACTCCTCCAGGCATGCACTCGGACAGCCTGTATGTGTGAAACAGCTTAACAGAATTCCTGCCCCCTGTGGGAATCTCGAGGTTTTGTTTCAGTCGATGGAAAACCCCTACCCTCTGCCCCGTTGGTAAAGCACATTCTCAGGACAGCCTCAGATCACACATATGGTATCATTAAAGTTAGAAGCCATCATCGCTCCTCCCCACACGGTAATGTAAAGGGAGACGTCTTAGCCAAAGCAGGATCACGCCATGGTCACTTGTGGCAGCCACCCGAAAGCGAACCGATACACTCAGTCCAGGTTTCCCAGACCAATATTGAGGATCTATCAAGCCCAAAAAGCAGACACCCTCAAACAGGTTTCATACGGCAACTTCCCAGCCCCCTATGATAAATGGAAGGACGCACTGACTGTACAGGACGGCATAGTTTTAAAAAACGGAATTTATGCGGTCCCCACCCAGGACAGAAACCAGCTCATTTACCAATTTCATGACGGACACGGACATCAGGGGATAGACCAGGGGTGGGCAAACTTTTCCGTGCAAGGGCTACATTCAGAAATTCACAATTTTAAAGGGCCGCATAGTATATTAAGTAAAATAATTAATATTTAAAATAGCCAAAATAAAAGGTTTTTAAAGAAAAGAAAAGCAATTAATTTTTATTAATTAATATTTTAAAATAGAAACTTCACATGAAACACATGTTGTGCCGAGCAATGATCACCCTACTCAAGTCAACGTATCCACCCTATACCAGTAACCCAACAGCCCCCCCCCCCCCCCCCCCCCCCCCCCCCGCATTAACCTTAAAATTTAAAAAAAAATTAAAAAAAATTTTTTTTTAATGACTTGATCTTGGTGGGCCGCATAAAGGCCTTTGGCGGCCCGCGGGCCGTAGTTTGCCCACCCCTGGGATAGACAATACCATTGCCCATTTAAGACCTTTGTGTTGGAGGCCCGATTTAAAAAGTGATGTACCCATTATGTTGAGAATTGCCTTACTGTGCTCAGAACAATCCTGAACGTTACTCAAAGAAAGGACAATTACGTCACACCCGACCTGTGAATGGCCCTTGGACAAATTTGCAAATCGATTACATTGGCCCCCTTCCCCCTTGCAGAAATGGTTCCAAGTACTTGTTGGTTGTAATCGACACCGTTACTAAATAGGTGGAAGCATTTCCCTCACGGACAAACCCAGCAAAGGCCACCGCTAAGATTTTGACCCAACTGATATTCACACGATGGGGCCCCCCCGCAGCATTGAGTCAGACCAAGGTTCCCACTTCACCAGCAGTCATACAAAATGTTTGAACAATTTTTGGGATCAGGCAGAAATACCATATAGCATATCACCCCCAATCCAGTGGCATTGTCGAGAGAATGAATCGAACTCTAAAAGCGACCATTAGGAAGATGGTGCAACAGAACAATACCACGTGGGACACAGTACTCCCATTTGCACTCGTGTTTATTCGGAACACTGTTTCCAGTTCCACAGGTTTCACCCCCCCACACTCTCATGACTGGACGGCCCACGAAGGGTGTTGAATATTTATTCGGCCTCGATTTGGCAAGCCCTACAGTAACCACCCTCACCCACGAAAAGCAGTCCAACAGGTTACAGATAACATTAAAGCGGCACAACCCGCTACAGCTGTCCGATTAAGCGCTAGAAGCAGTGTGAAGCCTGCTTTGACAAAATCGTCCGCCACGCAGAGTACGCATTAAGTAATGGTTTCACTTTACAACCCCAGTTCTTTGCTCTCCCCCACATTTGCAGGACCCTACTCCATTTCGGACAAAGTAAGCCCCTCCGTGTACAAGATCACGTACCCCAAAGGTATAACTGGCTGGTTCCACATTAACCAACTCAAAGTCTACGGATCACAATGAAGCCACTCCCACCGCATCTCGCTGGCAATAGGAGACGATCTATGATCTATGATTACGCCCTGCCAATCAACAACCTAGTCAAACCCCTACGCCAACCCTCCCCCAGCCATGCCGGCATTTATCCCTTGTCTACGCCCACAGACCCGAACTTATCTCTGCCAACAGGTACAGACTTTCACCTTGCACTTGACTCCGACGACAGCGAGAGCCTCCGGATTTGATTACTATCCCTGAACGCTGGCGCGATCTCTCTGCCCCAGTTACCCCAGCCCCCGGACTCAAGACTTAGATATCTTTGACCCCCTATCTGCCCTCCCCCAGCCACCGCCACAGCCACTGTCGATCACAGTAACTTGCCCTCCAGTTCCACCGCCCCTACTCCTCATGACAAACAAGCCCCTCTTTGGCACCGCGACAACTCTTGCAGACTAGTAAGGCACGGCGATTCGGATTATCCAACGGCCCACGCGGCCAAGGCACAGAAACGGCAGACATTTGTCTGGCAACCGGGAGATGGTGATGATTCAGATACTGACTCGTTTCGGTAATGCTTTTACAACACTGTTTGGTACAGAAACCTGAGGTGTGCAGATGATGAGAAAGAGACACTGCCTAAGTATTAACGTGCCCAAGTTCCGATGGAGCCTGCCCGCCTTTTACCTTGTTCTTTTTTCTACTACATGGTTTTAATTCATGTCACCCAACACAAAATTACTCTTCTGATTCGAGAGTACGATACCCAATGTCAGTTAAAGGCTCAAGTTTGTCGGGAAACAGGTCACTGTTCTCCCAGTCTTTGTGACAAGTTTCCACACGACCACAAACTCTTACCATCCACCCAGGTCACGTGTAACGACACTGGTCCCCGCCCTACCCGAGGACCCCAAATTCATCCGGTCAGTTAAGCTCGGGTAGTGGAGTAACGGCACGAATCCCTGCCCTAGCCGGGGATTCCACTCATTCTTATCCCTCCGCGTGATCCCTCAGGTGCGGGACTTTGCTAGAAAGATTTTTTCGACCTTTCCGATAGCGCCTGCCTCCTCATTGTTGGAGGAGGTGCTGTCGGCAATGGAGTTGGAGAGTGGGGTTGTCTCGGCGATTTATGGGTCGACTTTGGAGGAGAATAAAGTGTCTATGGAGGGGATTAAGGCCAAGTGGGATGAGTTGGGGATGGAGCTGGAGGAGGGACTGTGGTGTGAAGTGCTGCGGAGGATCAAATGCCTGAACCTCGTGCACCAGGCTGGGTTGATACAGTTGAAGGTGGTGCACAGGGCTCCTTTGATGAAGTCAAGGATGAGATGGTTGTTTGAGGGGGTAGGGGATTCTTGCGAACGGTGTGGGAGGGGCCCAGCTAATCATGTGCATATGTTCTGGCCCTGCAGAAGTTGGAGAGATTTTGGGGGTCGTTTTGCAGCACCATGTTGGCAATCCTGCATGTGGATGTGAAGCTGGGTCCCCATAGGGGATATTTTCAGGGTGTCGGACCTGCCGGAGTTGCAGACGAGAGCGGGGATAGATGTTTTAGCCTTCGCCTTGTTGATCGCTTGCAGGCGGGTTCTGTTGGGGTGGAGCTCAGCTTCTCCATCCCTGTGTCTCGGTGTGAAATATAATAGAGTTCTTATAACCTGAGAAGGTGAAATTTGCCCTAAGGGGGGCAAACGAGTGGTTCCACAAGAGATGGGGTTTGTTTATTTTGCATTTCGGAGAGCTAGTTTCTGTCAACTGTTGGAGGTTTATTATATTTGGGGGTATAATGTTTTTGTTTTGTAAAATTTTTAAAGGCCAAAAATTTGAATAAAATACCTTTTAAAAAAAGAAACAGCCTGACGTAGTCATACTCACAGAATCATACTTTACAGACAATATCCCAGACAGCACTATCACCATTCCTGGGCATGTCCCGTCTCACCGACAGGTCAGACCCAGCAGAAGTGGCGGCTGTGATATACAGTCGGGAGGGAGTTAACCTGGGAGTACTCAACATTGACTCTGGACTCCATGAAATCTCATGGCTTTAGGTTAAACATGGACAAGAAAACCTCCTGCTGACTACCACGTTCCGTCCACCATCAGCTGATGGATCCGTACTCCTCCATGTTGAACACCACTTGGAGGAAGAACCGAGGGTGGCAAGGGCACAGAATATCCTCTGGGTGAGGACTTCAATGTCCATCACCAAGAGTGGCTTGGTATTACTACCTCAGACCGAGCTTTCGGGGTCCTAAAGGACATAGCTGCTAGACTGGGACTGCAGCAGGTGGTGAGGGAACCAACAAGAGGGAAAAACATACTTGACCTCATCCTCACCAATCTGCCTGCTGTGGATGTATCTGTCCATGACTATTAGTAGAAGTGACCACCACACAGTCCTTGTGGAGACAAAGCCCCGTCTTCACATTGAAGATACCCTCCATTGTGTTGTGTGGCACTACCACCGTGCTAAAAGGGAGAGACTTCGAACAGATCTAGAAACTCAAGACTGGGCATCCATGAGGTGCTGTGTGCCATCAGCAGCAGCAGTATTGGATTCAACCATCTGCAAGCTCATGGCCCGGCATATCCCCCACTCTACCATTACCACCAAGCCAGGGAATCAACCCTGGTTCAATGAAGGAGTGTCGGAGAGCATGCCAGGAGCAACATACGGCAAACCGAAAAATAAAATTCCACCGGGAACCCGTCCGGCCCCGGCACCTTACCTGACTGCATTTGCCCGATCCCCCTGACTAGCTCCTCCAACTCTATCGGCGCCCCCAGCCCCTCTACCAGCTCCTCTTGAACCCTTGGGAAGCATAGCCTGTTCATGAAGCTCTCTATCCCCCCTCTCCCCATCGGAGGTTCTGACCAGTACAGTTCCTCGTAGAAGTCCCTAAAGACCCCATTTACTTCTGTCCCCTTCTGCCTTACATTCCCACCCCTATCCGTCACTCCACCAATTTCCCTAGCCGCATCCCGCCTGCGGAGCTGATGCGCCAACATCCTGCTCGCCTTCTCCCCATACTCATATACCGCGCCCTGCGACCTCCTCCACTGTGTCTCTGCCTTTCTGGTGGTCAACAAGTCAAATTTGGCCTGCAAACTACGCCGTTCCCCCAGCAACCCCTCCTCCAGTGCCTCCGCGTATCTCCTGTCCACATCCAGGAGCTCCCCCACCAGTCTCTCCCTCTCCTTCCTCTCCCTCCTTTCCCTATGGGTCCGTATGGAGATCAGCTCCCCCCGGATCACTGCTTTCAGAGCCTCCCAGACCATCCCCACCCGGACCTCCCCCGTGTCGTTGGTATCAAGATACCCCTCAATACTTCCCCGGACCCTCCTACACACCTCCTCATCAGCCAGCAGCCCCACAACCAGGCGCCAGAGCGGGCGCTGGTCCCGCGCCTCCCCCATCTCCAGATCAACCCAGTGCGGAGCATGGTCTGAAATTGCTATGGCCGAATACTCTGCATCCTGCACCTTCGGGATCAATCCCCTGCTCAGGATGAAAAAATCTATTTGGGAATAGACCCTATGGACATGGGAGAAAAAGGAATACTCCCGCGCTCTCGGCCTCCCAAACCTCCAGGGATCCACCCCTCCCATCTGGTCCATAAACCCCCTCAGTACTTTGGCCGCCGCCGGTCTCCTACCCGTCCTTGAACTGGACCGGTCCAGTGGGGGATCCAGCACTGTGTTAAAGTCTCCCCCCATGATCAGGCCCCCTGCCTCTAGGTCCGGAATGCGGCCCAACAAGTGCCTCATGAAGCCGGCATCATCCCAATTCGGGGCATATACATTAACCAGCACCACCTTCTCTCCCTGCAGCCTACCCTTCACCATAATATATCTGCCCTCCTTGTCCGACACCACCTCAGCCGCCTCGAACGCCACCCTCTTCCCCACCAGAATCGCCACCCCCCGGTTCTTCGCGTCCAATCCTGAGTGAAAAACCTGCCCCACCCACCCCTTCCTCAGACGAACCTGGTCCGCCACCTTCAAGTGGGTCTCCTGGAGCATAGCCATGTCCGCCTTCAGCCCCTTCAGATGAGAAATTACCCTAGTTCGCTTAACCGGCCCATTCAGCCCCCTCACGTTCCAGGTAATCAGACGGATCAGAGGGCAACCTGCCCCTCTCCCCCGCTGGCTAGCCATAGCTTATCGACTGCTCGCCCCAGGCCAGCTCGCCCCGCCTGACCCGTTCCCCATGGCGATAACGCCTCTCCTCTACCCCCCCCGGCCCATGCCAGCTACTTCCTGGCCATTCCAGCAGCAACCCGGTATCCCCCCCCCACCCCCCCAGGCTAGGACCCCTCCTAGTCGCGACGCACCCTCCATGGTACTTCCGTGAGTCAGCTGACTTCTGCTGACCCGGCTGCTCCTGCCAAAACCCATCTCCTCCCGGCATGGGGTCATCCCCCTCTTGCCACACCTCCTTGGCACCGCTTCAGCGCGGGAAAGAAAACCAGTAGAGGCCACGCCCCCACCTCCAGCTCCGCCCCCCCTGCCCCGCAGCGCGGACAACCAGAGGAAAGCCCGCGCTTTCACACTGCCACATCCCACCCTTCTGACGCAGCTCCTCAAAATCCAGTTTCACCCCAACCCCCAGCCCCGTACTGAAGAGAACATATAAAGCACATGCCCCCAACGTTCCCCACTTACCCCACACCCATACCCAACAGACAAACCCACCCGGAAACAGAGCAAAAAGAAAACCAGCATAAAAAAAAACACGTGTCAAAATTGAAGAACAGCAACAGCAAAAACAGCAACGGCCATAGCGTGTCCCCAGACCCTAGTTCGAGTCCAGTTTCTCCACCTGTACAAAGGCCCACGCCTCCTCCGGGGACTCAAAGTAGTGGTGCCGGTCCTTATATGTCACCCACAGACGCGCAGGCTGCAGCATTCCAAATCTGACCTGCTTGGCATGCAGCACCGCCTTCGTCCGGTTGAACCCGGCCCGTCGCTTTGCCACCTCCGCACTCCAGTCCTGGTAGATTCGCACTATCGAATTCTCCCACTTGCTGCTCCTCTCTTTCTTGGCCCAGCGCAGCACACACTCCCGGTCACTAAACCGATGGAACCGCACCAGCACCGCCCGCGGGGGTTCATTTGCCTTAGGCCTCCTGGCCAGCACTCTGTGAGCTCCCTCAAGCTCCAGGGGCAAATGGAAGGACCCCGCTCCCATCAACGAGCTCAACATCGTGGTCACGTACGACGGGAGATCCGACCCTTCCAGCCCCTCCGCCAGGCCCAGGATCCTCAAATTCTTTCGCCTCGTGCGAACGTCCAGCTCCTCCAAGCGGTCTTGCCACTTTTTGTGAAGTGCCTCGTGCAACTCCACTTTCCCCGCGAGGACCACGGCCTCCTCCTCCCTCTCAGCGGCCTGCTGCTGCAACTCCCGGATAGACACCTCCTGGGCCGCCTGGGTCCCAAGCAGCTTGTTGGTAGTCGCATTCAGGGAGTCCAGCAACTCAGCCTTCAGCTCCGCAAAACAGCGCAGAAGAGAGGCCTGCTGCTCCTGCGCCCACTTCCACCAGTCCTTGGGTGTTCCGCCGGCCGCCATTTTGTCCTGCTTCCTCCGCTTTTCTTGGGGAGCTGCTGCAGCTTTTTCCTTTGCCCCACTCCGGGTGAGCACCATAAATTATGGGGAATGCGCCTCTAGACACCTTCCTCCACCGGGATTCGTTGAGACAGCGCCGTTTGGGGCCCTCAAATCGGCCCAAAAGTCCTTAAGTAGCGGGAGCTGCGGTGCCGCACCTACAAAGCCGATTTTCTGACCGCTCCACTCCTAGTCCAGGCCATCCACCGGTGGAGAATCTGAGAAGGAGTGTTCCCCCACGGGGAAAAGCCCAAACAGCACCACTGCGAGCCCTTAAAAGAGCCCCAAAGTCCGAAAATAGTGGGAGCCACTGAACGTGCGGCTTAGCTCCGCATCACCGCTACCGGAAGTCTGTCTCCGCTTCTTTAATGGCCTTGGTGAGATCTTTTCACAGTTCTTCCCTCTGCTGCTGGAATTCAGCTTTCATAAAGGCCCTCAGGTCAGCTTGAGACCTATAAACTGGCCCTTCCCCCGCTAGCATGCTTGCTTTTGTTTGTTGCTGTTCAGACAAATCCTGCACTGTTTCTAAGGGTCTGATAACCAAGAAACATCCTATTCCTGGGGGAAAATACTCCTTGAACCTTCACCCACGCCTTTTCATCGAAATTCCAACCCGTGCTGCCCAAAAAAGAGCTCTTTTCTCCAATCTTAGGCAGGAGCTGCCTCTGTGTGCACACTCACTCCATAATGCACACCCGGAAGTCCGGCAAACCGAAAAATGAGGTGTCAACCTGGTGAAGCTACAACACAGGACTACTTGTGTGTCAAACAGCATAAGCAGCAAGTAATAGTCAGAGCTACGTGGCTCCACAACGAACGCATCAGATCTAAGCTCTGCAGTCCTGCCACACCCAGCCTTGAATGGTGGTGGACAATTAAACAACTCACTGGAGGAGGAGGCTCCACAAATATCCCCATCCTGAATGTTGGAGAAGCCCAGCACATATGTGCAAAAGATCATTCGCAACAATCGTCAGCCAGAAGTGCCGAGTGGATGATCCATCACAGTATCCTCCGGAGGTCCCCAGCATCACAGTTGTCAGACTTCGGACAATACGATTCACTTCACGTGATATCAAGTAATGGCTGAAGCACTGGATACTGCAAAGGCTTTGGGCCCTGACAATATCGCGGCAATAGTACTGAAGACATTTGGTCCAGAACTTGCTGCACCCCTAGCCAAGCTGTTCCAATACAGCTACAACACTGGCATCCACCCGGCAATGTGGAAAATTGCCCAGGTGTGTCCTGTAAACAAGAAACAGGGCAAATCCATCCCAGCCATCTAACCGCCCTATTAGTCAACTCTCCACCATCAGCAAAATGATGGAAGGAATCAAGAGTGTGTTATGGGCCAGGGTTTAGAGAACCCACAAAGTGTATCATAGAGTTCACCTGACCCACAACTTTTAATAGATTGTGGTATGGGGCACACAGCCCACTCTACAGGTGTGGTACAGCAGAAATGGAAAAGTGTTTTTTAAAGCAAAACAATGTTTATTCTATGAATTCAAGTTAACCTTTTTAAAACATACAGTGAACATCTTAGCAACCATTAATTCAAATACAACCCCCAAAGAATACAACACTAAGTAATCCTTTAAGCTTTCCTTTTAACATCCATAAGACTTAAAACACCTTTTAACAGAAGCACATTGGGTTTACATTCACACCTGAGAACATTTATAATTCTGAATTCACCAAATGATCAAGAGATAGTCTTTTGATGGCAGAGAGAACAGCAGTACACCTGCTTGGTCTGGCTTCAGCTCCAACACCGAGAACAAAACTAAAACACACCCTGCAGCAAACAGCCGAAAACAAAAGTAAAAAGCTGACAGACAGCCCAGCTCCACCCACTTTCTGACATCACTGCAGTAATAAACACCCATATACCCATATTTTAAAGGTACTCTCACTACAGATATTTGTATACACTCCCATTTATAAACTCCCATTTATAAACACCCATTTCTTGACAAATGCTATCAAGCAGCACTGACTCAGCAATAACCTGCTCATGGATGCTCAGTTTGTGTTCTGCCAGGGTTACAGCTCCTGACCTCATTACAGCCTTGGTTCAAACATGGACAAAGGAGCTGAATACCAGAGGTGATGTGAAAGCGACTGCCCTGGACATCAAGATAATATTTGACCGAGTGTGGCATCAAGGAGCCCGAGCCAACTGGAGTCAATGGGAATCAGGGGGGAAACTCTCCAGTGGTTAGTCATACCTGGCACAAAGGAAGATGGTTGTGGTGGTTGGAAGTCAATTATTTCAGCTCCAGAAAATCACTGCAGGACTTCCTCAGGGTAGTGTCCTAGTCCCAACCATCTTCAGATGCTTCATCAATGACCACCCTTCCATCATAAGGTCAGAAGTGGGGATGTTCGCAGATAACTGCACAATGTTCAGCACGATTCACAACTCCTCAGATAATGAAGCAGTCCATGTCCAAATGCAGTGTTGCACGTTTTACTATGGGCGTAAAACGCGTTTATTGGGGTGTATTAACTTCCAAGTGCTTAACACCGCTAGGCTCTGTTGTATGTATTTATTCAGCTTTAGGAGTCGCCAGTTGCCGTATAGACAACGTCACTAGTATTCCAAGGTCAAGTTCAAAGTAATAAAGACGATACACCGATTAGTAAGGTCCAAACGATAATATTTATTATACAGTAATAATAAATATTCATGCACACACTAAGAGACTAAGCTATGACTAAACTAAAGTAATCAGAATACTTATCTAACAGGAACAGGCAAGGTCAGGGAGCGAGGCCTTCGTCCTGGTCTTGGGCTGCAACCTTCAGCAAGCGTTCTGGTCACTGGGGGTTCTAGCGGGCTTAGTTCGCGTAGCGAGCGTCGTACTGGCACTTACGGTTCAGCGGCTGGTGCTCAACGGCTGGAGTCAGAGTGGATCTTCAAAGTCGTGGTCAGAGCCGGAGCACGGAAAAACAGACCGGACAACACGAGGTCCCTATCTTTTATAGGGGTTCCATTGTCCTTCCCTCTTCTTGGGCGGGCTCTACCTATTGGATCAATTTCTTATCGATACTGGATTAATTCCCCAATGCGAGGGGGTCTCCGTGATGGAGGGGGCGTTTCTTATGCCCTTTTGTTTGGAGGTTTCTGGTGCCTCGATGTCTGGGCCTTGATTAGAATGTGTCCATTCAGAACCAAATGTATCTATTGTGTGGGTGTTCAAGTCTGATGGCCTCATTAGCATGCAAAGCATTTTGCCATTTGCACCTAGCTAAGGTCTTCTCACCTGAGCCCAAACTGGTTTCTGCTGCTGCAGAATGCAAAATGCTCTTTGCAGACTGCTGTTCTGGCTAAACTGTCTGTTTCCCAGCAGTCTTAGCGCTTGACCTATTTTTGTAGCTCAGCATCCATTTTAGGTGGCTACAGCAGCAAGACCTGGACACCATCCAGACTTGGGTTGACAAGTGGCAAGTTACATTCACGCGACACGGTATAACGTGTGGGCAGCAAGGTAGTACAGTGGTAGCACTGTTGCTTCACAGTTCTGGGGCGCCAGGTTCGATTCTTGGCTTGGGTCACTGTCTGTGCGGAGTCTGCACATTCTCCTTCTGTCTGCGTGGGTTTCCTCCAGGTGCTCCAGTTTCCTCCCGCAGTCCAAAGATGAGCAGGTTAGGTGGATTAGTCACGCTAAATTTCCCTTAGTATTCAAAAGGTAGGGTTAGGGTGGAGGCATGGGCTTAAGTAGGGTGTTCTTTCCAAGAGCTGGTGCAGACTCGATGGGCCAAATGGCCTTCTTCTGCACAGTAAATTCTATGATTCATACAAGTGCCCGGCAATGACCAACTCCTACAAGAGAGGATCTAACCATCGCCCCATTAAATCTCCCACAATCAACATCCTGGGGGTTTCCATTGATCAGAAACTGAACTGGACGAGCCATATTAATACTGTAGCTACCACCGCAGGTCAAAGGCTAGGAATCCTACAGCAAGTAACTCACCTCCTGACCCCTCCAAAGCCTGTCCACCATCTACAAGGAACAAGTCAGGAATGAAATGGAATACTCTCCACTTGCCTGGATGAGTGCAACTCAAACAACACTCAAGAAACACAATACCATTCAGCAAAGAGCAGCCCGCTTTATTGTTCCCCCTACCACAAACATTCAAACCTTCCACCACCAACGAACAGTGGCAGCCGTGTGTGGCATCTACAAGATGCACTGCAGTAATTCGCTAAGGTTCCTTAGACAACACTTTCCAAACCCACGACTTCTACCATCTAGAATGACAAGAGCAGCAGATACCCGGGAACACCATCGCTGCAGGTTCCCCTCCAAGTCACTCACCACCCTGACTTGGAAATATATCGCCATTCCTTCATCGTCGCTGGGGCCAAATCCTGGAAACTACCCCCTTACCTACACCTCAGGGACTGCAGCGGTTCAAGAAGGCAGCACACCACCACTTTCTGAAGGGCAACTAGGAATGGGGAATAAATGCTGACCTAACCAGCGACGCCCACATCCTGTAAATGAATTTTTAAGAAGTCAACAAATGTCATATGATGGAATACCTACAGCGCGTGTTGTTTATAATGGCGAGCCTACATTTGGTTTATGGTTTTACTTAGTTAAAGGTTTATTATCACACTGTTTGGCTTTTGTTCTAGTGGTTTGGGAGTGAGATGATTGTTCTTGGGATGGAGTGGGGAGGCAGGGATTTCTTGCGTTGACAAAGACCTTTTTGTATTTGGTCATTTTCATTATGTAATGGATACTCTTGGCTTTGCTTTACTGACACTTTTATAAAGTCTTCCTATCGTATGACTTGCTGAGGTGGTCAGGGTTGTATGGGGATCAGATCAACACCGATGTTGTATTATTTCAAGAAATGCATCTTTGTATTGGGGGTCACACTAGATTATTTAAAGCATGGGTTGGCCAGTTGTTTCACTCCAGCTTTAATGGCAGAGATAGGGGGACAGCAATTTTGATAACAGAAGAATTCAGTTCCCTCCCTATCCCTGCCCATCGCTAAAGTAAACATAACCGAATTGTGATCACTATCACCAAAGTGCTCACCTACATCTAAATCTAACACCTGGCCGGGTTCATTACCCAGTATCAAATCCAATGTGGCATCGCCCCTTGTTGGCCTGTCTACATACTGTGTCAGAAAACCCTCCTGCACACACTGCACAAAAACTGACCCATCTATAGTACTCGAACTATAGTATTTCCAGTCAATATTTGGAAAGTTAAAGTCCCCCATAACAACTACCCTGTTACTCTCGCTCCTGTCGAGAATCACCTTTGCTATCCTTTCCTCTACATCTCTGGAACTATTCGGAGGTCTATAGACAACTCCCAACAGGGTGACCTCTCCTCTCCTGTTCCTAACCTCGGCCCATACTACCTCAGTAGATGAGTCCTCAAACGTCCTTTCTACCGCCGTAATACTTTCCTTGATTAACAATGCCACACCCCCCCTCTTTTACTTTCTTCTCTGTTCTTACAGAAACATCTAAATCCTGGAACCTGCAACAACCATTCCTGTCCCTGCTCTACCCATGTCTCCGAAAGCGGCACAACATCGAGATCCCAGGTACCAACCCATGCTGCAAGCTCACCCACCTTATTCCGGATGCTCCTGGCGTTGAAGTAGACACACTTCAAACCAGCGTCTTGCTTGCCGGTGCACTCTTTCGAACTTTTAATCCTATCCCTGACCTCACTACTCTCAACATCCTGGGACTACAATTTAGGTTCCCTTTTGTACCAGTCTGCCATGAGGCACCTTGTCAAAGGCTTTACTGAAGTCCATGTAAACAACATCCACCATCCTCCCCATATCAATCATCTTTGTCACCTCCTAAAAAACTTGATCAAGTTAGTCACGGTATGACTTCTCCTTCACAAAACCATGCTGTCTATCGCTAACGAGTCCATTTGTTTCCAAATGGGTATAAATCCTGTCCCTGATAATTCTCTCCAATAATTTATCTACGTGAGGCTCACCAGCCTATAGTTTCCAGGATTATCCCTTCTACCTTTCTTAAACAGCGGTACCACATTAGATATTCTCGAGTCTTCTGGGATCTCACCTGCAGCCAATGAGGATACAAAGATGTCAGTCAAGGCCTCCCTTGCTTCCCTCAGTATTCTGGGGTAAATTCATCCGGCCCAGGAGACTTATCTACCTTAATACCTTTTAAAAGACTGAATACCTCCTCCTTTTCGATGTTAACATGACCCAGACTGTCCACACACCCTACCCAGGAATCATTGTCCACAAAGTCCTTTTCTTTGGTGAACACTGATGCAAAGTACTCATTTAGTACCTCGCCCATTTGGACTGTGGGAAGAAACCGGAGCATCTGTAAAACACCCAGGCAGACACAGGGAGAACATTCAAACACCAGACAGACAATCTCCCATGGTCAGAATCGAACCTGGGTCCCAGGTACTTTTGAGGCAGCAGTGCTAACCATTATGCCACCATTCTTTGTGGAGGAAGGGACTCAAATGTTTTTCTGACTGGTTTGTGGATGGAAACTTTGCCAACTTTAGTGAGTTTGCAGCCAAATTTAATTTACCGGAATCTAGGGTGCAAGTCTCCCAAAGGGAGACAAACAGCCGACGCTGAGTGAAACCCGGAGTGTTTCACTCCGGCGTCGGAGGCCGCTCCTCGCCCCCTATTCCTCCCCCACCCACAAGTCAGGGGGGGGGGGGGGGGGCTAGGAGCGGCGGCGCGTGAATTCCGCGCGCCGGGCCTTGACGCTTGCGTCAAAGCGGCGCGCCGGGAATTACGTGGCCGGCGGCGCAGAAGTGATGTCAGCCGCGCATGCGCCGGTTGGCCGGCACCAACCAGCGCATGCGCGGTTGCCGTCTTCCCCTCCACTGCCCCGCAAGACATGGCGGCTTGATCTTGCAAGGCGGCGGAGGGAAAAGAGTGCATCTTTTAGAGACGCCAGCCCGACGATCGGTGGGTACCGATCGGTGGGCACCGATCGGGGGCCAGACATCTGCTTAGCACGCCCGTGGTGCTCGATCCTCCCTCTGCCCCCCACAGGCCCCACACTAACCGGTCTCGCGCTGTTCACACCAGCAGCGACCAGTGTGGTTGGCACCGGCGTGAACCGATCGGGATCGGCAGGCGGCTCGGCCCATCCGGGCCGGAGAATCGCTGGTCGCCGTGAGAAACAGCGAGCGGCGATTCTCCGAGCGGCCTGTCACAAAATGCGACACGCCACTTTGGGGGAGGGGGGGGGGGGCGGAGAATCGCGACCCCTGTCTTTACCACTATTTTCAAGTTCATGATTTTGTTAGCTCGCACAGTCCTCAACTACCTCCAAGTACATCATTGGAAAAGATTTTGTCATTGTCTCAAACCACAGTTGTATTTCAAGATTGTATAATCTCATGATATCCTCTGGACCCTCTCTTCTCCATAAGGTAAGAACTGATTGGGAAGCAGAGTTTGGGCTCGACCTTATGGACAACTGGTCCACAACCCACCTTTTCTCAAACCCCTCTGCGGAGCCCCTTAAATCATACTTTATCTTCTCTGACTGCAGGAAGTCGTACAGGTTGTCATGATATGCAAACATGCAGCTAATGAACACATAGAATAGGACACAACCAATGAGCAGTCAGGACACTCGGGTTGTATCTCACTATAAAAGGGATGAGGCACTCACACCCCGCCTCTTTCCACAGACCAACATCTACAGAGTGAGACAGGGTGTATCCTCAGCATCACACCCCAGCACAGTGGCTGGCTCAGTTAGACTGAGTTACTACATTTAGATTAGCAGAGAGTCGAACTCATTGAGAACTGTGCTAATAGTTCAATAAAACACATTGAACTCACTTCAAAGTCTGGAGCATCTTTTACTCAAAACTGCATCAGGTGGCAGCTTGTGTTATTCCAAATTACATAACACAACATGATGCCAGGAGTCTGTTTAATCTAGTTAGATCAACTCAGCAAGATTCGTGATGACCAGCGAATGTATACCAGCACAATGGAAAAGATTCAGGCTCCTCACCAGCTCAGGACCTCTGGCAATCTCAGTGCCAATTGCCGGACATTCAAGCAGAAATTTCAGCTTTAGAAGCATCAGACCTCAATGGTGCGTCTAATGCACGGAAGATAGCTCTTTTCCTCACCACAGCGATTGCAAGGTAAAGAAAAATCCTTGGGTTAGCATCAATGCTTCACAGCTCCAGGGTCCCAGGTTTGATTCCCGGCTGGGTCACTGTCTGTGTGGAGTCTGCACGTCCTCCCCGTGTGTGCGTGGGTTTTCTCCGGGTGCTCCGGTTTCCTCCCACAGTCCAAAGATGTGCGGGTTAGGTGGATTGGCCATGCTAAATTGCCCGTAGTGTAAGGTTAATGGGGGGATTGTTGGGTTGCGGGTTACGTGGGTTTAAGTGGGGTGATCATGGCTCGGCACAACATTGAGGGCCGAAGGGCCTGTTCTGTGCTGTACTGTTCTATGTTCTATGTTCTATGTTCACCTCATATTTAACTAACCGTAGACTGCTAGCGCAGTCTTGCAACTTCGGTGATATCACTGACTCCATGATCAGAGACCAAATCATTTTTGGAGTTCACTCTGATCGTCTGAGAGAGCAGCTACTGAAGATCAAGCGTATGACCCTGCCAGTCACGATCGAAACAAGCATGAGCACGCTAAAAATCGCTATTCCCAGTACAAAACAGCAGAAAATGATATGCAAATATGCAGCTAATGAACACTCTCCACGAGGCGGAGAGTGTGCAGGCCATTTCCCGGATGCAGCGCTTTAACATTGACAAAAGCGGCCATTTCGCGCTCTCTTCCCGGGACCCGATGCATGCGCGATGCGAATGGGATAACGAAGCAGCCGAAACCCGCACTGTGCAGGTGCAGACGTCTGAGAACCACACTGCGCATGTGCAATGACGCACGGAGCATCAGGACGCTGACGTCATGACGTGTTCGAACTGTGGCACCACCCATTTAAAGAAACACTGCCCTGCAAGAGGCAGAAGCTGTTTAAACTGCGGGAAGCCAGGCCACTATGCAGCGTTGTGCAGATCTGCACCACCAGTCAGGAGCCAGCGCTCCCAATTCCGACGATGGCGCATCCGGAGTGTGCAACAACGCCTACAGGATTCTGATCCCAGCAGTGCAACGGATCCAGATGATGAATGCCTGGACACGCCTACGGTGTGGGCATTATTACAAAGTGTGAATATGCCACACCAGACACATCGCAAATCCAGTCAATCCTAGCTGTGGATTCCAAGGACGAATGGCGAGCAGTGATGAAGGTCAACCACTGCCCCATCCAGTTCAAGCTGGACACACGTGCCTCTGCCAACCTCCTCTCACAGGCAGACTTCAGATGCATTAAGATGCCCCCCATGGTCCTTCCAGCTGCCTGCAAGCTCCTGGATTACAACGGGATTGCCATCATGGCACTGGGATCCTGCCATCTGCATGTATCCAACCGAAACACACAAGCACGGTTACGCTTGGAAATTGTTACGCCGGACAGGGCATCCCTACTAGGTGCGCACGCCTGCAAGCAGCTGAATCTCATTCAAAGTGTATAGACCACGCACCCTACCATGTGGATCTTCAGGCCGGCATCGACCACATCCTCGCCCAGTATACAGATGTGTTCAACGGGATGGGCACGCTGCCGTATCGATACAAAATTCTGGTATGACCTGATGCCAAGCCAGTGGTCCACGCACCACAACAAGTCCCTGCTCCACCGAGAGAGCGCCTGAAGGCACAGCTCAAGGATCTCCAAGGTCACCGAACTGACTGACTGGTTCCGCTCGATGGTGTGCGTAAAGAAGCCGTCAGGGGACCTACGCATCTGCACTGATCCCAAGGATCTCAACACGAATATCGTGCGGGAACACTGCCCCATCCCGAAGCGGGAGGAACTCACAAGTGAAATGGCACATGCGTGCTTCTTCACCAAATTGGATGCATCACAGGGATTTTGGCAAATCCAGCTGGAAGAGTCCAGCAGAAGGCTCTGCACCTTCAACACACCTTTTGGCAGATACTGCTATAATCGCATGCCATTTGGCATCATTTCAGAATCGGAGATATTCCAACGCATCATGGAGCAGATGATGGAGGGCATTGAAAGGGTTAGTGTGTACGTGGACGACATCATCATATGGTCCACGACCCCTGAACATGTGTCCCGTCTCCAGAAGGTATCCGCCGTGTACATGCGAACGGCCTAAAGTTAAACAGGTCCAAATGTTGTTTTGGCACATCGACGCTCAAGTTCCTAGGCGACCAGTTCTCACAGCATGGTGTGCGCCCGGACACAGGCAAAATCAAGGCCATCGAGGCGATAAAGGTCCCTGAGGACAAAAAGGCGGTGCTGCGCATCTTGGGTATGGTCAATTTTCTGGGCAAGTTCATTCCAAACATGGCCACACACACCACGGCCCTACGCAACCTGGTGAAAAAATCAACTTCCTTTGAGTGAAAGGTGGCACACCAGACAGAGTGGCTGGAGCTGAAAGCCAAGCTCACCACTGCATCACACCTGGCATTCTCCAACCCGGACCGGGAGACAAAGATATCCACAGATGTGAGTCAGGATGGCATCGGCGCGGTGTTGCTTCAACGAGATGACACATCATCCTGGGCACCAGTAGCCTACGCATCAAGGGCGATGGCGCCCACTGAAAGCAGACATGCTCAGATTGAGAAGGAGCACTTGGGTCTTCTCACCAGTGTCCTCAAATTTCATGATTATGTCTACGGCCTGCCGACATTCACTGTCGAGACGGATCACATCATCCTCTGGTGCAAATCATCCACAAGGACCTGAACGATATGACGCCTCAGTTGCAGAGAATCCTGCTTAAACTTAGGAGGTATAACTTCATCTTGGTGTACACACCTGGCAAGGAGCTCATCATCGCTGATACATTGCCCGCTCCGTCAGCTCGCTCAGTGAGCAGCTGGAGATCATCCAACACATCGAATCACAGGTTGAGCTGTGTGCTAGCACTCTCCTGGCGACAGATGAGCAGGTAGTTCTCATCCGTGATGAGACAGCCAAAGACCCCCTCTTGCAGCGCGTCATCCACAACCTCACCAATGGCTGGCAGAAAGCGCAGTGCCCACAATTTTACAATGAGAAGGATGACCTGACGGTGATTGATGGTATCCTCCTCAAGCTGGACAGGATTATTATTCCGCTCAGTTTCCAGAGCTTGGTGCTGCGCCAAATTCATGATGGACACCTGGGCGTCAAGAAGTGCAGAAGCAGAGCCAGGCAGGCTGTCTACTGGCCCGGCATCAGCCAGGACATCTCGAACATGGTCCTGAACCGTGCTACCTGTCAGCGGCTCCAGCCAGCGCAAAGCAAGGAGACGCTCCAGCAACATGACATAGTGACCTCTCCGTGGTCCAATGTTGGCATCGACCTCTTTCATGCAAATGGTCGCGACTATGTATTGATCATCGACTATTTCTCGAATTACCCCGAGGTGCTGAAGCTCCCGGACCTGACCTCTCGGACCGTCATCAAAGCCTGTAAGGAGGCGTTCTCAAGGCATGGCATCCCAATCACCGTCATGAGTGACAATGGCCCGTGCTTTCAAAGTCGAGAATGGTCCACGTTTGCCAGGTCATACAATTTCCAGCATGTCACCTCCAGTCTGCACTATCCGCAGTCCAATGGAAAAGTCGAGAAAGGGGTGCGCATTGTGAAACAGCTCATCTGCAGGGCCGCGGATTCTGCTTCCAACATATACCTTGCACTGCTCGTGTACAGGGCGACTGCATTGTCCACTGGCATGTCGCCGGTTCAACTCCTGATGAACAGGGACCTGCGGACAACGCTTCCAGCCATACAACCGCCCAACCTGGATCACCTCCCGGTGCTGCAGAATATGCAGCAGCTCAGAGACCGTCAAAAGCAGGGCTATGATGCCAATTCCACCGATCGGGCCGTGCTATCCCCGGCAGACACTTTCAGGATCAACATACCGGATGGTGGGTGGTCTGCCCCCGCTGCTATTGTTCGACAGGCCACGCCCCGCTCTTATGCTGTACGTATTAAATTTAAAGGAATAATTCATAACAGGACAGCTCCAAGGCGTGGTCTGCTGCTCTTGCTCCATGTGACAGGCTGGGGACAATTCTTGTCCCTTGGATCGGCATGTGTGCATGAAATGTCTCTAGTTGCAGCTCCTGGAAACTCGAGTTTCAGAGCTGCAGCGGCAGCTGGAGACACTGTGGAGCATCCGCGAGTCGGAGAGTATCGTGGATAGCACGTATAGAGAGGTGGTCACACTGTAGGCTCAGACTCCGCAGGCAGGAAGGGAATGGGTGACCACCAGACAGCGCAAGAGAGCGAGGTAGGTAGTGCAGGAATCCCTGTGGCCATTCTCCTGCAGAACAAATATACCGCTTTGGATTCTGTGGAAGGGAATGGCCTCTCAGGGGAAAACAGCAACAGCCAAACTCGTGGCACCACGGTTGGTTCTGCTGCAGAGGGGAGGGGTGATAAGTGTAACAGTGCAATAATTATAGGGGATTCAATTGTAAGGGGAATAGACAGGCGTTTCTGTGGCGGCAAAGACGACTCCAGGATGGTATGTTGCCTCCCTGGTGCTAGGTTCAAGGATGTCTCGGAGCGGGTACAGGACATTCTGGAGGGGGAGGGTGAACAGCCAGTGGTCGTCGTACATATCGGTACAAACAACGTGTAAAAAAAGGGATGGGGTCCTAAAAGCAGAATACGGGGAGCTGGGAATGAAGTTAAGAAATCGGACCTCGAAGGTAGTGATCTCAGGATTACTACCGGTGCCACGTGCTAGTCAGAGTAGAAATGACAGGATATACAGGATGAATACGTGGCTAAAGGGATGGTGTCAGGGGGAGGGTTTCAGATTCCTGGGGCATTGGGACCGATTCTGGGGAAGGTGGGACCTGTACAAATTGGACAGGTTACACCAGGGCAGGACTGGAACTAATGTCCTTCAGGGGCTATTTGCTAGAGCAGTTGGGGAGTGTTTAAACTAATGGGGAAGGGAACCGATGCAGGAAGTCGGAAGGTAGTAAAACAGGGACAGAAACAAAAGGCAGCAAGGGGGAAAGTGTAAGGCAGAGAAGCCATAGTCAAAAATCAAAAAGGGCGACAGTACAAGGTACAGTGCCTGAGGGAAGCTCAGTGAATAGGCCCAGTAATGCTAAAAGGAATAAAACGGGAAGTAAAAACATAAATGGAAAGCGACGCGGCAGGTTGTTACATGAAGATATGGGTTCAAAATTAGGAGAAAAGTTAAGAGGAAAAATAACTTACGAGAAGTTACTGATCAAGGAGTTAAGATTCAAAACAGAGGTATAAAAGCCAACATAAATGTACTTTACCTGAATGCTCGTAGTATTCGGAATAAGGTAAATGAGTTGATGGCGCAAATCATCGTCAATGACTGTGATTTAGTGGCCATTACTGAAACATGGTTAAAGGATGGTCACGACTGGGAGTTAAATATCCGAGGGTATCAGACTATTCGGAAGGACAGAGTGGATGGTAAGGGAGGTTGTGCAGCTCTGTTATTTAAGGATGACATCCAGGCAATAGTAAGGGATGACATTGGTGCTATGGAGGATAAGGTTGAATCCATTTGGGTGGAAATCAGGAATAGTAAGGCGAATAAGTCACTGATAGGAGTAGTCTACAGGCCACCAAATAGTAACATTATGGTGGGGCAGGCAATAAACAGAGAAATAACGGATGCATGTAGAAATGGTACAGCAGTTATCATGGGGGATTTTAATCTACATGTCGATTGGTTTAACCAGGTCGGTCAAGGTAACTTTGAGGAGGAGTTTATAGAATGTATCCGCGATATTTTCCTAGAACAGTATGTAATGGAACCTACGAGGGAACAAGCGGTCCTAGATCTGGTCCTGTGTAATGAGACAGGATTGATTAATAATCTCATAGTTAGGGATCCTCTCAGAAGGGATCCTGGTGGAATTTAAAATACAGATGGAGGGTGAGAAGGTACAATTAAACACTGGTCTTTTGTGCTTAAACAAAGGCGATTACAATGGGATGAGAGAAGAGCTAGCTAAGGTAGACTGGGAGCAAAGACTTTATGGTGAAACAGTTGAGGAACAGTGGAGAACCTTCCAAGCGATTTTTCACAGTGCTCAGCAAAGATTTATACCAACAAAAAGGAAGGACGGTAGAAAGAGGGTATATCGACCATGGATAGCAAAGGAAATAAGGGAGAGTATCAAATTGAAGGACAATGCATACAAAGTGGCAAAGATTAGTGGGAGACGAGAGGACTGGGAAATCTTTAGGGGGCAACAGAAAGCTACTAAAAAAGCTATAAAGAAGAGTAAGATAGATTATGAGAGTAAACTTGCTCAGAATATAAAAACAGACAGTAAATGTTTATACAAATATATGAAACAAAAAAGAGTGGCTAAGGTAAATATTGGACCAACTGAACAATTTTTTGGGTCAGTCTTCACAGTGGAAGACACAAATAATATGCCAATGACTCATAGAAATGAGGCTATGACAGGTGGGGACCTTGAGATGATTGTTATCACTAAGGAGGTAGTGATGGGCAAGCTAATGGGGCTAAAGGTAGACAAGTCTCCTGGCCCTGATGGAATGCATCCCAGAGTGCTAAAAGAGATGGCCAGGGAAATTGCAGATGCACTGGTGATAATTTACCAAAATTCACTGGACTCTGGGGAGGTCCCGGCGGATTGGAAATTAGCAAACGTGACACCACTGTTTAAAAAAGGAGGTAGGCAGAAAGCGGGTAATTATAGGCCAGTTAGCTTAACTTCGGTAGTAGGGAAGATGTTGGAATCTATCATCAAGGAAGAAATAGCGAGGCATCTGGATGGAAATTGTCCCATTGGGCAGACGCAGCATGGGTTCATAAAGGGCAGGTCGTGCCTAACTAATTTAGTGGAATTTTTTGAGGACATTACTGGTGCGGTAGATAATGGGGAGCCAATGGATGTGGTATATCTGGATTTCCAGAAAGCTTTTGACAAGGTGCCACACAAAAGGTTGCTGCATAAGATAAAGATGCATGGTATTAAGGGTAAAGTAGTAGCATGGATAGAGGATTGGTTAATTAATAGAAAGCAAAGAGTGGGGATTAATGGGTGTTTCTCTGGTTATCAATCAATCCCTCAGGGATCAGTGTTGGGCCCACAATTTACATAGATGAATTGGAGTTGGGGACCAAGTGCAATGTGTCCAAGTTTGCAGACGACACTAAGCTGAGTGGTAAAGCAAAACGTGCAGAGGATACCAGAAGTCTGCAGAGGGATTTGGATAGGTTAAGTGAATGGACTAGGGTCTGGCAGATGGAATACAATGTTACAAATGTGAGGTTATCCATTTTATAGAACATAGAACATTACAGCGCAGTACAGGCTCTTCAGCTCTCGACGCTTCGCCGACCTGTGAAACCCCTCTAAAGCCCTTCTACACTATTCCCTTATCGTCCATATGCCTATCCAATGACCATTTGAATGCGTTTAGTGTTGGCGAGTCCACTACTGTTGCAGGCAGGGCATTCCATGCCCTTACTACTCTCTGAGTAAAGAAACTACCTCTGACATCTGTCCTATATCTATCTCCCCTCAATTTAAAGCTATGTCCCCTCGTGCTAGACATCACCATCCGAGGAAAAAGGCTCTCGATGTCCACCCTATCTAATCCTCTGATCATCTTGTATACCTCAATTAAGTCACCTCTGAACCTTCTTCTTTCTAACGTTAGTAGGAATAACAGCAAAAGGGATTATTATTTAAATGATAAAATATTAAAACATGCTGCTGTGCAGAGACCTGGGTGTGCTAGTGCATGAGTTGCAAAAAGTTGATTTGCAGGTGCAACAGGTGATTAAGGCGGCAAATGGAGTTTTGTCCTTCATTGCTAGAGGGATGGAGTTTTTGACTAGGGAGGTTATGTTGCAATCGTATAAGGTGTTAGTGAGGCCACACCTGGAGTATTGTGTTCAGTTTTGGTCTCCTTACCTGAGAAAGGACGTACTGGCACTGGAGAGGGTGCAGAGGAGATTCACGAGGTTAATCCCAAAGCTGAAGGGGTTGAATTACGAGGAGAGGTTGAGTAGACTGGGACTGTACATGTTGGAATTTATAAGGATGCGGGGGGATCTTATAGAAACATAAATTATGAAGGGAATAGATAGATAGGATAGATGCGGGCAGGTTGTTTCCACTGGCGGGTGAAAGCAGAACTAGGGGGCATAGCCTCAAAATAAGAGGAAGTAGATTTAGAACTGAGTTTGGGAGGATCTTCTTCACCCAAAGGGTTGTGAATCTATGGAATTCCCAGTGAAGCAGTTGAGGCTTCTTCATTAAATGTTTTTAAGATAAAGATAGATCGTTTTTTGAAGAATAAAGGGATTACGGGTTATGGTGTTCGGGCCGGAAAGTGGAGCTGAGTCCACAAAAGATCAGCCATAATCTCATTGAATACCGGAGCAGGCTCAAGGGGTCAGATGGCCTACTCCTGCTCCTAGTTTTTATGTTGTATGTATGGCTGATGGCTCCATCGTGCAAAGGAATCGACAGGCACTGCGCAAAGTTGCCTGCCTACAACCACTTTCTCTTCCATTTCCATATGTTGAATTGCCACTTTCTGATACCTCGCACCACAAAGCCACCAGTCAGGCTTCCATCCCGCCTGTCAAAGCGCCGTCGTCCCCTCCACCACCTTTCCGGCGGTCAACCAGGGTCAGACGCAAGCCTCAGAGACTGGACTTGTGAACGTTTGTTTTGTTTACTCTGTTCTGTTGTCCTCCATCAGTCACATTAGACAGACTCATTCACATGTAAATACATTCACATACACCAACAAAACATAAAAAAAGGGGAGATTGTATGCAAACATGCAGTTCATGAACACATAGAATAGGACACGACCAATGAGCAGTCAGGACACTCAGGGGTGGTATCTCACTATAAAAGGGATGAGGTACTCACACCCCACCTCTTTCCACAGACCAACATCTACAGAGTGAGACAGGATGTATCCTCAGCATCACACCCCAGCATGTGGCTTAGAGCAAGGCTGGTTCAGTTAGACTGATTACTACATTTAGATTAGCAGAGAGTCGAACTCATTGAGAACTGTGGTAATAGTTCAATAAAACACATTGAACTCACTTCAAAATCTGGAGCATCTTTTACTCAAAACTGCATCAAGTGGCAGCTTGTGTTATTCCAAATTACATAACAGCACAGGTCACCCAACCAAGCCACTACCCCCGGTGGTGATGCACTCTTGTAGAATTTGCAATCAGAGAGGCGAAGGCCAAGACATCGGCCTTCCTCCTCTCCATGAGCTCCGGCTTCTCTTAAACCCCAAATATCGCCATCAAAGGGTCTGGGTCCATCCCCTCCTCCACTATCCTGGCTAAGACCGCGAACACTCCCGCCCAGAATCTTCCCAATTTTTCGCAACCCCAAAACATGTGCGTGTGATTCGCTGGCCCCCGTCCACACCTTTCACACTCATTTGCTACCCCCTGAAATAATCCACTCATTCTCACCCGAGTCATATGCACCCTGTGCACCACCTTAAACTGTATCAGGCTCATCCTTGCCCAGGAGGAGATCATCATTGCACAAGAAGGGCTCATCCTCGCAAAGGATGTTAAACCCTAACTCTTAGCAACACAGAGCTACCAAACAGCTCCCGGGTTTCCGTAAGCCCCAGCCCGCCAAGCAACATAGAGCAAATGGCAGCACTTTATCTGCATGGAGCCTACCTTCTTTAACATCTTCGCCCAACTGTAACTATTGTTCACTGACCCTTGACTGTCCTGTGCCTTGTGATATCCACCGAGAGAGATCAGCCCCTGCCCTGAGGCAGTGATATGCATCAACCCGTGGTACATTACTTACCCTAAATGCAATAATCTCCAGTCAACAAAGGGTCACTCCCCACAGATGAAAAATTGCAAACATATGGACAAGAAATATCGCTAATCATACTAACCTATTTCTTCAGGGGGAGAAGTTCATAACTATGGCGGAGAACCTTAAAACTAGAGATACACTGTTCAGAAATTATGTCTCTGTTTCAGTATTGTGAAAAATTCTTTAAAACTCTGTCTTCCTCCTGAGGGCTTTCAGCACGTCTCTTTCAAGAGCTAGTTTGATCCCCATGATCCCCATCCAAAAGCAGTTCTACTCTATCTGAATTCCACAGGTACCATCTTACCTGGAAAAGCAGATTATTCCAGACTTCGGTCATATATTCCCTCAGGTCCAGCTGTTTTCCAGCTGACCACCTACTGAGAATGGCAGACTTCACCCTGTGCCTAGATCCAACTCCAGGCCACAAAGTCTCATTGCATCAGGTTACACTCGGGCAGGGAAATCTTCTGCTAATTACCACAACCCCCCCCCCCCCCCAACAGCTGATGAATGAGTACGTCTCCATGTTGACCTCCACTTGCAGGAAACGCTAAGACAGAACATACTCTGGCTGGGGGACTTTGATGGACATAAATAAAGAGTGGTTCGGCAACACCAGTACAGATCGAGCTGGCTGAGAAGACAATAGACTGGGCCGGTGGCGGGGTTAAGGGAACCAACAGGAGGAAAAAAAACATACTTGACCTCATCCTCACCAACCTGATACATCTGTCGACGACAGTATTGGGAGGAGTGACAACCGCACAGTCCATCTGGAGACTAAGTCCTGTCTTTACACTGGAGATATTCGCTATTATGTTATGTGGCACTATCACCATCCAAAATAGGTTCGATTTTGAACAGAAGCAGCAGCTCAAGACTGGGCAATAAGGAGGTGCCATCAGCAACAGGAGAACTGTATTCAACCACAATCTCTACCTCATGGCTTGGCATATCCCTACTCTACTACTGCCACCAAGCCAGGTTCAATGAAGAGTGCAGGATAGCGTGCAGGAGAGCATGCCAGGAGCACCACCAGCCATAGAAATGAGCCATTAACCTGATGAAGCTACACACAGGACTAATTGCATGCCAATAGCAGTCATAGCAAGTAATAGCCAGGACTAAGCAATTCCACAACCAAAGGATCAGATCTAAGCTCTGCAGTCCTGTCACATCCAGTCATGAATGGTGGTGGACAATTAAACAACTCACTGGAGGAGGAGGCTCCACAAATATCCCCATTCTTGACGATGGAGAAGCCCAGCACATCTGTGCAAAAGATAAGGCTGAAGCAGTTGCAACAATCTTCAGCCAGAAGTGCTGAGTGGTTAGTGAGTATCCAGTAATGGGTAAGGTTTATTCTATTGTCAAGGTTCAAAACAGTCTAGCAACTGATAATAAGGTTAACAAAATAAATAAAAGCAAAAGTAAAATATATAATTGAATGCATTGTGGATAGCACAATGGCTTCACAGCTCCAGGGTCCCAGGTTCGATTCTGGCTTGGGTCACTGTCTGTGCGGAGTCTGCACATCCTCCCCATGTGTGCGTGGGTTTCCTCCGGGTGCTCCGGTTTCCTCCCACAGTCCAAAGATGTGCAGATTAGGTGGATTGGCCATGATAAATTGCCTTTAGTGTCCAAAATTGTCCTTAGTGTTGGGGTTATGGGGATAGGGTGCAGGTGTTGACCTTGGGTAGGGTGCTCTTTCCAAGAGCCGGTGCAGACTCGATGGGCCGAATGGCCTCCTTCTGCACTGTAAATTCTATCTATGATATTTAATTAGGACACATTAATGACGGCACGAAAGATGAGGTGTCACAGCTGTAGCATGTTGGTTCTCCTGGATGCTAGTATAATTCAGGACAACACGTCTGCAGTAATTATTCGAGCAGCTTCAGCTCAAGAGTTTAAAAGCTGGAGGCTGAACTACAGACAGTACAACGCATCAGGGGCATAGTTCCTTTGATTCTTTGTACTAGGAGGCAGTTATTAGAATAGAGTCTTCTGATTTGGTCAGGGACAGGAGAATGTGACTGCGAGTGAGGCATGCAAGGAGATTCCGAGGTAAGAGTACAGGAGCCTCAACCTTTACAATTGTCCCAACAGGTCTGAGTGTTTTTCAGCTTTTTTGGATGAGAGTGGGTGCTGCAGGGTGGATGAGCTAACCGGCTATGACAGCAAGGCACAGGAGGCCATTCAAGTGGGATTGACATTGTTCTCTGCAGCTAAGAGAACAAGCCTAGATAGTTCTGTTGCCTGCCACCACGGTGTTGGGGTTTGGGACATCTGCTCAGACTGTAGAGTAACATGCAGTGGGAGGGGGATAGATCCAGTCGCCCTGCACATAGAATCACAGAATCCCTAGAGTGCAGAAGGAGGCCATACAGCCCATCAAGTCTGCACCAAGCCTTCTAAAGAGCACTCTACCCATGGCCATTAAGCCCACCCCCCACCCTGCCCTGTTCCTGTAACCCCATCACAACCTAACCTGCACATCCCTGGATACTAAGGGACAATGTAGCATGGCCAATCCACCTACCCTGCCCATCTCTGGACTGTGGGAGGAAACCAGAGCGCTCGGAGGAAACCCACGTAGACACACCAAACTCCACAAAGAGTTATCCAGTGCCGGAATTGAACTAGAGTCCCTGGTGCTGAGAGGCATCATGTTAACCACTGTGCCATCGTGTAGCCACCAACGACATTTACGGCACAAAGGAGGTGGTTCTGCACATTTAATATGAGGACCTAAGCATCAAATTAAGAAGCAGAATCTCTGAATTATTACTTGAGCCTGTTGCAAATTGGTATAGGACAAATCAGATCAGAGAGATGAATGAATGGCTGAAAGACTGGTGTGGGAAAGTGGCTTCCAGTTTGTGAGGCACTAGCTCCAATACTGAGGAAATGGTATCTGTATCTTCGGGATGGTCTACCCCAACTGTGAGAGCTGCATAACTAGGGAAGTAAAGAGGGTGTTAAGTTAAATTAAATAGTGAGGGTACGGCATAAAATTCGAGAAGATGTGGTGAATCAAAGAGCAGAAACGAGGCAAGAGGATAATATTATAACGGGAAATGACCGTGACAGGGCAGGAGAGAGTACAAATCTAACAGTAAATCAACAGATGAAACTCAAGGTTATAAAAAGAATTAAAGAATAAAACTAAAAGCTCTGAATCTGGATGTACATGACATTCAAACAGAACAGATGGACTGAGAGTGCACATAGGAATAAATAAGTATGATTTGACTGGCATGAAGGGGACATGGTCACAAGAGGAGATGACTGAAAATTTAGAAAGACAAAGCTCAATCCACCATTGTCAGCATGGTTTTATGAAGGGCAAGTCATGCTTGACAAACTTGTTTGAGTTCTTCGATAATGGAACCAGCAAGGTAGATAATGGGGAACCTGTGGATATATCTAGACTTCCAGAAGGTGTCTGGCAAGGTGCCGTGTAAAAGACTGATCCAGAAGGTGAGAGCACAGGGTATTGGTGATAGATTACTAGACTGGATTGAGGATTGGCTGACTAACAGAAAGCAGAGGGTCAGGATGAATAGGTCCTTCTCTGGCTGGCGAACTGTAACTAGCGGGGTGCCAAAGGGGACAGTCCTCGGACCTCAACTGTTTACAACCTATGTAAATGATCTGCAAGCAGGGACAGAGTGTAAGATAGCTAAATTTGTGGATGATACTAAAATAGATGGGAGAGCTACACTGAGGAGTAGATAAAGAACTTACAGACAGTTAGATAGGCTAGGAAAATGGGCCAAAATTTGACAGATGTGGGTAAGTGAGAGGTTATCCATTTTGGACAAAAAAATAGAAAGGCAAGTTATTATCTAAATGGAAAGCAGATTCAAAATACATCTCGGCAGAGAGATCTGGGTGTCTTTGTTCATGAATCGTAGAAAGTCAGTATGCAGGTACAGCATGTAATAAAAAAGTCAAATGGGTTGTTAGCGTTTATTGCAAAAAGACTGTCGTATTGAAGTAGAGAAGTGTTGTTGCAATTGTATAGTGTGTTCGTGAGACCACATCTGGAGTATTGTGTGCAGTTTTGGTCTCCTTATTTGAGGAAGGATGTGGTAGCATTGGAGGCAGTTCAGAGGATGTTGGCCAGATTGATTCTGGGGATGAAAGGGGTGATGTATGAGGAGAGATTAAACAGTTTGGGGGATTATACTTGCTGGAGTTTAGAAGAATTAGAAAGGCTCTGATGAGGTATATAAAATACTAAGAGAGATTAATAAAGTAAACATAGCCCAAATGTTACATCTTGTGGGGCAAACTAGAATGAGAGGTCACAGATATAGTTGAGAGGTGGTAGATTTAAAACAGATGAGGAGGAACTACTTCTTGCAGAGGGTGGTGAATTTGTGAAACTTGGTGCCCCATAGTGCGGTGGAGCCTGCACCATAAAATAGTTTAAAGGAGATATTTCTGATCATAAACGTGGCTTTAAGGGGTATGGGGAAGTTGGGAGGGAGTTGGATTTGAGACCAGGAAGAGATCAGCCCTGATCTGAATGAAAGGTGGAGCAGGCCCGAAGGGCTGAATTGCCTACTTCTGCTCCTAATTCCTATGTTCCTATGTAAGAGGGAATGGAGTGGTATCTGAATATTGAAGAGGACAAGATATTTGGGAAGGACACGAAGCAACAAAAAGTTGGAGGGGTGGCTCTGTTAGCCGATGTTGATATGAACAAAATAGACAGGGATGAATCAAGTTCAGGAAACCAGGATGTAGAAACAGTTTTAAGTACAAATAGTTTTAAGAGAAATGGTAAAGGCAAAACGTCACTTGTGGGAGTCATGTACAATGCCCCTAACAGTAACCACATGGTAGGGTGGAGTACAAAGGAAATAATAATTGGAGGTTCATAATCATAAAGGCACAGCAATAACCATGGGAGATATTAATCTACACATAGACTGGAAAAGTCAGATGGGCAATGGTAGCCTTGATGAGGAATACACAGATAGTTTGGGGATAGTTTCTTTGAACAGCACGTTTCAAAGCCACCAGAGAGCAGGCTATACTAGACCTGATATTGTGCAATGAGATGGGAGTAATTAATGATCGCACAATAAAGGCACCACTCGTTGCAGTGACTATAATATGATTGAATTTTACAATCAGCTTGAAGGAGAGTGGAGTGGGTCTGAGACTATGTTTTTAAACTTAATAAGGGCAATTGTGAGGGCGTAAAATCAGAGCTGGTTTAAGTGAATTAGCAAACTAAGTAATAGAACATAGAACAGTACAGCACAGAACAGGCCCTTCGGCCCTCGATGTTGTGCCAAGCAACGATCACCCTACTCAAACCCACGTATCCACCCTATACCCGTAACCCAACAACCCCCCCCCCCCCAACCCTACTTTTTAGGACACTACAGGCAATTTAGCATGGCCAATCCACCTAACCCGCACATCTTTGGACTGTGGGAGGAAACCGGAGCACCCGGAGGAAACCCACGCACACACAGGGAGGACGTGCAGACTCCGCACAGTAGTAATAGGTCAATGGACTGCGGGGGACGTGGTATTATCACTGAACTAGTAATCTAGAGACCCAGAGTAATGCTCTGGGGATCCAGGAACGAATCCTGCCTCTGCAGATGGTGAAATGTGAATTCAATGAAAATCTGGAATTAAAAGTCTAATAATTACAGGGACAGCACGGTAGCACACTGGCTAGCACAGTTGCTTCACAGCTCCAGGGTCCCAGGTTCGATTCCCGGCTTGCGTCACTGACTGTGCGGAGTCTGCATTTTCTCCCTGTGTCTGTGTGGGTTTCCTCTGGGTGCTCCGGTTTCCTCCCACAGTCCAAAGATGTGCAGGTTGGGTGGATTGCCCATGCCAAATTGCCCTTAGTGTCCAAAAAAGGTTGGGTTGGATGGGGTTACTGGGTTAAGGGGATAGGGTGGAGCTGTGGGCTTGGGTAGGGTGCTCGTTACAAGGGCTGGTGCAGATTCAATGGGCTGAATGGCCTCCTTCTGCACTGTACATTCTATCATCCTATGATCTAAATTCACCGCAACGTAATGATACGGGACCCAGCATAAGAACATAAGAACTAGACACAGGACATAGAACATAGAACAGTACAGCACAGAACAGGCCCTTCGGCCCTCAATGTTGTGCCGAGCCATGATCACCCTACTCAAACCCACGTATCCACCCTATACCCATAACCCAACAACCCCCTCTTAACCTTACTTTAATTAGGACACTACGGGCAATTTAGCATGGCCAATCCACCTAAACCGCACATCTTTGGACTGTGGGAGGAAACCGGAGCACCCGGAGGAAACCCACGCACACAGGGGGAGGACGTGCAGACTCCACACAGACAGTGACCCAGCCGGGAATCGAACCTGGGACCCTGGAGCTGTGAAGCACTTATGCTAACCACCATGCTACCCTGCTGCCCAAGAAAATTGTTTCATGGTCATCATTAGACTTTTAATTCCAGATTTTTATTGAATTCAAATTCACCATCTGCGGTGGTGGGATTTGAACCTGGTTTCCCTATGCTGATTGTCTGGTTTACTAGTCCCGTGATAATACAATACCACTACACCACCACCACCTGGAGTAGGCTATCTGGCCCCTCGAGCCTGCTCCGCCATTCAATGAGATCATGGCTGATCTTTTTTGGACTCGGCTCCACTTTCCGGCTCGAATACCATAGCCCTTAATCCCTTTATTCTACAAAAAACTATCTATCTTTATCTTTAAAGCATTTAATGAAGGAGCCTCAACTGCTTCACTGGGCAAGGAATTCCATAGATTCACAACCCTTTGGGTGAAGAAGTTCCTCCTAAACTGTGTCCTAAATCTACTTCCCTTTATTTTGAGGCTATGCCCCCTAGTTCTGCTTTCACCCGCCAGTGGAAACACCCTGCCCGCATCTATCATACCTTTTCCCTTCACAATTTTATACGTTTCTATAAGATCCCCCCTCATCCTTCTAAATTCCAACGAGTACAGTCCCAGTCTACTCAACCTCTCCTCGTAATCCGACCCCTTCAGCTCTGGGATTAACCTAGTGAATCTCCTCTGCACACCCTCCAGCGCCAGTACATCCTTTCTCAGGTAAGGAGACCAAAACTGAACACAGTACTCCAGGTGTGGCCTCACTAACACCTTATACAATTACAGCATAACCTCCCTAGTCTTAAACACCATCCCTCTAGCAATGAAGGACAAAACTCAATTTGCCTTCTTAATCGCCTGTTGCACCTGTAAACCAACTTTCTGTGACTCGTGCACTAGCACACCCAGGTCTCTCTGCACAGCGGCATGTTTTAATATTTTATCATTTAAATAATAATCCCTTTTGCTACTGTTCCTACCAAAATGGATAACCTCACATTTGTCAACATTGTATTCCATCTGCCAGACCCTAGCCCATTCACTTAACCTATCCAAATCCCTCTGCAGACATCCGGTATCCTCTGCACTTTTTGCTTTACCACTCATCTTAGTGTCGTCTGCGAACTTGGACACATTGCCCTTGGTCCCAAACTCCAAATCATCTATGTAAATTGTGAACAATTGTGGGCCCAACACTGATCCCTGAGGGACACCACTAGCTACTGATTGCCAACCAGAGGAACACCCATTAATCCCCACTCTTTGCTACGGGGCCCATAATATTCTGGGCATATTTTTCAAATCATTTGCCCAGCAGAAGCTGCAAGCTCTAACACTTGGCAAAAGCTAACTTGAGACTTTAGCTTGATTAAATATTGACGGAATTTATAGATTTTGCTGACCACATTAACAGTTTTCATTTTTATTAATTCAAGGGACATGGTCAAGGCTGACAAAGCTATCATTTACTGCCAGTCTGTAACTTAGAAACAAAGAAAAAATAGGAGCTGGAGGAGGCCATTCAGCCTTTTAAACCTACTCCTCCATTCATTATGATCATGGCTAATCATTCAACTCGATAGCCTAATCCCACTTTCCCCCCATATCCTTTGACCCCTTCGCCGTAAGTGCGATATCCAACTCCTTCTTGAAACCATACATTGATTTGGACTCAACTACTTCCTGTGGTAATGGATTCCACAGGCTCACCACTCTCTGCGTGAAGAAATTTCTCCTCACCTGTGTCCTAAATGGTCTACCCCGTATCCTCAGACTGTGACCCCTGGTTCTGGACACACCCACCATCAGGAACATCCTTCCTGCATCTTCTTGTCCAGTCCTGTTAGAACTTTATAGGTTTCTATGAGATTCCCCCCTCATTCTTCTGAACTCCAGCGAATATAATCCGAGCAGATTCAATCTCTCCTCTTATGTCAGTCCCGCCATCCCAGGAATCAGTCTGGTAAACCTTCAATGCGCTCCCTCTATAGCTAGAACACAGATAAGGAGACCAAAACTGCAGACAATATTCCAGGTGTGGCCTCACCAAGGCCCTGTATAATTGCAGCAAGACATTCCTGCTCCTGTACTTGAATCCTCTCGCAATGAAGGCCAGCATACTATTTGCCTTCTCTACTGCGTGCTGCACCTGCATGCTTACCTTCAACACACACACACCAGGGTCTCGTTGCACATTCCCCTCTCCTAATTTATAGTCATTCAGATAGCAGTCTGCCTTCTTGCTTTTGCTACCAAAATGGATGACCTCGCATTTATCAAAATTATATTGCATCTGCCATTCATTTGCCCATTCACTCCACTTGTCCTAATCTCACACAGAATGATCTCTGCATCCCCCTGACAGCTCATCCTCCCACCCAACTTGCAAATTTGGAGGTATGACACTTTGTTCCCTTATCTAGATCATTAATATATATTGTGAATAGCTGGGTGCTAGCACTGATCCCTGCGGTACCCCACTAGCCTGCCAGTTTGAAAAGGACCCGTTAATTCATGAGCTTCTTTTATGACAGCTGAGTGGTTTGCTGGGCAACTTCAGAGGGAAGTTAAGAGTAACCCCATTACTGAACCTCGAGAGGCACATGTGGGTCAGACTGGATAAGGGCGGCAGATTTTCTTCCCTACACAACATAAACTATTCTGTGTGTGTGTGTGTGTGTGTGTGGGGGGGGGGGGGGGGGGGGGGGGGGGGGGGGGGGGGGGGGGGGGGGGGGGGGGGGGGGGGGGGGGGGGGGGGGGGGGGGGGGGGGTGGGGGGGGGGGTTTGTGTGTGTGTGGTGTGTGTGGGG